>NC_134571.1:37052616-37368449 GCF_050947875.1 Dermacentor variabilis
GCAACATAATCCCAAATAATCTTTGTGGTACCACACTGAATAGAACATTCACTGAACGCTTTTCCTCAAGCACGACAGTTGATCTTCCAGATATGCCACACCACAGACTTTCAATAATGTCACCAGTCAGCAATGTCACCTGGCATTGCTAAATTAATCGAGTCTTTAAAGCACGATTCATCTCCGGGGTGTGATGAAATTAGTTGTAAATTCCTAAAAAGTGCCTGCGCCTATAGTTCAATTATACTAACAAAACTGTTCCAGTAGTCGCTCGATTGATCAAGCCTCCCTAACGACTGGAAAATCGAGAAGGTGGTCCTACTTCACAAATACGGTAATAAGCACTTGCCTCAAAATTATCGTCCCATTTCACTCACTAGCACATGCTGCAAATTACTAGAACATATCATTTTTAAACGCATCGCCACCTTTCTTGATGATTACTCTTTTTTTTTTCTTCTGCGCAACCTGGTTGCCGTCAAACATACTCCTGCGAAACACAGTTACTGTCATTCATTGATAAATTACACTGCATTCTTGACCAGTCATCTTGCGCCGATTGCATCTTTTTAGATTTCGCGAAAGCTTTTGATAAAGTGTGCCATCATTTGTTGCTTTATAAATTAAGTCATCTTAATCTTGATCCACATGTCTTTAGATGAATTCAATCTTTCCTTCTCAACTACTGGCAGTTTGTTTTCACTAGTGGCACAACCTCACCGCTTAGTAACGTGCCATCTGGTGTAGCACAAGGATCCGTCCTCGGACCACTTGAATTTTTAATTTATATTAATGACTTTCCGTCCATTCTAGTTTCTTCCAGCCACCTTTTTGCTGACGACTGTGTAATTTTACGAGTAATACGTAACCTCAACGACATTAATACTCTCCAGACTAATAGTAATTTGGTCTCTAACTAGTGCAAAACTTGGAAAATGGAATTAAATATTGACAAATGGAAGTTCATGCGTGTTTCTCGCTGCTCTAACACTCCCCCTTCTTATTGTCTTAATGGTATTCCTCTTGATTCCGTCGCTTCATATAAATATCTAGGCGTACATGTATCACGATACTTAACATGGAATGCCCACACTGAATACGTTACCAATAACGCTAATAGCAGGTTAGGGTATTTACATCGCAACTTCTCTGCTGCTCCATCGTCCTTAAAACTCCTACTTCATAAATCACTAATACGACCTAAACTTGAATACGCGTCATCTATATGAGACCCTGGGCATGAAAATCTTGTATCTTCTCTCGAACTTATACAAGATAACTCCGTTCGCTTCATCTTTTGAAATTACAACCGTACTGCAAGTATCACAGCCATGAAAACTAACCTTTCTCTCCCATCTTTAATATCTTGCCGGAAAGTTGCCTCACTCTATTCCACAGGGTAAATGGTCACGTCACGCTACAGGGCGATTTTATTTCACCACCGGAATGCATCTCCCATCGCATTGATCACCGGCACAAGGTTGGCATCAAAAAGTGCAATAATAAAGCTTGTTTTCAGTCCTACCTTCCCCAGACATCTGTCGAATGAAACCGCCTACCTCCCGATATTGTAGCCATTGAAGATAATCAACGATTTCGTTATGCACTAAAAGCCTTTGTTTATTTTAGAGAATGATGAAATTTTGTTCTAGCAAAATTCACTGTATTGTATTTATTGTCTTTGTAACCTATATTGCCCACTCCTCGCAGTAATGCCTTTGGCCCTGAGGGTATAATAAATAAATAAATAAATTATTTGTTGTTAATTAATTTTAATTAAAATGCATCAAATTGCCGGCCCATTTCGCTAACTTGTACATGGCATGTCGCAAAGTTTTCGAACGATGCCATCATACTGAAGCGCATCGTAAACTTTGCTACAGATATCTTCGTCAGTTCCCGTTCAGGGAGGTTTCACTTAATTTGCTCGCGCGAGGCGCGGGGCGTCTTAACGAACGCGTTAATGCCGTCATAGGCACCGGAGGGCTGCGCGTAAATGCGTGAATAACGCTCAAGGGGCGCATCCTCTCGTTTTGGGTCCACCTTCGGTCACCTTCCATCCCCACCGGTCGGGTGTTTACGAGGGGCTCTCATGCTGCCTGCTGTCCCCCTTTTAGTACGGGCTTAGGAATTTCTATAGCCTGTAAGTCTAACGCCTCCTTTCTGCACATGGCGTATGCGGAAAGCAAAAGGTGGATGGGCTCGTAGAATATTTTGCTCCGGTGCGCCTATTGCTATTGTGGACAGTGATGCTTGTTGTCGTTTGTAATTACACTGCGGATGGCAGCTATCAGCCGCGCGCACAATGGGATTAAACTGCGCATTCTCGCTCTGTATTGAGAAAGGGGTTTTCCGTCTTCACACGGAATTTTTCGACCCGCGAGCCATATAATGTTTCGCATAAAAGAAATGATGGCTAGGAAGACAAAGCAAATGAAGGTGAACAGCAAGATGAATAAGCCTACGCCTAAAAAAAATAAGGAATAACCATAACAACGACATGAAGGGCCGGAGTTCCGCGCCGCCTCAGGAAAGAAGGGAAGGGGATGCTCTTTGTTTTGCAACGCCTCGATCTCAGTAGGGACTGAGCGGATGTCAATGGACTGGCATATATATATACCCCATATTGTCGTCAGGCTGCCCCGCTGAGCGAAAAAAATTCCTCGCTTCGGTGCGCCCTCCAACTATACGCTCTGTCTACAATTTGTAGTGATCTCTCGGTTGCTTACGGTTCGCAACCAGTCGCGCCGCTTACGACACGGGGCTCGCGATGCAATTCGATGCCGTTGCTTGTGCTTGTGCTTGACATCACTTGGATCGCCTTTCTGATGCAGAGTTGGAAATGATGCGCCAAAAGCCCTTCTCACGAGTTTCTCACTCCTCGTGAGTTTAACACGGCTCATTTGCCGTGCAGATATTGGTCCAAATCTATCTTTGTATTACTGGTTTTAGGCTGAAGTCTGAACGTTTTGACAAATTTAATTGTAGATAACATCCTCAAGTCATCCGGAGACGATGCTTCCGTCGGGAAAACCATCTTTTATTTTCTAATTTTTATTTTTATTTACTAACACGCACGCACACACGCACGCACACACGCACGCACACACGTGCACGCACACGCAGACTAAATTATTTATTTATTTATTTATTTATTTATTTATTTATTTATTTATTTATTTATTTACGTATAGGGTAACTGATGGTGGTCTGCTACTGCCTGCCGTCTTTTGCACTTCGCTCGTCCGAGAGAGAAGACGTGTGTCGAGTGAGCTCTTGAAGAACACTTTGCAATGTGGTGACTGCGATCTAAATCATGGATCCTGAAACCCAAAGAGGTGCTACATAACGCTAGCGCATTTCTCTCTCGTTTACCGCTAAATCACGATCGAATTTGTTTTTATTGCGATAGCAATTATCTGTGCTGTGGGAGTTCAATGTAGTTATAGGAAGGATGGCAGTTGCTCCGGAGACCCTGTCGGCGAAGTGGGCCGCCGCTCTGCACAACTCAGACCTCGGAATCTAGACGTGGGCAGTCCAGCATGCCCGTGAGGCGGCGTTGAGGCAGGGCCTTGACGTTCCCCCGTTGGAGACCTGAGCCCGGGTCGCGTTAAGCCTTGCCGGACGTACAATAAAGTTGTATCCATCCATCCATAGCAATTATTTGGACACACCAGCCAGATTTTCACCATTGTCGTCGCCGTCGGCGTTCCCGTGAGGCTCCGCATATATTTAGGTATATGTGCGCTATATGCTTATCCATGTCGCATACATGTAGGTTATTTTGCTACGCTACTCAATCACTAATGTTGCTCATTGCAGATCTTCGGCAACATTGATTGTTAAAGACTTTGAAGTTGTGAAAGTCGTGGTGCGGAGCCTGGTAGCCGAGCAGGAATATTCAATTGAAATATTTAGAGCATCAGCGTGGTATAAGCGTAATTTTGTTCAAGTCTTAGGGCTAGTTTCAATAATGATTCGCGAATGACCGATCATGCACGGGTAATTTTGTTCAGTGGCGCTATACTTGCAGCGTGATTGCGTTTGAAGGCTATTGCCCAGTTTTTATGCACGGTATTGCAAAAGTGGAAACCTTCTTTCTAACTTAAAAATTAGTTATAATAATTTACGTCCATGCTAAAACTTCGCCCCAACACATAGTCGCAGGTTGCATGATGACTTCTACAATGAGCACGGAAATGTTTATCTACTTTAGAGTGTCGTATGAGGTAAAGCTTCTCTGTTAACAGGGCCTAAAGCAGACTGACCAGAGTGCTTAGAATTCGTACTGACTAAGAAGCTCGTATTTTAACGGGCGAATTGAGAAGATTAGTACGAGAGTTCTCATTTTGTTACAGATCAAATGATATCAACTCAACTCCCTGTTTGGCCGTCGTGTTGCACATCCATTCGCTTTATTTATTTCCGTTTCAATAACAGCACACCGTTACAGCGTCGTCCACTCAGCTGTCGAACGATCCGAAGAATAAAATGACTCCTGAGGGGGGCGTCGAGTGTCCGAACACGACCTGTAGCTTAGCATGTGAAACATTTCCAAACAAAAAAGAGGGGCAGGAATTTTGAAACTGATCTTACATCAAGTACTAGCTTTCCGTTTTGCACAGAAGCAAGAAAATAATATCTGAGTGACAGAAACATTACTGATGAAGAAAGAAGTACGCATACAAATAGTAACGGGAGCGGTGTTTCGCTGTCCGAGCATCAAAGTGGAGTCGCTGGTGGAAAAGCAATATCAGTTGAAACACTGAACCGGTGTCCCTGCAATTCCATCCCCGTTTCCTGCCTTTTGCTTACCTATTTTTTTCTTTACTTTCGTATGACAAGTCGTCAAAAAGGGGACATCTGCCACCGGTCCGAGAGGTAACAGCCGGTACCCTCCGATGCCCCCTCCATGCCCGCAATAGCAGTTGAAGCCCCCGCCACGCGCTAAGGCGATTTACATCGCCCGAATACAATTTTTATGGCTTGCAATCCTTGACAGGGCGCTGGGTATGTCTGGGAACAACGTCCATGAAACGGTTACTTCAAACTCAACTGCGTGAAGCATGGTTATAATTGCAGGTTGTTTGTGAGACGGAAATAGTTTATTGGAAGCTGAAAAAGGTTCTTCGTGATCACTAGATGTGTCCCAGTATCCGCAAAAACGTAGAGAGAGAGAGAGAGAGCAAATGATCAATGAAAGGCAGGGAGCTTAACCAGGACTGAGCACGGTTGGCTACCCTACACTGGGGAAAAAGAAAAGGGAAGGAAAAGATTAGAAGAAGAAGAGGAAGTCCACTGGGGATATCGATCGGTCACTCAGTCCGGTTCAGAGACGGCGGACGGGCGCAGCCAAACACTTAAGCAAGCTAGCGCACACTATGACATTGGAGAAGTGGCACACAATTCAACCAACATCAATTGCGTTCCCTCGACGCATCTGTGCAACTGCGGCTATTACCAAGAGCGTTCTTCGCACGCTTTCACAACGGCTTCACATTCAGGTTTCTCAGGCTATTGTCTAGCGCTTACTTGATTAAGCAAAACGAAGCAAAGCAAAACATACGAGCATATCTTTATAGCGCTATCTGAAATCGCCAGGAGGTAGTAAGCCGAGAAAATCTTCTACGGCACGATAACCATGTTTCATTAAATGTTTGGAGCGCTGTGTGATATATTAATGAAGTCGGATAATAGGAAACACAAGTGAACATACTTCTCGCCTATAAGAATGTTTAGATATCCGTTATGACTCACGCGTGATGAATATAAGTTAGACAACAATAGAATGGATCTTCTCGACTGGGCAATTCTGAAAAGCTTTCACTTGCGAATGGGCCTTGCAAACTTGTCCGGTTATTAGGAGACGTCGCTTTCAGTTTCTACTCTAGTTCTTCAATCGCACCTGTTCCGAAATCCTCCTTCGATTCTCAGGTGTCGATGTGCTGAAATTGAGTTGACAGATCAGCGACCCAGTAAAATTTGTGCGTGGTGGGCATTCGCCCTATCACCTGCTAGAAAGCCTTCGGAATAGCAAACCCGGTAACAAAAAGTATTGATGTATTAGGCTTTGCCTCCTGTGCATTTTTGAAGCAAACTTTTTTTCTTCATGGTGTCTAAAGACATGACATTTATCATTCTCTCACAAGCAGATGTCCACTAGGCGTTCAATCAGTCGTTAATGCAGTTCACTTTAGTTCAATTTTCAGTTTTCTTGAATCCATAGTACCTATGTATATGGCTTCAAGGCTGTGTATATAGTGTGTGGTCTGCAGATTTACTGGTTCCAGAAGGCATCGTACATGCAGTAGGCGACGAAAGAAAATGAAAATTAAAGAGATAAGAAATGCAGAAATACTCTAATAACAAACTAGCAAAACTATTCTAGATATATTTCTGATGAAGAAATTGTGGTCACTTACCAAGTCAAGGTGAAAATAACACAGAGACGTTTCGGGACCCGTGCGGGTTCCTTGATGATCAGAGTGTGATCAAGGAACCCGTACGGGTCCCGAAACGCCAATGTCTTATTTTCACCTTGACTTGGTCAGTGACCGCAATTTCTTCATCATCATGTTACCTGACCAGACTAACTTTCGTGGAACTCTTGACTAGATAGGTTTCTGTTCGCTTTAAAGCACCTTATACTACATCACTTAGAAATGCGGTAGGCAGTAAGCAAAAATTTAGCCATACTTCCCATGGTACCAATATTTTGAATTGAAGTTTATTTACTACATAAGCACACTGATGTACGTAAGCGGTGGGGATGTCAGGGTAAACACTGCATAATGGCAGCTCGACTGGTCCCAGCTCCCAAATGAAACATAATTTGAAGCAGCAGTACAGGAGCTATGTATCCCATGAAAATTAGTCGCAATCGGTAATGTATCGTGAAGATGACGGACCAATGCTGCCCACCAGAATAATAGAATCATTCTTCAAAAAACCTCTAGAGAAAAAATAAGTAGTCATCTACGAAACTAGGCCAGTATTCACAAGAAGCCCTTGTGCTGCAATATTTTGTAAAAGCAAATTCCATACAATCCTGACTTATTATTAGCAAAGGCGGCCAGCCAATGGCAAATATCACTTAAGAACGAAAATCTTTCTGAATTTACTCACTGATTGGTACGGCGTTATGCATAAAGAAGGTAGGTTTAACTGTTTAGAAGAGAGACTTGCAGTGAAGTTTTGTGCTTGTTTCATATTGCTCGGTGAGTTTGGCCAATTATGCCCAGATTCTAACCCTTGCAACATATGGGATGTTTGGGGAGAGGTGCGATTGAAGAGATCCAGTGCTTGCATTATGCAACAATCCTTTTCAGTTTTTTTTTTTTTTCGTCAGAGGATAGCACAAAGCCGTGCCACCCCCAATCGCCAAAATCGGCCGCTCAGTGGGACGGATGATAACCAATTATTAGCATGGAAAAAAGAGAGGAAGAGAGAGAAAAGCAAGAAGATGAAAAGTGGAGAGGTCAACAAGACCAGCGTCCGGTTTGCTACCCTACACTGGATGTAGCGAAAAGGGAGATAACATAAGGAGGAAAGAGTGAGCGCTGCACGCACACAGTAGGACGCGCAGCAGCACTAAAATCAGTCAATGAGGCCGGTGCACTTTAAAAGTTGCGTTGCGCCCAGATGGCTTTCTTTACCAGTAACGGATGTGGCCAGGGTACAGGAAATTTTGTCTCCGGTCTCTGTTCTAAGTATAGCCAGTTTAGTGACAGCCTGTATAGAGAGATGTGCTGGATGACGTATACTGTGGGAAAGTGCGCAGCAAGTGGTGGATAGTTTCTTCGAAACCACACGAGTTGCGCACTTGTGTGTTAGTCATTCAAATACGGTAAAAAAGAGCGTGCGTAAATTCATGAGCCATAGGCGCTAGAACAATTTCGTACCACCGAAGATGAGGCTAGTGGAAACTTGTATCCGTAACAAATTGAGGACCCGGGGTACGTAGGTGGCGCCAATGGATACTCGAAAAACTCCATAAAGCATTTGTCATTTTCCGAGCAAGCAAAACAAAATCGGACTGAACGAATCCCCCCACTACAAGGTCCCTAAATCGCCTAAATATCAGGTCGTCGGATCAATGATGGGAAGCAGAAGCCGTTGTTATTTTGAACGCCAGCCAATTAGGCACACTATCGGGGAAATTTGGTACGTGCGTATAGAGTTATTGGAAGGGGGCACGTTCTGTCACCGAACGGTTCAAGTGTCCGCCTCGAATGCAATAGTTAAGGTGTCTGTAGGACGAAGTGCTCTGACCCCTTCTGCGATTATGAAACTCCTATCTATACTCTCTTATACTACCATCATAAAGTATCATCACATAACTATGCCTCAGACTCAGGCTCCCTTGTTTCTTCTCTTTTTCTTTCGTTTTGGGTCGCCTACTATTTGTGCTGTAGGTGCCTTTGATAGTGCAAAGCTGTCGGGTATTCCTGAGGTAGGCGATGAACCTTGGCAACGCATCGATTACTTTTGCAGTCTTACTCTAAAAACAAACACGTTGACAAAAAACAATCGCATACCCACAAAATATTGACAAGTATGCCGCGATAAAGAAGTGATTTAAAGCGTTAACAACTTCAAAAAATGTACACTATAAAAATACATATACAGCGCAAGAAAATATACTTCTGCAAGCTCGGTTTGGCTCTCGCAGTAAACGACTTCGGGCTCGGCGACAGTTAACCACGCTTACCAGGAAGACTGGATTGCCATCTGCCCAGCCATGTGAAGTAGAACAGCGGCTGGCTAGACGAATACAGAAACCATACACAAGCGGTCACTCTAAGAGCTCATGCAGTGGGTCCGAAAGCGGCATCACCGATAACTGGTTCAAGGATAAGCCAGCGAAAGCATTACAAAAGTGCACACGCCAATAATGAAAACGCAGGCAAATACTGTTAGAAGGCTATCTTCTTCATTGCCATATCGCGGGTGTGCTTGCGTTTGTATAAAGTCAAACATTCCGCACAAACAAGCACAGCCAGTGGGCTAAAGTTGAAAAAAAGAAGAAAAAGAAAGAAATAGTATCAGCTAGGCAGCAAGAGAGTCCGTATATGCATAGAGATTTCACGTACATAGATTCCATTCCTAAAGCACGGATACCGCAGCCTGCAGTTCCTGCCGAATCTGTCGGTAAGTGAAGGCATTAGCATTTGGCGCACGTAGTGTACTTACTAAGTGTATTGCGTTTTTTTTTATTGTTGCCGTCTCTGTTCCTATTTTATTTCTTTTATGTTTCCTGTTCACTACTCACTCTTTGCCGGAGTTGGAATTCCCGTTCGAGTAGTTTGCACACCTCAACCGCGCCACATCGTGACGGTTTCGATAGTTTGCGCGTGGCAAGCGACCCGTAGAGTACTTCGGAATGGAAGCATAACGCGGACTCTCTACACGCGCGAACTTTACGTGCGTAGAAGAGAAACGCTACATGAAACCAAGGAACAAATAACTCCGACAAAATACACGTTACAGAATCAACGCAGTTTATACGCAAATATTATTGTGAAGGGCAATTTTCAATGGGAAGCCGGCCGCACAGGACTATACCTGAAAAAGAATAGCGTCTTGCGTACGACATCCTTGCACTCTGATGGGACACATACGTTCGTTTAGGCGAAAGTTGTACAAATTGTGCTTGAAAAAACACAGTTAAGAACTGAAAGCTTCATCCGTGCATTCGAGTGCAGCCGCTGTCTCTGTTCCATTTCAGTGAGTGCTGCAACACTTTCAGTCAGCAAAGTGCGAAACATTTATTGTTTCAGTTTCTTTTTTCCTTCCAACTTTCTCTTTGGAGCTCCTTGCTTTCCCCTCGGTATCTGGATTTCCTGTTT
Organism: Dermacentor variabilis; assembly: GCF_050947875.1. NCBI lineage: Eukaryota > Metazoa > Arthropoda > Arachnida > Ixodida > Ixodidae > Dermacentor > Dermacentor variabilis. Next base: position 37,062,465 of record NC_134571.1, read on the forward strand.
CATGCCTCAACTATTCCGTCCATTTACGGCGTCATTGAAAGAACGTTCTTTTTTTTGGGGGGGGGGGGGGGGGGGGGCAGTGAGCCTCCATTCAGTAGTCATTTTTCACTTCACGGAGGCTCGTAGATAATACGGACTACTTAATCCCGGGGTACATTTTTACTCTACCGAGTCGCATACTTTGTATCGGCGTGTACTTGAGAGGTTCTGTTTGGTGGAGCAGGAAAAGTTGATGCTAAGAAGACGTCAGCCGTTGTCGTCTCTGCTATATGCTCCGTGAAACCAAACCCTGTCATGTGTCTAGTTTCTGGGCTCGTCAAGCAGCAGATAGTATCTTTTAGCTGTAAAATAAAAATAAATGTCCTAGGAATACTTGATAAACAAATGGAAGGAATTGAATTTAATCAAATACTTTTGTATCTGTATCGACTACTTCTCCTCTGCAATTTTCGCGTTACCAAATGGCGAGAGAACTTGCTAACAAAGGCAACGGTTATCGTTAGTCCTTACTGGCCGAATTCGCAAAGCTTTTGTTTCTTACATAGGAGGAGTTCACCATCAGTCGCCCGCATTCGTACATAATATTTCCACCATCACGATGGGCTCGCATTGTCTTTCGTGCGCAGTTTCATAGTCCGCGAACTTTTCTGTGCATGCGGGCCCAATTCCTCCGAGAAGTAAGCCTGAGCGCTTTCAGAAACTTACAGCCACTCTCCTCACTCCATAAGCCCAGACATTTTAGTTTGCTCGCAGGTATAAACAACTCAGCCAGCCAGACGTGGATCAGTTCGACGTTGTTTAACTGCGCCAAGTCACATAATAACATCGTATGGAGATCCATGCATGCTGGCACAAGCTGGAAAGGTATTCCTAATAACATTTTTAGAAAGCCTGGACCACACGAATCAAAAACAAATTCATGTGAAAGAAACATGTGAATTTTTCTTTAGTTTCTTCCTGACAAAGAAAATTGATACCGCTGATACTCAATTTATATTAATATATTTTGTGCCGCTGTGGCTGCAGGTGATCTTGAGCTATGACAAAGTACGATGATCCTGACCGGCTGTGATCGTGTGTCTGCGCCCTCTGACTCTCTCTCTCTCTCTCTGTATTTACTCTCTTCTTATCCTTCTACCCCTCCACCCACCCAGTGCAGCAGGGTATCAGGCCAAATTTTCTGTTCTGGTTAACCTGCCATCCTTTCTGCTTTTCGTTGCTGTCTCTTTCATATGATCATATGTGTTTAGGCGAAAACATGCGAGATTTTTCGTACAACATTCTATATCCTATTTTACAATTACGGACATCAGCCAAATGAGGGTTCTACCATGGTGGCCCACATTTTTTGATACAGGGTGGTCCAGTTTTAAAAAAAAAATAACGCGTTATTTTCGTTCATTAGTACTGTGCCTACGAAGACCTTGTGACAGGGGCAACTTTCCGACTGTTATCCACGCTTCCGGAAAGAGATGCATATATGTTGACTGATTCGCAGTTCTTGCTTTATTGTCTTTTCCTTAGCTACCCTTGACAACCCCTCCCCCCCCTTTTTTTTTGCACTTGCAGATGTATCTTAAAGGTAACAAAGTAGAAGCTATCCGTTTTTCTTTTGTTTTATTCTTTAACAGACATTCCTTCTTTTTCTTGATTAGGAAGAATTAACTGAATCAATGCTGCTTCCAAGCACTCTCAAATGGACCTAAATTTATGCAACATACCTTCCTTTGTACATTCGAAAGATCGCGCGATTACCTGTGGGGCGAAGATTCGGCTGAGCTAAAGGACCTAGAAGGACGCGTTTGCTTCGAAATTTTTATTTCTGGAAATTGAAAGAGCATTAAGTTGTAAAATACCAAGACAGAAAATAATAATAACGTAACTGAAACCTGTTGTAGAGATTCTAAAAATGTAACTCCTGAATAAACCTCCCTTTTCGAAGTGGGAGATTTCAGGAGGGAAGGCCAAGTTTAGGAATGCGAGTTTGAGGAAGGAAGAGGGGAACGCATTGAACTACTTGGTCCCCAAATGCGGCTGGTGACTGAAGCGCGCGTAGATAGCTTTCGAAAGCGTGAAATATGGCGGGTCAATTGCCAGTATGTTCACTTCCCGAGTGCTGGATACCGTAGAGGGGGGGGGGGGGGGGGGGGAGGCATTTGTAAAATTGCACTTCAGCTATGGAGCCACTAGAACACGTGAAGAAGATGCCCCTTAGGAACAGCGTTACTGCATTATTTATTTATTTATTTATTTATTTATTTATTTATTTATTTATTTATTTATTTATTTATTTATTTGTATTTGCTTATATTTCTCTGATTCTTGATTTCTGTCTTTCTTTCTTTGACAATAGTTTCACCAAAACAAGGTAATAAATCTGCTAGCATTCTGAAATAAAGCTTGTAAGTGTGCTAAAATTACGCGACGAGTAATTAAAGTAAAGGCACCACCAAATATACTAAACAGGTTTCTTAAAGCCTATACTAATATCAATTGTAATGCTACGTAAACGTGCCCAAAAGCACGATTACAATAGAGATCAAAGGCAGTTGTTAAAGTCGGCGCCTAGTTGTTTATCGTAAGTGTTTCGAGAAAATTCCCATTATTTAGCGCACGTAAGTCGCCGAAAGAGTTGTATAAACCGTCATTTCGCAGCCTCACATATGTTATCGAAGACTAGCTGGGGACACAACAAAGCATTATTACCATTTCTTGAAAACGGCGTTAAACCTGGCTATACATTTCTGGATCCTGTCGAAATTCACTGAACGCGAATTGAGGTGAACAATATACTTTATCTGCTAAAATGTACTTTCTTGTCCCTGAATAAGTAATAAATGTGCTGATTCAAATGCTCTAAGTAAAAGTCGCTAAATAATAAGTAGAAACACTGAATATGGGTCAACGAGGAAGCGACTTGGGAAGTGGGTAAATGTGGGAATTGCAATTGAAACTGGTTCATTCTTGCCGCATAATAAGATCCGTTGATTGGGTGCACGTACAAAAGCAGTGCACGGTCTATGAGAGATGCCGTATCCTGACGGGACTCCGTCGTGTTAACTTCTACCACCAGAGGTTCTTTAATGTGCGTCCAAAGGGCTGTAAACGTGTCGTCTTTCTTTTTCTTTTTTTCGCACACCGCCTTTATCGAAGTGCGACTACTGGGGCGAAAAAAAAAAAAAATCGAACCCGTGACCTCGTGCTCAGCAGCGTAACACCGTATTCATTGCGCCGCGACGGGTCACCAAGTACTATTGGACCATTCTTGTCATTCCCATGTGTTATTCACTCTGTGGCTTAACATAACGCTCCTTTCGTATGAATTTTCTTAAAGCATAGACGTTACCTCGCTTTATGCTTAAGAGGAAGCTTTAGCTCGGGTGCCCCTATCTAAATACATGTAAAAGGAGAATTCGTTTTTATCGGCAACCGCTGCACCAAATTTGACGAAGTTTGTTGCCTTTAAAAGAACAACTTAAAATCTAATGACGGTTGCTTTCGAATTTTTGACTTAGGTCCTTAATTCTTTATTAAAAATTTTCAAAAAAAGAAACTATCAAGTTTACGACTGTGTAACTCAGGAACGAAAAACAATAATACATTTCTGTGAATTGCATCTTATAGTACATCGAAAGCGGACAAAATTGATAGGTCACACAATAATCTAAAAAAAATTATTAATATGGAAATACAGCTTTTGCAGAACCTTTGTAAACAAAATAACACATTCACGTAAGATGTAAAATGACATACCAAAATTGTCCGCTTTCAATGGTCTAATGGATGCCATTTACAGAACTGGAATATGTGTTTTTGATGTTGAGTTATGAATTTGTAAACTTTGTTCTTCTATATTTCTCGAACTTCCGAATTTTTGAAAATTCTTTTAACAAAATCCAGGACCTAAATCGGAATTCCGCTTCCAACAATCACTAGAATTTAACTTTCTCTCTCGAATGCAACAAATTTAATTGAAATCGGTCCAGGGATTACCTCAGAAAAACGTTTTTGCGTTTCACATGTATTTGAATAGGCCGCGTCGGAGTTATTCCCGAGCTAAAGCTTCCTCTTAATAGGCATCCACATACTTTGTGTGTATCGTTTCGATTGCGCACACGGAACCCCGATTACATACCTTGAATCTGGACAGTAATAAAGGCAGCTAATAATTAACTTTGATATTTCCACGTTAGCTGTAAGTTATTTCAAGGTAGAATGCACGCAGTGCTGAATAAAGCCGTGACGTAAATATGTGTACGGCTGACTGTACCAAATCTCTGCTCTTGCATATATGTTATGCATTTTGTGAAGCTGTTGAAAAAAAGTATGTTTCATACAACACGAAAAGTTACCAATTGTCTTGCCTGACATCGTTCCCGATGCACGCGTAACTTTGAGTTGTGGATTTCGTATTAGACAACGTGCAAACATTTAAAAAAATTCTACGCATGGTATCTTCTCCTGAGCTACGACAAGAGCGTGTAATTATCCTCGTGGATTCAGTAGCTTTCAGCGCATTCCTCCTCGACCTTATTACTGCATCACTGCAGCCAAGCACTTATTATAAACACTCTCAAGCACATACATGGTGTAGTGTATTTCTCTCAGCGTTTGTAGTTTCCTAGTTTCGTGTGCGCTATCGATTTCGCATTGCAGTGGACAGTGCACTAACAAGAACAGCTTGCTTTCCTAACCTTGCCAAGCTGACATTGCTCCTCACAATTTCGGCTACCTTTAACGCGTTCGAAAATAGTGCACGTGCATAAGAAGGCACACGAAGGGCGCCAGTAACTAAAAAGAACACATTCGAAAAATCAGAGAAAGGCAAGCTGGAGCACTAACAGTTTCCATTTTCCTTTTCTCAGCCTGGTCAAAGGAGAGCCCTTTCGTGTGTCTTTAAGAAACCTCGTGGAATGCGAAATGCTTTCTCAGCTCCTTTTCGTAGAGGTTTTCGCTTTTCTTCGTCTCGCCATTGCTGCCCGTTTGATTAATTTTGTTTTGCCAAGCGGCAGGCCTTGTACACCTCTCTCATCGTACTTTCCTTTCCTTCTTTCTCTTAGATTCGTGCGCGCATGCTTTAGTTCCTCGAGAGTCATCGAAGACGCTGAAACGAAATAAGGCTCTCAGTCAGTCGTCTCCGAATCGCTTTCAGGTTCGCGTGCCACTGTTCTCTGTGCAAAGAAAGGCATCCTCTCTGTCCTGCTCTTCAAGAAAGAAGAAGATGAAGCAGTGAAAAATTCAAATGGAGCCAGTGTTACTTACGAAATCTTTTTTTTCTTCTTTTTTTTAAATAAGAGAAGCAGCTCGAGCAAGCGAAGCTTCGATCGCGTGCACGGTCGACGTGACGGCAGAGGCTTGCGTGGTGCAGAATCACGTCTTATGTGCGCGTATTTCCTTCTTTCTTTGTTGCTTCCGTGTGACCTTAGTCCGAACCAGGCCGACGCCAGAGTGTGTTTTCCTTCCGAGTGTTTCCGAACGTCGGAGTAAATGCGGAATTGATAAGGTCAGCTCGGTGTTCCAACTGTCACGGCCTACGGACGCGGGCAGACGCGCCCCTTTCGGTCCGAGCCGTAAATGAGAGCCTTTTTGATGCGAAAGCATCAAATGGTCCATTGAGCGAAAAAGCCGGCGTCTGTAGCAGCGAAACGGCATCGAAATTTCTACTGGCTGCGACGCCACGTCACGAGCACACCTCAACATAGCAGTATGGGCGAGGGGGGAGGGGGAGAGGGCAGAGCCGCGGCCAACCTCTCTCTCACCCCCACAGGGCTTAGTTTCTGCGCGCGCTTGACGGCCTCGGTGGCCGTTGCTGCTTCCGTGGTCTCTCGTCGCACAGGACGTCGGTGGGGATGCGGCGTTGGCACCGCTGGTTGCTACTGCTTGCTGGCTCGGGCAGCACGTACCGCTATGGAGTCTGAAGCATCCACATCGTCGGTGGCCGCCACCGCAGCAGTATCGAAGCGTGGCCGTATAGGCCAGTACACCGCAGACGAACCAAGGGAGCGAAGAGGCAGGCAGCGACATGCACCATCCTCGTCAACTACCTCAATACACAGCGGGCGGAGCGAGCAGCGGCGCAACGCGCTAGGAGACAGCGCGAAGTCATTCGAAAGCGAGGGGTGGTAGCGGATCGCCGAGCAAAGCGTCTTAAGCGGCAAAATAACCCGCACCAATTTAACAGCAAAACCCGATAACATAACCGGCAGCAAAAACTCGAAAACATTACTCGCCGTGCAAAACTAGAAGGACCACTCAGGCAGCGTTCAATCGGCCATTAATGCGTTCTCATTCACAACTCATAAAACGTGCTGAGGTGTCCTCGGATATTTTTCGGAGTTCTTCGATGGGTGAACACGGGAGAGCGTCAGAGGCTCGAATGACGTTTTTACATGCTATGCAATGAGACACTCAGATCACCGAAACGCTGCAGAAAGGCTATTTCGGTAAGTAGTAAGGGTGAGTTCATAAGATTTAGCAGCGGACATTGTCCTCAGCGTACATTTCAATAAAAGGAAATAACTGGTAGTTACTCAAAGGAAACCTTTAAGTACCACTAAAAAACAGAAGTAGCTAGCCCGACAACAACCACAACGACGACGACAACATCGATGATACCGCGAAGGCAAAATGTACGCCACGTACGTACAAAGGCTTTATGGCTGGGAACAGAGTTTTGATCTTTCGCGACGCTGTCTTGCCGAAGAAATAAGAACAATTGATTCATGGTGTGGGTTTTTTAAGGTGGACTGACATCTAAGTACACGAGCGTTCTTGCATTTCGCCACAATGGGAATGCCACCACCAGGGCTGGAAATAGAACCCATGACTTCATGACAAGCAGCAGAACGCCATGGGCACTAACCTATCGTGGCGGGTGAAAAAGTAGAAGTGGTAGTAGTAGTAGTAGTATTAGTAATAGTAGTAGTAGTAGCAGCAGCTTCAGTTCAGCGAGATTATACCAGTGAGGCAAACTCCCAGGAAAACTGAACAAAGTACACCTAATTGTTGTCTTTGTAAATTGAAGCAGACTAAATAATAGAGAAACGATGGCTCATCCGAAACCCACTAAAGGAAAGAAGACGAGTGTATTCAATTATGAGGTGCTACTGTGGGCGCGCTTACTAAGACAGGGTGAGTGCTAACTCCAGTCCAACAGCTGTTTAAGAATAACACGGAATGTCCCTGCTTAAGGTCAACGCAGTCCACGCGATTATTTGGCTTCTTAGATGCGATAGGTAAGTACGATGTACACAATGGCAGCCCTGAAAGCGACACGCCCGTTAGCCGATCAAGTTATCCGGTTATCTAGCAGTGAAAAACGCTGACATTGATCAGTGACCTGTAAAATCAGTAAAGCAGAAATGACTGTGGCCACTGAGTTGAGAAATAAAAACTGTCATATCTCTGACTGCCCTCTTTTATCACTTAACATATTCATTTATGCACACATACCGTTTACATTGCAAGGTAGCAGCATCTATCGACAGTGGGTATGCGTCGGCATCGTAAGTTTTCTGCTCAATAGAAAAAAATGCCTCTTTACAAGCTTCTTTGATCTTATATATTTCCTCTGTTTGGGAGATTAGATGAAATCTGCTTTGATATTTGCACTGTCGTGTCATCAGTGTTCTTCCAGTGTCTTCTAAGAACGCCCGGATTCACCTATAAGGAGCATATTTATTTTAGCCTAACTTCCCGATAGTGCACAATTACCTCCCGTTTTTTCGGAACGCCGCACATAGAGAAGGCATTAGGCGGCTGCCGAGTTCCTAACGCACGCAGAGACAAAAGAAAATTCAAAAATTTTCTCCCATCTTCGAGCAGGCGTGAGCTTGATGGCGTCAAACCTTATATTCAATGCGGAAAATAATAAGCAGGGGAATCTAGACGAAATATGTCACCTAGCTTTTTCATTTCGAACACGAACCCGCTCAAAAATACGCAATAAGTACGTTTCCGTGTGCCAGTTCACGCGGCGCCCAAATCCCCTTGCTGTAAAACGTAATTTTGAAAGGGGCACAGCTGATCATATCATTTTCCTTGAATTCTATGCGCAGATCGCAAAACGGTTATGAGAGAGAGAGAGAGAGAGAGAGAGAGAGAGAGAAATAAAAATAAACGATATCTCGAGAACACAATAAAATGAACAGTAAATCATCTGCGAAAGAATCCGTCACGCTGCGTCTCTCGATGGTAAAAGCAGGCATACTTCATGTTGGTATTCGGCATGCGGAACAGGGGAGTCCACCCAAAAGTGGGGTGCGCGCCCGCCGCACCCCTCGTAGTGAATACGCTGTAGTTTGAGATCGCTTGCAGGCATTCGGCGCCGAAGCAGCACCGGAAGAGGCGCGGTTTCCGTGCCGACGATTGCTCGCGGCGTCGGGTATAAATTCTCGCAAAACTGGAGTTCTCTCACCATCCGCACCTTTTTCCTGCTGAGCTTCTTCCATTATGCAATTTAAAAGTAGGTCACCACTTCTTCTTTTCTGTTCTTTTGATTCTTTCTTTCAAGCGCAGCTGCTACGGTTCTGGCTTGAATATGTCCGGAGTTGTCTTCGTCGACGTCTTTCGTATAACACGTTGCGCAGACTTGATCGCAATAATACCGCTGGAGTTTCGCAAAGGACTTGCACCGTAATATATGAAGGTTCACACCGGTGTGTGAAGTATCTACTTCACAGGAACAACTGTTCCTGAGTTTGTTTACGAACGACCTTACCCCTCATTAACATACTTTGGCCGGCCCGCGTAATCAAGCTGCTTGAAGGCCAGTGCTAGAGGACGGGCTGAGACTGGAGAGTTTTGCCCTATGATGATTTATCAATCATCTATGGGTTACTGGGACGACGACGAAGTGCCTTCTTCTTAGAACGCTTCTATCTGTGTTCTCTGATCAGCCGTGACATCACGTTCTCCTTGTGGACCGCTGGAAGTTTTCACGACTACCGACTCCACAATCTTGAGTACCCTCTACGCCTTTGTATTCCAGCTGGACTCTGCCATCGCGAAGCTACCCTGCTTTGTCGATTATGGCTAGGGGTGGCTTTCACCAAGTCTTTTGCTTACCGAATCGGATGGGCCGACGACGCCTCGTGTGAGGACTGTGGTAACGAGGAGACTTTTCAACACCTTCTTTGTGACTGTCCTCGATATAATTTACAGAGACAATCACTCGCAACCGCGACAGCGCGCTTTGACCAAAGACCTCTCACAGAGGAACTTATTTTAAAATACCGCCATCACAAGCCATCGCAGCAGAGGGCGACGAGGGCACTGTTGCGGTTTTTGAGGGCGACAGCATTGGACAGGCGGCTGTAGCCTGAACAAATGTTGATAGTGTGGCAAGTGTCACTGTGCTGTGCGATGACAGTATTCGGTGCCAGTGACCGATTGTGATTGTGTGTCTACGCTCCTTCCTTTCCTTATCTCTACTTTGTTACCACTTTACCTCCCCCTCCCCTCTCTCCCCAGTGTAGGGTAGCCAACCGGATCTTTCTCTCTGGTTAACCTCCCTGCCTTCCCCTTTCCTCTCTCTCTCTCTCTCTCTATGGGTTACTAAAGGGTGTTACCAATGGATGGGGACTGCACGTGTCTTTTATTCAAAGGGCGTCTTTTAGGAGCGTGTGTATAGCAAGCACAAATCGTCGATAAAGACCTGCCTGCGCAAAATATCTGAAATAACTTGCGTCGAAATTTTACTCAGCAGTCCTAGCCGTGTTACGTAACTCATACACGGATTCACTAGACTCGCAGTGAACGCCAACCGCTTTTCAAAAAAATAGAACAAACGCACTTCGACTACCACTACTACTGCTACTGCTACGTGTTAGCCGCCGACACCCCGTTCCCCCCACTCCTCAATCTACACCGATAAACGCACTCGCACACACATCATCATCATCATCATCGTCAGCCTGGTTACGCCCACTGCAGGGCAAAGGCCTCTCCCATACTTCTCCAACAACCCCGGTCATGTACTAATTGTGGCCATGCCGTCCCTGCAAACTTCTTAATCTCATCCGCCCACGTGACTTTCTGCCGCCCCCTGCTACGCTTCTCTTCCACACACACACATGCCCACACACTTTTTCCGCAACCATGCTGACAAGTAGAAAAACAATAATTTGATTCTAATAGTATCAAGGGGCAAAAATCAGCCCGGGCCTCCTGGTGGGCTCATGCCTCCTGGCCTAGCAAGTTCTTGATGTGCTGCAGCAGAAGGCGGCCCACCATAGTTTTTCAAATTTTCGTGGTGGAGTGGCCCACTCCTCTTAGATTCCGGATTGCTGGGTTGTGTGGTAGTTTAGAGAGTATTGTCTTTCTGAAGAAACGAGGACTGCGCGATTTTTCAACGTGAGCAGCTTTACTGAACATTGCTTCCTCGCGGACAATGGATGTCTTCAGGACTGCTTTTTCAGTTGCTTCTGGAGTCTGTATGCCGAAGCTATCTCACCGTGCTTCTTCGTACTTTTGAAGCACGGTTTTACTCCTCACAATCACCGTCGCCTAGCCGCATAGATATATTGACCTGCATACCACGCCCAAATTGCGTGGTATGATGCGCTCACACGAATGTAGTGCATAATACAGTACGTAAGTTTTATGCGTTTTAATCACGCACCAAACTCTTAGCGGGGTAGGCATTCATTGCAGAACCGGCGTAGCATTTCCGACTCTCTGACATTCCAAATGGCACATTCGTCTTGGGAGGAAGTAATCAAGTCGTCGCGGTCTTCTTAATGGCCGAGCCACACGTCACCGAGATGGCCTTGGAAACTGGCGAATCGGGTTCTGCCGGAAGGACGAAAAGCGGGGAAAATAACGAACGTGTATGGGTGGGCCGCGGTAAGAAGAATTCGAGCTGCACGAACCAGACAGCGTGCAGCTCGGGGCCCCACTTCTTCGGGGTCACGCAGGACACCGCGTGCTAGTGCGCATGGTGGTAGTTTGTGGTTTGCTTTTAAGGTTCTATTTAAGATTCGGCCGAGATAGCTGTACTTCCTCTCCAGTTCTTCGTACTCTTAACCTCCTCCCCCCCCCCCCCCCCCGCTGACTTCACCCCCTTTCAGTTCCCGTTCTAATCACTCTACAAACGCCGTTAGCGTGCTTATCCGCGATGTTGACTCGTAAGCAATGTATAAGGGGGCTCTACGCCATATGCTTTTATTATTATTATTATTATTATTATTATTATTATTATTATTATTATTATTATTATTATTATTATTATTATTATTATTATTATTATTATTATTATTATTATTATTATTATTCCTCGATTTCCCGAGACGTCTAACGCAGGAAAGTCTGTCGTGTTTTCCTAGGTGTTTCCCCTGGCAAACGGAGTCAGTCATGGCTGGATTTGAAGGGCTCTCCGAAATATAATCACGGTGCAACCTTCGCCCCATCTGGAACGCTTTTCTTCTGGTGAGAAAATCTCATTCGGGTCGGAAGGCCGGGGTGTACCCCTCTGCCGTTCATTCCTATGCTGTCGTTTCCTGCCACTCAAGCCCCCCCCCCCCCCCTCCTTATGTGCGCGACTTTCCCTGCGTAGCATCTTTTGCTTATCGCCGTGTTTGCTTATATCGTGCCTTTCGTTAAAGTGTTGCAGCCTGTTCCTAAAACTCATTAACATTTACCCAGTGCCGATTTACCGGAGACGGCAGTAAGAACACTTGTAAAGCCATCTTGGGACTATCTGTCCGCGTATACAGTGCATTAAGCACGCTTCTTTCTTTCGCGGGGGGGGGGGGGGGGGGGAGGGGGTACGTGGGTGTTTTTGTTGAATAAAAAATTTTAAATATGAGCTTAATGTTGACGGCTGCGTCATTGCCGACTCTTTACACAAGGAGTAAGGTACATCATGGTTGGTCACTACGACAATAGCTCTGTGTCGTCTCTGGTTCAACTTCGCGCCATAATATGGCGCCAACCAACGCGGCCTACATGTCAATGTTCCTCACACCCCGATATATTGTGAAAGGTAAGAGGTATGCAGACAAGCTAGAAATCTCTATTGATGCGAAAGCATCAAAGGGCCCACTGAGCGAAAAAAGACGGCGTCTGGAGCAGCGAAACGGCATCTAAATTCCCATTGGCTGCGACGCCGCGTCACGTGAGCGCCTCAACGGAGCAGAGCGGGCGAAATGGCACAGCTGCTGCCGCGCTGCAACGCCAAGTGTTGCGTCATTTAATTAAATGGTAACCTCGTGAGGCGTCTTGTGAGCCACTTCTTTTCTCCTTCATTAGGAAGAAATGTTTAATTAGTCATGTCTTGCTTGCTGATGAACTGTTTTCATAAAATTAGGCGACCAGAAGCATTTACTTCATTCGCGATGAATGAGCATTTGTAACGAACATTTCGACTCTACCTAGGTGTCAACAGATGCTTGTGAATTCTTCCTGAGAATAATTTTGTATCGCGTGTGGTGCTTTCTAAGTGAAATAGATTAGCCGGAAGTGTGTGGCATCAAGTGAAGAGTGTTCTTGTTGTTCCGCGACCAGCCTCAGCACTGTTTCCCATCAGCGATCGTATTTAGCCGACTCTGCGTTGTCTCATAAACCTGAACGCATGATCCTCCACTTGCTTGCAGTTGCCGCCATGGCGGTTACCTGCGGTAATGTAAATCATTGTGTGTATTCGACGCCGCAAGGAATTAAAAAAAAAAGTGGTTGGAGTATCACTCCCTTAGTTTAGATCGATTTGGACTTGATGCGTTTACTGAATTGAACGCTCCACTAATCTGAAACAAAAAACGTAGAAGCACGCATTGGCCGCTTATGATATGCAGCGCTCGCACAAAACACTTTTCTCACAAATGAGGCGGCGCTGAAGCTCCACAATGTGGTGTTCATACCATTTGACGAAGTCACGCACTACCACTTCCTTGAATGCACTCATCCCGCTTTGCTCTGACGCCGATTCATGACGGTAATAGTGGCGTTATGCCGCAAGTTTTTCTGTTTCAGCTTGTTTCTGGGCCCGTGGCTTGAATAGCAAATGCGCATGCATTAATATCTCATCTTGTACACAAGCCATAGTACTTAAGGACGTCACCTATTTCAGTGTTTATTCTTTTTTGTTGTTGTTGTTCTTTATTTGAACTGTTCCCCTTATGTGCTACGTAATAGAGTCATTGAGTTGGCAAAAATATTTACTTAAGTTGATATTTTTGCCAACTATTGCTTTGACTATTATTTCGTGAATTTGTTATGTTCGTTCACTATGAAAAAGTCGTCCCTACATAAAAAAAAGCACACACGCGTGCGTGTATGTGAGTAAAGGTGTCCATCTTTCTAATGACGAGACAAAAATAGCCGACACCTCATCACTTTTCAAGCTTCTTCATATGATGTCAAGAGGAGGAATAAACTTTATTTCTCAAAATGAGCTGACGGTAGAATCGTCCGAGGTGGGCGGCGTCCCCAGTCCAGGACGCTGTAGGCCTGAGCGGATAGCTAATCGGCCTTGCTCACCGGACGATGCTGGTCTTCAGGGCTCGGGCTTGTCAGATAGGCCTCCCACTGCTAGGTTGGTCCGGTTATGTGGAGTATCGATGGGTTGTGCCCTCTCTCCCATACCATGTGGTAGAGGGTATTGGGCGCAGAGCGGAATACGCACTTGTAAGTGTAGCTCGCAGGATACATGGCGTGCAGCAGGGTGCCGTGCGGGAATGTGCCGGTCTGTAATTTGTGGAAGATCACCGCCTCTTCTCTAGTCAGCTTGGGATGCGGGAGTGAGTAATTCCTCCTACCCAGTCTGTGTTGACTCAGGATGTCACTGTATGTTTTCGGGACGCCATTGTGTAGGTCTACTGGGGCTCGTGAACCCGGTGGGATAGCCTGGAGAATGTGGTATCTGGCAACGACGTGAGTCGCTAGGTTACCCGTCAGGGACTCGTACGTGTCCCTGGGCCCAGACAATGTATATTTGTAGAAAATTATCCCGTTTCTCAAGGATGCTCAGAGCTCGTTTATAATTGCTTCCCTTTTGGTAATTTCTTCACGCTGTTTGTGAGTCCACGATGACTGCGATGTGATCTTCTTCTCGCTTGCCCGTCGTGGCCGCCAAAGCTATCGCCGTTTTCGATGTCTGGAGAGTTCATCGAGGAGGCTGTTACTACTTTTCCCTGGCCGTTGATCACGCTGAGAGCGTGGGCTTCTCTGTTCTTGTACGTTGCCACATCGGTGTATCTGACTTCTCCACTTCTTGGTCCTTTGTAGGCCTTGCGTAGAGATTGCACTCTCGCTTGCCTCCTTTCTCTGCTGTGTTCCGGGTGCATATTTCTCGGGATGCTGGCCACCATGATCTTCGCTCTCAGGGGTAGAGGAACCCGCTGCTTTCTGGATTCATATTCGACTACCGAGTAGCCAAGTCTTCTTAGCGTGTTCCTTTCCCGTGTTGGTGAGCTTGAGTCTCTCTATCTGACTGGTCTTGTGAGCCTCTGCTAGTTCCTCCTAAGTATTAGGGATGCTCAGGCTGAGTAGCTTCTCCGTTGACGTCGTTGGTTGAAGCCCCAATACCACTTTGTAGGTCTTTCGTATGATAGTGTTTAGTTTGTCCCTCTCGCCGTTCTTAAGACTCAGGAGCAGGGTGCCCTAAGTGACGCTGCTGGTATTCATTTTGTCGTGTCCTGCTCATTCAGGCCGTGCTTTCTGTTAGTCACCCTTCGCACCAGATGCTCCACTTGGGTATGATGTCAATAAAAAATATCAAAGAAAAGAATGTGAGTTCAATAAACGTGGCAGTGCGAGCACGCCTTTGGATCTCTTCATGCGGATCCGCGCATGCTTCAAAGGAGCATTCATTTGGACTAGTTCGGGAAAGAGCACGGCACGAAATTGGAGTCCGTTGACAAATCGCTGGGAATAAGTAGTTCCCAAGGGAGGTTTCGAAAGGGCAGTTCGGATGAGGAAAGCGTGTCGCGATAAAAGTAAATGCCATGAAAGGTGATCTGCAGGTGAGACTCAAGGTGCACTCAGCGCACGCACGAATAAAGCGGTGGAGCCACACTGTGCCAGCCCACTTACGGCGTTCTCATCAGCTAAAGTGATAACTCTTGTGCGCACTGCAGCTGTTTGTTGGATTAGTTTGTTGCAGGTGTCATCATAATTGTTATCATAATGTTTTCTTGTCACAAAAAGTGTATGAGAACCCTATTTGTTCCTAGGGAGCAGTCGATTCTAGGTGAACGCCGTGTCCACTATCGTGGCATCTTTGGAGTTGTCGTCTTGGACGTGTCTCGAAGCGGGCTATCGCCACGGTTATTACCGTGCCTTCGTTATCTTCGTCACCTTTATTTTCGCCGTTGCCGAATATCGTCGCATTTACGTAATGACATATCTGCCGCTGATTTGTGTGACACTTGTGCTCATCTACGACTTCTTTTCTTTCAAGATTAATTCGCCTTATAACAACTAATTCCGTTTAACGGGCACCTTAGTTCCTATAGGTTTGTGAAACGTGTTACCGTAGGAAAATCTAACAGGACAAAAAAGAAATTGATACTAACGGTTAGTACACTTAACACTAACATTTTGCGATGGTAACCCGTTTCATGAATGCGGTAATGCAAACGGTGAAAGAAGCAAATCTAAATAACTACAGAATAATATACGCAAAGAAAGGGCTTATCTAATACAAACTCACTTTTTGTACCGATGGTTTTTCTATTTAGGGGAGTATTGCTCGAGCTCTTAAGAGGCAATCTTCAGCTCGGGGGCTCTTATGTATATGCATAGAGAAGGATAAATCGTTTTTTCGCAACAACCTCACCGAATTTGGCGATATTTACCATACTTAAAAAAAGAAGTTCGATCTAGTTTCTATAAGAAGTCAATATTTTATTTAGGACATCAATATTTTACCAAAGATATGTTGCAAATACAAAAGAACTGAAGAAGAAATCTCACGTATCAAAATCTCACGCTCTGTAACTAAGCAATAAAATTGATATCAGAATTCTGCGAACATAACGTAATAATACATCTAAAGCGGAGACAACTGGTGTATTATACACTATTCTGAAATATACTACTACTTTGTTAGTACGACTTTTTCAATGCCCACGTAAACATTGTAACAATTTGTCAAAGTTGTAGTTCAACATGTTTTGCTTTAGATGTTCTAACAGATGCAGTTTATAGAACTATGACCACTTCTTGGTCTATAGTTATGTATTCGTAAAGATCGTGCTTCAACTTTTTTAAGCTTATTCGTTCGCAGTAACCTTCGTGAAAACTTTCCAGGCTTTAAATTGAAAATTTATTTACTATAGTCCCCAGAATTCCCTCTTAAATGTAAGATATTTCGTTCAAATTGGTTCAGCAATTGTCTCATAAAAGCATTTCGGAGCTTTACGTGTATTTCAATAAGAAAATGGTAGCTAGCCCCAAACTGTAGCTTCCTCTTTGTGCTAGCTATACTATAATGACTGCTGGGATTTTGTGGTGATTTTATTTTTAGGGAGAGATGAGAAAAGATATGCCAAGCAGCGTCTAAACGAATGGGGACAGTAGCGTATCGCATGGCGTTTCTAGGCCATAGCATCTATGAAAAGGCCGGCGATGAACTGGGAAGACGAGTCACATCGATGCACCAGGCGAGGGTAGATCGAGAAGGGTGTGACGCCGTGCGTGTAAACGCTGTCACGCCAAATAAAAAGGAGAGAGAGTAAAAGAGAGAAAGCGGTTCGGCCGCGTACGCTCGTCCACTCTGCGTCGAGACGAACTTGCCGGAAGCAGGTTCCGGATCTTTTCGGACGAAATGTGATGCACCATGAGTAAACGCGGTATCGCAGCATATTACCATAATGCGCTAAGATATACGTCATGCGCTAGTGTCGCATTCACCATAAACGTGGCTTATGACCTCCCGTGAAAGCTTGCTGTCGCAAGCTTTCACGGGAGGTCATACTGTCGCAGAAAACTGCGACAGCAGCTAAGAGCTCGAAATCAAGATTTCTATCCGTCCTTTCTGTCCATCCATCAAAATAAGTCCTTTTGTTTTTTCATTACGACGTCGTATTCACGCTGTCGCCGCCGTCGCCATCGTGCATGCTGAGGCCGTCTGAGGCCATCTAACTCATGTTGAGGCCACGACGCAGCTTTCCAGCTTGACAATTCGAGCCTTGGCAAGATTACATCAATATTTGCTCCAAATTGTCAGTTTATTATTGCTTTAAAACCGGCGAACATACTCTAAATCACAGATTTGTCGAAACAATTCAGTTATGCGCCGGCTTTCCCTCTGCACTTTTAAGATATGGCACCACCATACGCGAAAAAAGAAAAAAAAAGCCCACCAGACAGAAAGAAGGGTGCCGAGGCTTAGAAGCAACCACCCGTATCTAGTGGGTACGCTCCTTTCCTCCGAGATCGGACGACGCACGCTGTGCGCACCGCTAGATCTCGGAGCTCATGATCCACCTGAACGAATTCGAGATGTATCCGCTGCCCGCCGCCGTGGCTTAGCGCCTATGGTGTAGCGCTGCTAGGCACGAGGTCGCGGAATCAGAACCCAGCCGGGCGGCCGCATATCGATGGAGCGAAATGAAAAAAAAAAAAGACGCCCGTGTCCCATGCGTTGGGGGTGCGTTAAATATCCCGTGGTGATTAAAATTCATCCGGAGTCGTCCACTACGGCGTGCTTCATAGTCAAATCGCGGTATTGCCACGCAAAACCAAGATATAAGTTCAACACAACCGTTCATTTCCCTTTGGCTGTTGATGTCTGAAGGTTTTGCTGAATCACTGATGGTTTTCATTAGCTCACGCACAATGACCAGACTCACATTCGTCAGCCTGGTTGCCGCCACTTTATCGAATGCACCGTCCTTTTATCGATTGGGCTGGAAAAGTGAGTTAGTCAAGGTAAATGATTCGTGCTGGTTCAGAGGGTTGATTCAGGTTGTAAATGAATGCTCGCGCCTTTGGGCTAACTCTAATTGCTGTCGCTCTTGGACGACTCCGCCGACTTTTTGCTGCGTGTTAACTAAGGTGGACGGCGTCGGCCGTGCACGCAGGAGCCTCGAAGAAAGGAACTTCACTCGTTGGGATACGTTTCGAGACTGGTTTATTTACAAAAGATAGATCGAAGAAAGGGGAAGGGAAAGAGAGAAGTTACACAAAGTCCACGTTCACTTTTGGCCGCACCTAGGCCTTCGTCCTTGTCGGGGGCACCCGCGCCTCGTACTGAGTAGGCGGAAAAGCCGGTGGAACGGATCAGCTTGTCAGTAGATGCGCCGGCCGGTACGTGGTGCAGTGGGGCGCCCCTCGCCCGTTCGCCGGCTCCCTCTCTCTCTTGTGTCGTCGGTCCCCCAACCACGGGTGCAGCAATGTATGGTGCTCGCTTGCGACTTTCAACACAGGTAATGATAACCCCGCGAAGCTATGTTACTGGCCTTGATCGGCAAGAAAAGTCAGTCAATCACCATTCCGATCGCCAGTCTACCATTGATTGCGGCACGGCTTCAATGCTCAATCTAGACGCTCCGCTTGTTTTCCTTCCGAAGGCCCAGTTCCGTTTAGCGTCCCCACCTTCTACCGGGACCCGTGCTGTATTTGCAGCACGGTACTCGTGGCCCTACCAAATGTAGTATATACACGCAATCTTGTGCCTGCAATTACTTGCTGCCTGTTTTGTTGTTGTTGCTGTTACCGTCGTCATGCTTGCCGTTTTTGTTGTCGTTCTTTTTCTGAAAAAAAAATGAGGTTGCATTGGTACGGCTTGCTTTCTCCGTGGACCAGTCTAAACCCCTGGAAGCTGCGCATAGTTGCAACTGCACGCCGCACTGGTGTATATTTTCCACCGATAACTTTGCGGCTTTTCGAATGTCTTGGACAAAATAATTGTTGCGCGCGTAAGCTTTTCAAGGAAGGTTTACTTAATTCTAATGTTTTGCACCTTAGACGAGGCGAAATTAAATAAGCGCACGTGTGTGTGTGTGTGTGTGTGTGCGCGTGTGTGCGCGTGTGTGCGTGTGTGTGCGTGTGCGTGCGTGCGTGCGTGCGTGCGTGCGTGTGTGCGTGTGTGCGTGTGCGTGTGTGTGTGTGTGTGTGTGTGTGTGTGTGTGTGTGTGTGTGTGTGTGCGTGTGCGTGTGCGTGTGCGTGTGCGTGTGCGTGTGCGTGTGTGTGTGTGTGTGTGTGTGTGTGTGTGTGTGTGTGTGTGTGTGTGTGTGTGTCAAGATTGGGACGTGATGCTTTCTTCTAGCTTTGTTTCTTCCTGCCTCCACGGTCCCAACCAAATTTCCCGAAGACAGCGTTTCGAAAAAGAACCTAATTTAATCGACCCCCATTGGCTTTGTACCTTTCCAAGGGGTTAGACCCATGTCCATCAAAAGCAGTGCATTACAACGCAATGATAGCAGTTCAATGCTTCGTTGAAGACGCTGGCTTAGGGGATGAATATTGACTCCGTATCACCGTGTGTAACGGGGCCTTATTCGCGCGTTTCCTTGAAACATTCTTGTGCGCCTCAGTCACCCATGGACTTTTTGTCAATTGACATTTTTCGAGGGAGACTTCGAATGAATTCTGGGGTATTACGTGCCAAAACCACAATATAATTGCGAGGCACGCTGTACTGGAAGTTTCCGGATTCATTTTGGCCACCAGGGGATCTCTAACGTACCGCCAATGCATGGGACACGGGCGTTTTTGGATTTCGCCTCCTTCGAAATGCGGCCTCCACCGCCGAGATTTGATCGCGCGACCTCGTACTTAGCAGTGTAACACCATAGCTGCTAAGACACCGCGGCGGGTCCGGATTCCTCCCCTCTCTCTCTGGAGGCATTCCGCCACTGTCTTGCCACTAATTCACGTCTACCTCGCCTCGTAAAGTTTAAGAAAATATGGAATTTTACGAGCCGAAACCACGATCTGATCATGAGGAATGCCTTAATGAGGGACTCGAGAATAATCTGGACATCCTGGGGTTCTTTAATGTGCAATAAATCTAAGTACATGGATGTTTTAACACTTCGCCCCAATCGAAATTCGGCCGTAGTGTTCGGGATTTTATCCCTCGACCTCGCGTTCAGCTGTACAACACCATAGCCACTGAGCATCCACGGCGGGTAGGCCACGCCAAGTTACGATAATGTGTACACGACAATGTATATCAGTGAGCATGCCTTGAACTTGCACACAACATATAGCTGTCAGCAGACACATATGTGTGTGTTATAACACGACAATGTATATCAGTGAGCATGCCTTGAACTTGCACACAACATATAGCTGTCAGCAGACACATATGTGTGTGTTATAACACAAATCAATAAATAGGGCTCATGGGAAGCCTTCATCGAAAAAAAGAACGTATTAGCTTATGTGCCTTGTTTATTCATTACCGTTTGTTTATTATCAAGAAGATCGCTCATGTTCGCAGCGTCGCAAGAAAGATCATTTAAAGCAGGGAGGTCGACTAGACGTAGGCGATAGGTGAATGTTTATTCCTGAACAGCAAGGTCCTTCTCTTACTGTAAACACCGTCACTATTTTGTTTTTATTTTCAGTACTGTCACCGCGGGGCACGCAATAACTCACGCCAACTGCCAAGAGTCTTAATCTAGGTGGCATGGTTACGCCTGCAATCGAAGCCCGGTTGAAGGATCACCAGGAAAGATAAGAGGCCTCGGGGTTCCGTTGATTTCTCTCACTGACAGGGTCTGGAAAACAGGGCAAAAAGTGCACGCGGGCTCGGAGAAACTGGTAATGAGGGGAGTCAAGTTGGTTGGCGATGCAACTGAGCCTAGCAGCGCCAACAACACTGAAACGACGCTGACGCTCAGCTTGACATGGATAGATTGCAATTTCAGCGACAGCCCTCTGTAAGCTAGGCAGAAGATGGAAAGATTAGGGATTACTAAGGAAAGCGGGAGTGTGAAGTAGAAGTGAACAGGAATTTATGGAGCTTAAAGAAAGAATGGAGAAGAAAGATAAACTTGTTGACATAAAGCACCGATGCGTGTTGCTTGTTTGTTACTGTTTTTAACGGTTTCCTGTTTGTCTGTTTTTTGTAGGCTTCCTTGCATGTCTTTCTGTCTGCTTTTTTGTTTGTTTATTTGTTTGTTTTATGAGGCTGGCTAGGTTATATAAAACTTACGGCACGACTTTCGGCTCGTCTACGCTGTCACTCACAGAAAGTGGACGTGGAAAATCCAATACGAAGAACCAAGAAATTAAACGGCTTCATATTCAGTGCTGGCCTTAGCTATCTGCACTATGTGGAAGTGTTAGGCAGACTAAAATGCCGCGATGATAGCTTAGTGAGGCCCAGGATTGGCATCAGCTTGCAGCAAGAACGTAATTAGCTAGTTAGGATGAAACACGCCAGCCCAATAGTAATCAGACGAAAACATGAGGATGATGAGGACAACATAAGTGTAATGAATGAGCTTTTAACGAAAATAATTTTAGCGGCCTAAACTGAAGTCACAGGTAGGTCACCAAGACAGCAAACGTGCAAGGTCTCCCAAGTAAAAAGTACTTAATAAGGAAAGGAGAGAGCACTAACAAGTTTCAAGGCCAGAGATGTCGAATTGGCAGAACTGTCAAAGCGATCAACGTGAGAAACACACGGGACTTCCAAAACCACAACGTTGGAAAGCCTGCAGAAGCAATAAAAATTGTGGAAACATGAAACCATTAAGGAAGCAACCGCTTAATTCGGTGAGCCTTTCTACAAACTATCACAACATATTTCTCAGCGTCATCAACTGAGTCTTGTACCCTATGATATATACAAAACGTAGCACTGCCATGGTGTTCACAAGTGTATTTCTCAGTCTCAGTGAATCAAGTTTCTCGTCCTTCCAGTACACAAGCCTGCAGGGCTTCATGCTCGTCCCTCAGAAACCACAAGAAAAAACAAAAAAAAAAGGGGGCGCCCTTCGTCACCTTCTTTATTTGGCACAGTGACCAATAGCCATCCATCAGACTCGTGTGTGTTAATAAGTTTTCGAAAAAAAAGAAAACTATCTGAATTGCCTGCGAACTTAAATGATGTACAGTTTTCTGCCGACTAAAGGCCGTAAGCGCGCTTGATTGATCGTTCGGTTGGATGAGCCAGCTGTCTCGGACGCTTAATCGTGTGCGCAAAGGAAAAAAAAAAGAAAGCTCTAGCTTAAAGTCGAAACTCCACTATGACAAAGTGAGTGAAATAATGTTGCGGCAATGCGAAAACTATCCACAATGCAGTAGATAAAGAACCCTATTATGAACTATGCTTCCTGCATGTAAATTAGGTATGGAAGATTGACAATGTGTCAGACACAGGAGTGTGAATATGATGAAAGCGCCATAATCCTATTTCGCAAATAAACATAGATTCAAATGGCGACTTTGTTAACGCAGACTAAAAAGCAAAACAAGAACTTCTATTTAATGTGGCCTGCACTCTCTGTACTGAACACGTCCTTGGCGTCGCGCAAAACTGCTAGAATCGTCTAATTCGCTTCTTGAATTTAAGATGCTTTTCTGCTCGCTTTGTTGTTCAGAAAGGTATCCAAATCTTGTCTAGTTATTGTTAGGATAGTGTCACTCTTACGAGTGGCTATTCTTTGCATTGTGAAACGATTCGTTCAGTTGTGGCCATTAATTACAACGCGAAGTCTAACAACAGAATACGAAGCAGAGCAGAGCACACGTGCCTGACTAATGACTAACAAAAAGACAGAAACGAAATTGACGACACGTGGCTTTAATATGCCACCAACATGTCACCTTCATGCGCTGCGTCTTCTCCTGGGGTTTTGACTGCATGCTGAAATCGCGCAATAACAAGTCTGAAAGCAAAAACATTCGCTCTACTGGTGCTTTGTCTTTATTTATTTATTTATTTATTTATTTATTTATTTATTTATTTATTTATTTATTTATTGTGTGTGTAAGCATAAATAAAGCAGAATTAGAGAGGACTTCGAAAACGAAGCAAGAACTGCAGTAGCAGGTGAAATACAAAATTTGGTAGACAAACTGCTTTATAAACAGTGGGCTTGACAACAAATGAGGAACGCTGATAAACATGTTCGAAGAAGCACTTTCGGTACCAACTCTGTTCTCCTAATAATTACAGTATCTTCGCAACTAGAGAATCCATGGTGTAAATGCCTGAATAGCGATTTTCTACGGTTTACGTCCTGTCTACAGAGTCGGGCTATGCATGAATATGGTTCCTTTCAGAATTGTTAGTCGCATTGGTTACTTACTGCACAGATAACGTGAACTGGCAGTTGTTGCTAACTTTAATATTGTTTTGACTGTGTTATTATCTGCTAAATGCTCCCGGCCACGGCGGCCGCATTCGGTGGGGCGAAATGTGAAAACACCCGTGCACATAGATTTAGGCACACGTTAAAGAACCCCAGGTGGTCGAAATTTCCGGAGTCCTCTACTACGGTGTGCCTCATAATATGAAAGTGGTTTTGGTACGTAAAACCTCATATATTTTTTTAATCTGGCAAATGTATGTGATGTGACTGGTGTGTGTTATCGCTTCGCTAATTACACTAGTCGTGATCGCAGTATACGGCCATACCTACAGCCAGTACTACTCGAAGCAGAGAGGAGAATGGGGACCTGTGTGGACAATAGACGAGATGTGACCATTGCTCTGAAATCACGTTATTGTGTTGCCGAACCTGATGACAATACAAATGACATCAATTAGTCTTCCTCTTTACTCAAAAAGGTCAAAGGCGCTTTGTATGAACAACGTGCGCAGTTGAAGAAAATATTCTCGAGAGAGTTCTGCTTGGTTCTGTTTTCGACATTTAGCTGCATTTTCTGAAGGATTCGCCACTAAAGTCCTGCTATGCGAACTACGTGCAGTTACACTTGTAATTTACTAGGTGACGAAGTACAGTGTCGCCACGCCTAGTATTTCAATAATCTGTCTGTTCGCGTTTGTTTTACTCACCCTATGGATGCGAAATGCGCCATGGCACTCGTCATTGTGAAGCACTCGCTGTGGACGAATCTTGATTGCCAGTATTTTTTCGAATCCGTTGCGGTAGAAAGTTGCGGGGTAACGACGCTTGTCATTTCGAAAACCTTAAAACATTAAAGCTAGATTAACGTATACGCGAATAATTTAACGCGAATAACTCATACGCGAATAATTCTCATGGTTACAAATGTATTGCATCTTGTTTAGTTTCAGGAAAGACATTCTATACTGTCTATGTTAGAGTGGACGCTAAATAAGTATTTCGGGATTAGCTGTAGTAAAATTTGAATATTCCTCGGCAATTTTTTAATGCATAAGCATTTTTTGGCGAGCGCCCCAGCAATATCGGTCTGTCACGTAAGAACTGTAATGCCTTGTATCTCCACAAAAATGCACAATCTACGAAATGAGACATGTAATCGTTATAACAGTACAATTGTAGATGATTGGAGTCATTTAAACGATAAGGGACAATTAAAACCAAAAAAATATATCAGAGAGAATACCCATATGATCGTACTTATGCACAGCCATAGGGACAGTGGTCCATAGCAAATAAATGGAAAAACCAATAGTAGGGGTGGGCCAACTGAAATTTGGGGGCGGGGCAACTTGAAATTTGTGATGGGCGAACTTGAAATATCGGAGTGGGCTAGCTTAGTTTTGTGGAGGAGCCAAATAATATTTGGGGGTGGGCCAACTTGAAATTTGAAGGTGAGCCAACTTGAAATTTCAGGAAGGGCCAAGGTGAAATTTAGGATGGACTACATCGAACGTTACAATAAATTACCTAATTGACGCGCTTGCCCGTTTGGCAGGTAGGCTGTGTCGACAAAAAGTGGAGTTGGTACGCGGTCCTGTCTCCATAACTTTAAGGAAAGCGTACGCTTCAGAGTGTAAAAGAACGAACACTATCCTATGTCAGCATAAGCGTGAATGTTTGCAGAACTTCCGAATGTCGGTGGAATGACACGTTTTAATTTTCACTTATGAAGGTTTTCAGTTCGAGCGTCTTCATGATGCAGGTGCATGCATTAGAAATATTATGCATTACGCTTGAAAACTACGGATTCTTGATCGTCAGAGGTCGTAAATGAAACTTTCTTTCTGTTGCACCATGGCCATTCATCCCACCTTGTTTGAGAACGTGCCGAAGTTGCGATTTTCAGCTACCAACGCTCCATTAGGTATATATATATATATATATATATATATATATATATATATATATATATATATATATATATATATATATATATATATATATATATATATATATATATATAATAAATACCTTGCATGTTAAGCCTCACACTATTCACGCTGCATTAACGAGCTTGCGTGTTAACAAGTCACGTCGTCATTTCCGGTAGTATGAAAATAGGTTGCAACTATTTCTTTCTTTTTATCGAAGAGCGATGCTGCATGAACGCAAACATAGATGCGTTGAGCGAAGTATTAAGAAAGAAGGGCAGATGTTGCAATTTTAAAGCAGACGAGAAACGCTGTAAATATTGATTGCGTGCGTCTCTAAAAACGTAATTTGTGCGTGATCAGCTGGAACATAAAGTATAGTAAAATTATGAGCTACTCAAGGTCATAGGTAAATAACCACAATAAGCTGTCAGTTTTCACACATTAGGAACTTTACAATTAGGCACTGTTGTCAATGCATTTTCAATATGTTCGAGCACCCCGAAGTGCACTACACTGTGAAAACGCCTGGGATAAACAACACTGGCCCCGGTAATGTCTGTGTGTTTTGTTTCCTTCATTCTTTCGCGCCAAACAAAGCAGGTGCCCGTCTCCCTTCCTTTCGGGCTCTCGGCTTTATTTGTGTATCGCTATTTTAAACACACTCCGAGATTTTCACTTTCTTTTGTCCGGTGGTATATCATTCTCATTTGTGATGTTTCTGGGTTAAAAGGGTGTAGCGGGTTTGAGCTAGTTGGTGATTCCTGTTTAGAACCAGTGAAGGGATGATTACGTACACGTAAGATACAAAGACACGCGATTATTTGAAGGTAAATATAACTGGATGAAACAAAATAGACCAGAATGGAAGAGAACGAAGAGGCTTGGACGTGTGTAGGAGCGACAGCTCAATATCACTGCCACTTAAACTCTCTCCATGGTTCGCGTATAGCAATTATCGCCGAGTTCATGCCAAAGCACACTCATTCTTGATTGGAATGACCGACGGCGGGAAATGCAATGCCTGTGGCGTCGTAGAAACTGCAGAGCACCTTCAGTGCTACAATCCGCCCTTTGAAAATGAAGGTCTTGCGCTCTGCTCCATTATAAGCTGGCTAGATGGAAGGCGTTTCTCGTTAACAATACCTTGGGAGAATAGCCTCGTATATTTCTTATTTCAGCAGGCCATGAAAGCGCTGCTGCGGTTACCGAAGGCAACCAGACCGACACGTGTCACGCGGGCACTCGCGAACTCTTTGAAGAGAATGGAGAGCGAGACTTCCTAATGGAGTTTGACCTCCGCTGAGTGGTGGTGGTGTCACATTCCAGTGCACAATCCAGCGCGCACTCCCATAGACGTCAACGCTCGAGTTTTAATTAAAGCTAATAGCTTTCCTTGGCTCTTTCATTCGTTTCCACGATTTCACTCTGTGACGTTTTCCTATACATAGTTGTTAGTAAGATGTATTGTTTCGCCATGTGTATTGAATAGACTTCACTTCGCGGTCGGTGGCCGGG
Source organism: Dermacentor variabilis (assembly GCF_050947875.1). Lineage (NCBI taxonomy): Eukaryota > Metazoa > Arthropoda > Arachnida > Ixodida > Ixodidae > Dermacentor > Dermacentor variabilis. Next base: position 37,089,128 of record NC_134571.1, read on the forward strand.
CTTTCCCGTCCTATACAAAGGGTGCGCGCTCTCGCGCAACCGGATTGCGAGGGGCGTTCTTCGCCTAACACGAACAGTAAATATAATAAATTTACATTAGATCATTAACGAAGTTCTTAGAAACTCATGAGTTCTAGATATAACCTTTGCAATGGTAGAAGAAGTATGTCGTCATATTTCATTAAACAGCCGGAGCTATTGCTGGGATTGTGAATACCAACAATGGGCGACTCTGTGAAGGTAGAACTCGGCCCCGTTGAAGACATGCCTTGGTAATAGCCTCCGAGTTGTACGAGTAAGAGAATAGCCATTCCTGCCAGCACGTGCTGCCGCGCGAGAGCTCGGAGTGCCTGAAAGTTTAGACGTTGTGGTGTATCCCTCGCGAAGGACAGCGCTCCTCTTCAAAGTCAGTTTACTTGCGTTTAGGCACACGTCAAAAAAGAACATTTTTCTGTAGCCTTCTACGGCATTGCGCACGTGTCGCTTTTGGACGTTATATACACTACAATATAAATTTAGTACTGTTACAGTGCTCGCGCAACCAAGGTCATGTCTTCTGAGCGTTCGCAATACGACCTTGCAGACATACTGACTGATATGTGAAGAATAGGCGAGTGCAAAAAAAAGCCATTTGGTAGATACTAGACATATTAATTATACCTTGTCGAGAAATGCGCCATTTGGAAGGGATTTCTTCTGTTAAACCAGAAACAAAAGTTTCCCTTAAAAAAACGACCTTTTTTCCTCCGGCAATTTACAAGGACATGAGAGTTCAAGATTAAAAAGAGAACGCCTCAACGGAAAAATCCGAGGACACTTAAGCACTTTTTGTGAGTTGAGAGTGCGAAAGCATTATTGTCCGATTGAACGGCGCGGAGCGGTTCTTCGAGCTTTGCTCTGCGAGTATAATGTGTCATAGCGGTACGTGCTGCCCGAGCCAAGAAGCAGCAGCAGCAGCAGCCTGTGGTGCCAACGCCACAGGTCACCGACGCGGCGATGCCCTCTCCCCTCATGCAACACCATGCGCGCTATCGTGCCGGAGGTGTTCCCTCTCTGCCGCTCTGCCAACGCCTGGCTCTGCTCCGTCGAGGATCGCTCGTGCCGACAGCGAGAGCGAGGATGACGTGGCGTCGCGGAGACGCCCTCTCCGCTCTCCGCTACCTGGCCCACTATTGCGGCAGCATTGTCGAAATGCATTGGCGTTCCAGTTACATTTTTTATAGAAACTGCTCTTTTAACGACAGAAGCACAAAAGTAACTGGAAAACCAATGAATTTCGACGGACACTTTGAAAATTAATATCTCGGAACTATTGCTGTCCAGAGAATTCGTTCCAAGTGGTTACGCCGCGAGAACTCAGCGGCTATAATTCGTAGGTTGAAATCAAGGTAGTTTTACGAAAAATTCTGGAGTGGCATTATTTTTTAAACCTCCTTCGTTAAAATATGTGGAGGAAAGTAAGTAATTAAAAAGGAGATTAGCGTGATTACGCTGAATATTCAATTGAACATTTTGATTTCTCGTAGAAGTATTGGCCGCTTCATCGAGTAATTTAGATCAAGGGTTAGAATTGTCCTATCTGCCGTAGGCAATAATTAAAAAATTTGGTGCATCTAACAAACAAAACACCCTGTATATGATAGAGATCCATATCCCTAGCACGGCACCTCTCTTTAAGGCGGAGGAATATCTTCAGACTATTCTAATCTAAATGAATGAAAATTATCCCTCAGTACCTCGTTTCGGATTCTAAGTAAACCTGAGACGAGCGAGATGGCAAGCCGTCTTTGTAGGCTATCGTTTTGTTTCTAGAAATGAGGAACGGATATTTGCTCCCGTTGCTCTTGTTGGGGTGCCTATTGATACAATGGTGAGGGTTCAATCAGTTTCATTGTTTTGACAGTGCTGACCCCTGAGAGTGCTTGAAGCAGATTGGTTATTCTTTGAGCCAACACATGCAGACACACGCACAATCGCCACGCCGGGTTTTTGAGATCTCCCACTTAGTGACAGGAATTGGAAAACTCTGCAAGAAACAATAAATGAATCATGAAGACGTGTGCAAACAGAAAGTGTGGCGTAGCCATTAAATTCACTTGCGCGAGTCTTTTATCTCTGAAATTGCGCTCCTTTGTTTGATGGAAGAAGAGGTGGCTCATATGAATGGCTGTATCGCCGCTTGTAAGGAAATAAAAATGAAAAGAAATATCATTAGCGAGTGACGTGAATCATTCGAAGAGAGAATATCTTTCTTACGCTTCGTTATGTGGAAGGTACGACGAAGGATTTTGTTACACTTATTGAAATAAAAGCACTGGCAGGGAGTTACTTGGGGAAGAATGTGAAATTTCAGAACTCGTATTCTTACGCTTATATGCGTAGGAATAGATGTCAGCCGATTATGATCTTAAACATACTATTAGCAAAGTTGGCAAGCAACACTTGCAGAAAACGATTTGTGAATTCTCTCTTTGTTCTTTAAGCGCACGGGTTGTATTTAGGCGCACGGGATATGAGGAAGTTTTTTCTAATTTTGCGCTTCGTCGTGCATCAGCAACATCCACTGCTTTTGTACTGACCCTCAAGACTTATGCTTTGCTGGGAGACCCTACCTGCAAAGCTTGCGATGGAGGAGATGGTGGTGGATCGGTCTGGCGGCAGGGACAGGCCTCCCGCTGAAAGGAAACGCCTCAGCTCTTCAATGGCATCTGAAGTTGGCGATTCCGAGTTTGATGCGAGGTCGGATGGTTCGGACACCTTTATACCGGCTAAGCATCGGCATTGAAGATGGAAATCCTCGACATCGTCCTCAACTGAAGCTACCATCGTATACCACAACATCGTGACTGCGACAGTAGCCTTCGTGCCTTTCGACGTCGTGGTAAGCTTGCAGGGCATCTCCAAGCAGAAAGTTAATGACTTTTTCTTTAAACTGGCCTCTGGTCTTCTTCAAGAGGTTCGAGTGAACCTATGAAAAATTAAAATTGTCGTAAATACGACAGATGAGAAGACGGTGCAAACTCTACTTGGCCTGTCTCAACCCAGTGGTGTCAACACGCGGGCTTATACCACAGGGCGCGAATGTAACAGCTGGTGTCATATCTGATGTTCACCTTCAACTTCAAGATGACGTTTTGTAAAGCATGATCGCTTGCATGCCACCATGGACAATCATCTGCGCTCGAATGCTTGGCTCGTCAAAGTGTGCGAAGATACTCTTTGACTGTGAAAAGCTACCTAGCCATATAGGCTGGACTCTTGCGATACTCAGTTCGACCTTTTGTACCAAAGCTTTTACAGTGCCGTAAATGTCTAAATATTGGCCATGTACAGGGTTACTGCAAAAGTGTTGTGGTCCTGCCAAATGTGGCAAAAATTACATTGTAAATTTTTGCGGCAGTCCCACATCTCGCTGCCGTAACTGTGAAGGTGAACACTTGGCAACATACAAAGACTGTCCCACAATGAATGAAAAACTAAAAGCTCTGAAAAATAAAGCTACAAAGAAGACATGAAAAGAGGAGACACGTAGCCATAGCGCCCGTCCAGCGGCTGCAAATGCCACAACTGAGTACGCACCCGCACGTTCGAAGAAGAGCGCAGACACCGTGCATCGAAAGGAAGGAGAGAGGCAGAACTTCTGCCTCTCAGCGACATCCTGGCCGGTGCTTCCACCGAAAGCATCAGAACCTGTCTCTACCGAGATCACACCTCCGAAAGGTTCCAAACCGTCTTCTGCCAAGGCCACGTCTACAGCGGAAAACAGTGTAAATGGGGTGCCCAAAATGGTCGCAGTCAATGACGATGCCAAGCTTATCAACCTTCTCAAGGAGCTTGTCAACATCATTAGGTCTCTGATTGCCGGTCGTCAGACACGTACCAGCAGCATTAGCCGCAGAGCAACTTCTCGAGGCTCTCATTCCAGTTCTCGACAGCCTTTACTAGAAACAATAGGAACACTTGCCGAAAGCCTCGTCCAATTGTACTGCAATGGAATGTCAGGTCCTTACGACCACGGCATCCTGATCTAGTCCTTCGGCTTCTCGCAAAGAACACCAGCCTGATGTTATAGCGCTTGAAGTAAGCAATGCAAGAAAAGAATTCAGACTTCCCAGGGTTCGTAGGCGTCTACAGTAACACTTGATGCACATTGCCAGCATGCGGTACTTTCCAGCGCACGGACGTCACGCATCCACAAAATGCTTGAAAAGCATCGTTATACGTACAAGCTCACCTACATTTCGCAGTTATTAATGCAGGTGACATTTGCGCCGCCAATTTTGAATGTGCGGCTGTTGTTATAAGTCTCAGAGATACAACGACCACTGTGGCAAGCATACATTATCGACCGACGCTGTCTTCAGACACCATATTACCGGAGTGCTTAGTCTCTCGTTGCGGTCCGTCATTTGTGCTGTGCGGAGACTACAATGCTCACCATCCTCGCTGGGGCTCTAATCCACAAGGCAGTCATGGCGTGGAAGCCAATGAACTTATTGTTAGACATGATCTACAAACCTTCAATGACGGCTTACCTACATTTGTCGGCAGAGGAGAGAGAGAGAGAGAGAGGAAATGGGAAAGGCAGGGAGGTTAACCAGAGAAAAAGATCCGGTTGGCTACCCTACGCTGTGGAGAGAGGGGAGAGGAAAGAAACAATCCACCATCGACCTCGCGATATCGATGAGAGATGTGTACCTGGCATGGTTACTATGAAGCTGACCCATGGGGCTCAGATCACCTCCTAATTTTGTTGGTTCTAGAAAATACTCCTAGCCGCCAGACTGCCGCCTACGCTGCGACAAATTGGGACAAGTTCCGTCAACTGATTTCAAAGGCGTCATCACACGACAAGCCGTTCAAACTGGTGAGTGAGTGTCTACAACAAGCTATGGTAATTGCTAATGTCTACAACAAGCTAAGCTACAACAAGCCGTGCATAGATAAACCAAATCATTATCTTAAGCTCTTGAGGCTACGCGCCTGACGACGCCGCGCTTACAGGAGGGCGCAGTGCTCTAAACGAAGCTCTGATTGGACGGTATATAACCGCCTAAATGCAGCTATACGGCGGCACTCAAAACTACCTCTTCGAAAGAGTTGGGCCGCACTTTGTGATTCGCTGTATACGGCAAGCGGTTTCGGTATTGTACGGCGCATACTGAAGGCTCTCCGAACTCCTCAAATCTGCACCTATCCAATTGCTGCTTTGTGCTTAATGACCGGCCGGTCGCCGAAAATTCTCACGGAAGCATTTGCCGACCTTTTCGTATCTACTATGTCAGGAGGCAACACAAACGGCGACCTTAACTCTTTGACAAGTCACAGCACCTTAATTTCTTGCTATGGTCCTGCTTGCCAGATGGATGAGGCAGACTTTACTCTCGAGGAGCTACGCTATGCGCTTAGCCTTTCTAAATGCCGCACTGACTCCGGCGAAGACGGTGTCAGGTACCAAGCCTTACGAGACATCGATGAGGCCTTTCATCAGCTTATCTTGGACGAATATAATGGAATGGGGCGAACGAGTCAGATCCCCAACGAATGGAAATCATCTGTGATGATACCTGTTTTAAAGACCGGGTGTCCTGCAAAACACCTCAAGTCATACCAGCCAGTATCACTAACATCCAATGTTATCATGCTGATGAAACGAATGGTACTGTTTCGTCTAGATAGCAGTCTACAAGAACTAAATTTGTTTCCTGATGTCATAAGCAGCTTTCGTCGCCATCGTTCAGCCCTCGACAACATTGCAGACCTTGTATCATCGCTTGAATCTGCTCGAGAAAACAAGCACTCTGCATATACACTATTCCTAGTCATACAACAAGAATTTCATTCGGTATTACATAGGGCGTTTGTTTTCGCCCTTATGACTGCGGCAATCTCGGGTCGGCTGCTTCGTTTTGTGGAACTTTTTCTATCGGAGCGCAAAATGAGAGTGCCCGTCGGAGGAGCAACAACTGAATCTCGCACTGTTAAGTCGGGTGTCCTGCGAGGTAGCGTCTTATCGCCGCTTCTTTTCAACAGCGTAATTGCTAGACCTCCAAGCCGATTGCCTCAAGAATGTGACTTTCCAATAGGCATAGCAACCTATGCTGATAACATCGCTCTGTGGATCAACGGTCCTTCGTACCATGGTCCACGTCTTCGTGAAATCTTGCAGAGAGCTCTGAATGTCACATCAGAGTACATGGATAAAGTTGGTCTGGAGATTTCACCCGCTAAGTCAGCCGCAATTGCGTATCATCCTAGACAACGCGCTCGTCGAGCCATGAGCCGGCTATACCTCGGAGATACACGGATAGACTGGGTACAGAAACGCCGCTACCAGGGCGTAATTATCCATGATCGCCTATCATTACGTCCTGCCGTCACCTCTATACGGCGCAAATCGCAGTCCGCACTCAGATATATGGACGCCTTGACTGCTAATGGCGACGGATGTGACCACATGACAGCACTACAGGTATATCAACCATCTGTACTTTCTGGCGTGATGTCTGCCTTGCAAGTGTTTAATGTGCCACCCCTAGATAGGGGGGGGGGGGGGATGTCTCAATTGTAACGGGACCATCGTGTTGTCCTGCGAGTCATTCTTGGCTTACCTCGTGAGGCGCAGCCCGTTCCATTATTCACTGAAGCACACCAGCTTCCCCTAAGGCTGCAAGCAGACCAGAGAGCGTTACATCCCGTAGAGCGTCTGCACCTAGCATCAGGTAGACAAGCACTTATTAACCTGCTAATTCAGCGACAGTTCTCCCGCATGCGTAAGATGGCAGCATTGTTTCTTGCTATTGCTGGCAGTTCAGAAGATACTACCTCACTGACAACTCCGAAGGAACGCCACAACAAATGCCCTTCCCTATTCATCTTTCGACTCCTGAGATACACAAAAAGTTTGACCAGCCTGTTCCGGCACAATTTCATTTGGCCCAGCTACACTTATTTGAAGAATGTGGGAACCATCTTAAAGTATTTACGGACGCATCGATAAGCAGCGAAGCTCAAGGCGGCGCAGCACCTTTCTTCTGCCCTTCGACTGACATAACAAGGATGTTTCGAATACATATTCCATCCTCATCAACAACTGCGGAGCTGGCAGCTATTGATGTTGTTCTGAAGTACGTACAGGAAGAAATAGGCACATCGAAGGTCGTCATCCTCACAGACTCCCGTGCTGCCTTTAGCAGGCTGTTGAGAAAGGATGCCAATAGTTGAATTCTACGCAGGATAATATAGTCCGCCGACAAAATTACTTCCCGTGGGTTGTGCCTTATTGCTCAGTGGATACCTTCGCACTTGGTTATTCCTGGAAAGGAGGAGTCTGATCGCCTCGCTTCAACTTGTGCTCACAATGGGAATGACAGCCTGGAAATTTCTTGTATGATTGACAACGCCCGTGTGTTAATCCACCGATATCTGCTAAGGAAGTACCCAGACCACCGTGTTGCAAACGGCTCGTTCCCTCCCCCATGTTCGTGGTCGTGGCCTGCCTCGTAGTGCTAGAGCACTGTTAGTGAAATTAAGTTGCCTCTGTGTTGATGCGCGAACGCTTGTATCGTAAAGGACGTGTGGACAGTCCGTCGTGTACGTCCTGTGACTTATGGGAGACACTTGAACGCCTTCTAACGGACTGTCCCGCATTCGTCACACAACGTGCACTGCTAATTAAGGAATATGGACTGATTGGACTCAAGAGTGCGACCCTTGACGATTGCCTCTTGCCGAAAGGGAGGGCTGCTCAACGCGACCAAGCCCATAGAGCCTTGCTAACTTTCATGCAGAAAACCGATTTGACATCCCGTTTATAGACATTTTTTCCGTATTCCTACTTTCTTTTGTCCGTGTCTCCGTCACTTGTTTGTTTACTATTTTCTTTTCTATTTCTTTGTTTCCTATCTTCTTCACTTCTCCTCGTCTTTTCATTCCCTTCTCCCGAAAGTGTAGGCAGGCGTCGTGCTCCTTTCGTTGGCAGTTCTCGGCTTGCTCCCACCGTTTCCTTTGTGTGCTTGTATGTTTGAATAATAATAATAATAATAATAATAATAATAATAATAATAATAATAATAATAATAATAATAATAATAATAATAATAATAATAATAATAATAATAACGTGAATGTTATCATGAACACAATATTTCTCTTTTTCTCTTCTGGCTGGTCGCATCTGGCACTGTTAAAAAACAGAATTCTCGGCATGTAGGTATGTTTGAACTACATGGTGAATGTCGTAGCGTATTTTGTAGCGGTTTGCATGATGTGGTTTAACAGGCTAGCTAATCAAGATGTGAATACGCTAGTTTCTAATGCCGTACAATCGAGAATTACATATTAAATGCTATGGTGTTGGGCTGCTAAGCACTAGGTCGCGGGATCAAATCCCGGCCACGGCGGCCTCATTTCGATGGGGGCGAAATCCGAAAACACCTGTGTAATTAGATTTAGGTGCACGTTAAAGAACCTCAGGTGGTCCAAATTTTCGGAGTTCCCCACTACGGCGTGCCTCATAATCAGGTCGTGGTTTTGGCACGCAAAACCCTACAATTTAATTTACCATCTTATTATATGGACAGCAATTATCTACGTACCAAACAGGTGCTATGTCATAAATCTATATAAATTTGATACGTTTCGCCTTCTCGCTAGGTTTTCAAGAATACAATTTTGGTACGAACATCGCAAAAAAAAAAAAATTAAGACTGCCAAGGCAAGCAGGCGCGTGCTTTTATGTCACTAGGTGTGGTACGAATAAGGTAGGCATTGACCCGTATGTCTCTAGCATTATGCTGCTGTTTCAATTGCTACGGACACTTAGGGCTGCACTCAAGCTCGTGTTTGTAAGAACAGCCGCACTTTTTGTACATTAATTTGAGAAAACATTGTCAGTTCTGTAAGTTTGGAAATGCACTCAATTGCTTGCTTTTACTGCTGACAAAAGGACTGTGAGCAAGTACGTACACATCTGCACATAAAGTCTGCAGTTTTCATTCCATCGCTCACACGCCTCAGGATTGAGATATCATATCAAAAAATGAGACATGGTAGAAGCAAACCCAATACTGTCTGGTCGAATAAAAAAAATGAATATTTTAATTTTTAACGTGGGCTTGCTGTCTGCCGGAACGTAATCCAAGTAACTCTGCGCTCTCGAACCACAGAGTAATTGGCGGCGTTGGTTTTCTTGTACCATCGAAATGATTATTGCGTTCTGGCTGCTTTAGGTGGAGTTCGTGCGTGTTGCTATAAAAATGCGGGTTCCCTTGGAGCAAACGTCTTCCCGAGTGCAGACATCAGTGCGTCGTTATAAAACCATTACTCGCTCTTGCGCAGGTCCACCTCGCGATTTCATTCCTCTCGCAGCACTGAATTGGTCACGTGGCGTATACCGAAGTGGACCGCTGTATGAGTTGTAATGTATTTCACTTCTATGTGCCCGGCTGATGGCAAGGTTAGGAGCGGAAGTTTCTGAAGCAACGCATCAAGGAGCACGCAAACGCACGTGCTGGTTTCAAAGTAATAACAAGCCAATTCGAAATTCCAGCATTCGTACAAGCCGTTCGTACACGCTGGGGTTTGACGTGCCAAAGCCACAATATAATTATAAGGCACGCCGCATAGGAGGACAATTTCTCGCTATCTCCCCATTCCACTCTCTTTCTGTTTTTATCCCTCCGAACGCTTCCCCACTTGCACGGTAGCCAACCGGAACTACATCTGGTTAAGCTCCCTGCCTTTCTATGCATCATTTCTCTCTCTTTTTCTCTCTCTGGACTAATTTCGAACAGCTGCAGTTCTTTGACGTGCATCTGATGTGTGGTACACGGGCATTATTGTATTTCGCCGTCATCGCATTGAGGCCGCCGCGGCCAGGATTTTATCCCGCGACCTCGTGCTTAGCAGCGCAACACCACAGCCGCCGCTAAGCCGGCCGGTCAGCCGGTAGGATGGACGTACGGACGGACGGACGGACGGACGGACGGGCGCATGGGTGGGTGGGATGGGATGGATGGTTGGCTGGTTGGTTTGGACGGCGTTCTTTCTTCCTTTTTTTATTCGAATAGCACATTTCTAATCCGTATTTTGTGCCATAATTCTACGCACACTGTCACTTTTCAGTGCACGTAGCTTCATAGCCGCGTGCAAATTACTCACAAAGCTCTAGTTAAAAGTGGCCGTAAAAACAAAACCATGTCAGATAACCATGATTCGTGCGCTCTAGCACAGTTGTGTAATAGGGCTTGCGAGAAATCTAGCTATGCATTTTAGCAATGCAAGTGCAAAGTTGCTGCTCCAATCGTGCGCTGATCTGTGCTCTGATCTGTGCGCTCTCTCTCTCTCTCTCTCTCTCTCAAGATTGATTCTCTCGCTAATCGCCCACGGTGGCATATTTAGTCCATTTACTATTACCATGTTTGAGAGCATTTCACTGAATGCTCCCATAATGGCCTTAACTCGTCCCAGTTGAGATACGGATGGCCTCCGCGTAGGGAGAATCATAAGTACCTTATGCAATAAATATGGGATTCATGAGTCAACATCCAGGTTCCTCGAAGAAGATAGCCTACTCTTCATGGCGGTTCGCGCTGAGTGGCCTCAGGACAGCGCGAGGCGCCGTATCACAGTCCACGTAGTCTGTGTGTAAGCCGGGAGTCTTCGTTTGGCTTTCTCGCGCTTTCTGTGAGAGTTTACGTATATCGGTGCAGGTGACGTCTGAAGTTATGCAGTGCCCGCATGAAATAGATCCTTCAAGTTTTACTACCCGTTCACATGTTGATAAATGAGGCAAATGGTAAACTGTCCAGCGCACACTGGCGGATCGCACTTAATGGCCTCGACTCGGGAAGTTTGTCAGCGTGTTTGTACAAACATTCGTGAGGCCATTAGCGGTAACTTTGACGTTCCTAAGGGCGAATTAAATCTGTAGAAGTGTTATCTAGAAACGTACAAACAGAGAAATCATTTTGTTAGAGCCATCCACTTAACTGACCGTCATTAGGTGGCTTGCATACAATGAAAAAAATCGTAGCCAGTCGACTGTTGGGTGCAAATTTTCATCTGGACCATCACGTTTCTTTCAATAAACATCTACTATTAAAAAAAATACGCGACAGAGAGGCGATAAGTTGACAGCATTACAAGTGCGAAATAAAATCGGGTATACCACTGTCAACTGCAGTGATTGGCACGTCGAAATAGGACGAAGTTGTTATGTTAGACACCAGTTCAAAATATGCTACATATATGTCGATAGATCTTTTGAAAACCTCACGGGAACAATGTAAATATTTCAAGTAGAATGTGTGTCCGTTTTGCGCAGTCTAATTACACAGTACACAGAATTGCATATGGGTATTTGCCACGGAGGTATACTATCGTAAGCCTAGCACATAAAATTTTTATTTGACATTTTTGTCAGGTCTTCTCCAATATTTTGGGCCATAATTTAATATTCTGCCTACAAATTCTGATAACACTTAATTGCGACTCTCAATATATATAAAAGGGTACCCAAATTGGATCAGTGTTGTCCTAATGGCAATGAACATGCGCTAAGTGCTATACCCGTGGAGAAGTCAGAGTTCTGAAGATTATCCCTAATCGTCAGTTTTCAATAAAAGCTGTCCAATGAAGACCCGAATTCCTGACATCCAGAATTATACGAGGAGACTGAACAAAAAGAATGGTTATGCTTTTTTCTTAGAGTATGAAAGGAAACTTCTACAAAATATTCAGAAATTGGTTGCTTGGAAAGGCATTCAGCTTTAAACTTTAGATTTGTGCGTTCCTTAAGCCACCAGTAATTTCCTGAAATAAATTTACCACTGCTTTAATGGCTAAGAAACAGTCCTCAACCGCATTCTTGTAGAACAAGGGGTCGTATAAAGTAAAACTGTTCCATTCTGATTTTATTCCACACATCTGACGCCAAATTTACGTAGCCACCGACGCAAACGTTGGCGGTGACCCGCAGCGTTCTTTGAACAGCCCAATCAAACATTTATAGGTTACATTTCTTTGCTTTAAGAGAGAGAGAGATTTTGTTTGCTTTGAATGCAAAGAATAGTGACCTTCTACCTACCTTGACAGCTTTTTCTTATCTAATTGGCTGACAAGCGGTGAGCGGCGTCGACGTCTGCGGTTGGTCCACTTCCCTTTGCTTTACATGCGGGGGCTTGTCGTCAACCTCGCCGGCGTGCAAAGGAAAGTTCAAAATACCGCCTAAAACGCATCCTCAGTGGACAAGAGTTGCCAGAGCGATGCAGCGCACGTGCCGAAAGGGCTCGACAACGTTATATTGGAACACCGACTTTTTATTACGAGCAAACAAGTCCATTCTCCCCGCCAGGTGCGATTAGCCAGCGCCAGAGTGATCGGTGGGTGGACATCCTCTATTCCTTCTTGAATGGGGCAGTGTCCAGTTCTTAAAAGAAAAAGAATCAGTTTTGTCGGCGTATTTCTGCACCTTTAATGCGTACACTACTTTTCGTATTTTTGTGAGCTCGAATGACAGACAGGCAAAGTTGGTGCAGTCCGAAAACAGTTCGACCAATCACGGAACGTTGATAGTGAGAAAGCCGTACTTAAAATCTGAAAGAATTATTTTTTTTTTCATTTTCTTCAGCCTATAATTATGCATAATAAGTGTGTACACATCATACCATATTGGAAGTTTTTGTGGTTTTCGTGACGACTTGTGGCCGACAGGCAATAGGGCGTGGTTCGAATAATTTTTGACCAATCGTAGATAGTTAGTGACAGAAATGGAATAGAAACAGATCGTACTAAATTTACGTTATAGCGTCGAAGGCCTTGTAGGTGCCCATCATTTGTTCTCTGACTACCTATTGTTATTGCAGTGAATAAACTACAACTGTCAGAAAATTTGCATTTGGGGAATGGGGGAAATGGCTTTGCAGCTAAAGCTGTACCAAATGCTCGAAAAGTCATCGTTGTGTTTCAGGTATATCAGGCTCAGAAAAGAGTGAACAGGGAGTATAACTTTAATAGGGCGCTTGAATTTAGACTTTCTCAATATAATCACTTGATGCAGCAAGCGCCTTGCTTGATTTGAAAATTGAAGTTTATTAAGGACAACTCTATACAAGTACAACTCTTGAGATATAATTTCTTTTCATAGATAGTTTGATGTCAGGATGTCAGGAAGCACATGATATATTACAACAACGTGCTAATATATATATATATATATATATGTATATATAGTGAGCGTGGTGCTGCTATACCTGCAACGCCACTGGCGGCGCTTATGACGCAAACGTTCTCAGATGCCTGATAGCCCCCCGGGTGCTGTTGATTCTGCTAGGACCCTTCAACGTTTAAGTCGCCCTGCGTGCTCCTCCGAGCCATGTCGCACCCGCAAATAGGTACAAACCTTACAACGACAGAAAGCTGAGCTAGCTGGTAAGGATGCGTAATGCAAAAAAAGAGGGGAGGCGTGCAGAAAGGACACAAGAGTTCATGTTGTCCACTTCTCTACTCTGTTGTCCTGTCTGCACGCCTCACCTCTTTTTTTTTTATTATGGTACAAAGCTGTCCTGGGAGTTCAAGCGCATCGCTAAGTTTCGCTATCGATATCATCAATGCTTCACCCTTTTTGATTTGTTAGGATATAAGGAGTACACTGCGAATGAAATGCTTCCCTTTCTTTGAGATCTGCAATTGTTGACATTCTGACGAATAAATCACTCAAGACCATAAAACTTTCCATAAGCAACTTTGATGTTTCAACAATATAGCATCTGTCTAGCTTATTGAAGAATATTAAAGAACCTGGGTCAGATGATCTCGATATTTGGCTGACGAGTATAGTGACATCATCAAAAGAAACACCCGCACCTCAGGTGCTTAGCGCATGTGGCGCTGATGGTTTGGAGAGTGCCGTTTTTCGCAGAACGCTGTCGGCGATTCGGAGAGGGCCTTCCCTGCGTATCGCATTAGTCTGTCTGGCATGGTCCTCGTTCAAGCATGCCAGGCATGACATCTGTATTCTTTGCGCAGCCGAGCTTGCTCCAAAGCTGATGGAAACAGCAGTTCGAGACAATCGGGGAGTTAAACGAAGTTTGAGTCTTCGTTTTAGCAAGTAAACGAAGACCCCTGGTAGCGTCTGTTGTTGATAAAGGTATGGGAACTGTCTGCGTTCTTTTATGGGCTGACCGGGCGGCTTCGTCAGCCGGGTCGTTGCTCATGTTGCCAGAGTGTCCCGGCAGCCATTGTAACATCATGTCATGTCTCTTCATGAGGGCTTTACGGAGAACTTTTCTATTCTGAAACACCATATTTTCGTGAGTCTTGAGTCGAAAGGCTGACTACAGACTCCGATTGGCTGCTTTGGAGTCACAAAAAAAAAAATCCCCTTTCGAGGCTGCGCTTCTGCGATGTCATTAACAGAAGCACGCAGGGCGGCAAGTTCTGTTGCCGTAGACGTCGTTATGTGGGGCACTTTGAACTTGATTGTGACTTGTAAAGCCGGAACTAGAACAGCGCCTGTGGAGCTGGTGGCTGAGACAGATCCATCGATGTAACCGTGCGTTCTTTGTTCATATACTTCGTTCACTAATGACAATATCGACTGTCGTAGAGGCACCGTTGATTAACGGGTCTTTTTTGTAATCCGTGGAATTGTGAGGCGTACTTATAGCTGTAGTAGGTACCACAAAAATAACAAAGGCTTTGCTGCTGGTGTAAAGCCCGACGGAAGGCGGCCTTGATGTGTCACGTGTTTTGAAAATGTGGCTTGAGGTTTTTGCGCCTGCAAAGCAGCGATATAGTGGCAGGGACCGTGACAGAGATGTCGAATTTGTGCGACCAGGTAGTCAGCTGTAACGTATGTTGGAATCAAGTAGTCTCTAGCAATCACAATTGTTACATGAGTCGAGGCGCACCACTGTAGTCCAAGACACGCGCGTAGGGTTTGGTCTTACAAAACTTTCAAGGGTACAAATATTTGTTTTGCATGTGTTGGCCAAAACCAGCAAGATCTACCATAAAAATAAAAAAAATATAATTCTTGAGTGCCCACACCAGATTCCATTACGGCAACTTCTGGCAAACATTAATAGAAACGTGCCATCAAGGCGATAAATCAAACACACTACCCCAAAATTCATTGATCCCATTGAAAAATGGATACCGCGAAGCTTAGAGTGCAATCCCGTTTGCGAATCCCATATGAAACCTCCTTTTCCCTCATCTTGCTTTCTCTTTTTTCTGCGTCAGCATGTAACTGCAATTTCGCTTTTTGGCCGACTGTGTGTCGATAATAAATAAGTATAAAGATATTTGGCCTGTTAGGTCGTCTTGCTTCTTTGTTCGCAGCTTTCGAAAGCTGAAATGACTTGTTCGACCATGTTCAAAATGTTATAAATAGAATGCTTTTCTAGTTTTTGCTTGCTTGTCGACGGGTCGCTGGACTCAAAGGTTAGTTACCTTAACAACTTGCTTTCGTAACGTCATGATGGATGCTTTGCAGTTTCTTAAGGACTTAATGTCAGCTACGAGCACACTTGTATGACACAAGAAATAGAATTGAAGAGGGGGCGGAAGCTTAAAAGGATAACCATGTAATCCTGCTTGATCCATGTGATGCTTCATGGACGCTTGTTTCGTTCTTTCGTTGTCTACTAGCGGCAACACAAAAGAGCCTGTCTTCCGGATTCTTCCCTTGATTTCCTAACTTTTCTTGAACTACCCTTCTTTTTTTACGAAGAATTGAGTTTTGAGACGTTCAAAAGATCGAACAAGAGAATAAAAATAAATCTGTGTTAGGGTATTTCTTAAAGAACAATTAACCTTAATCTCCCCTAAACTCCGCACCGGTCCCGATATGCCAAACAATGGTTAGCTCAGTGCCCATAAGCTATTTATTAGCAGTGATTGTTCATTTTTGAGATGCAATTTCGTGGAATCTTTGTCTAGAATGATTATTATGCTCAGACTTGCAAATTTCTTGTATTTATTTGATAGATAGTTCTATGGGTAGCCCCATAGCACATACTTCACGACTGAAAATGCACGTCATGGGGCTTTTCTACCTAAGTTATTTTCTATGAAAAAAACAAGCACTTGAAAATAAGATTTATACCGGTGTCAAAATTGGGGAAGACATTCGCCGCCTCTTTAAGATTAGCATACATTTGTTTGCAAATACTTTCAGACCAAAATTCTGTGCAATTCGAAGTATTTCAGACCAACTACTCACTGTTCTCCGAGTTAAGTAACGATATGTGCTGATGGCGAGATACAGAGAAAAATTTATTTACAGAAATGCGGAGAGGTCGACCATAGTGATAGCTTGCTCTGGCTTGCTACTCTATATTGGGGAAAAGGGACGGTGAGGAAAAGAGCTTATGAAGGACGATGATGGTGATGATCATCATCATCATGATAGAGGAAGGAGGTGCATATATAGAGCATTTTACCGGCAAGGATGAACGTAGCCTCGATTAAGCGCGCCGCGCCACTCTCCTCCTCGCACTGGCATGTGCGGATGCCGTTTTCTACCAGCGGCTGTTCGGAAGGGTAGCAGCCTAATTGCGAATTAGTGCAACTCTAACGTGTTCTGTCTGGGAATTCTGCGATGTCAGATGACTCAAGGCCGACGGGCTACCACTCTGTTGTGTTCGGTGCAAAACTAACTTTCAGAAGCAAGCGTGAACCGCATCTTCAGCCGCGGCGACTTCGTAGACACCGCCGCTGCGATAGCAGAAAAGCGTCCGCTTTGTACTGCCAGCATAAGCAGAAAGGACTTGATGCCATCGTGTGTATGTTCGGAAGGCTTTGTTCCCAGGGAGGGCTCGGTGACGAACTCGGAATTCGGCACCCATGATCAAATTGGGATATGAAAGAAAGGTGCGTACTCGAGTCGGTCAATTATTGCGGATGAATGAAGTGAACTATTTCGTCGTGCACACACATTTCACTTATTCTGTTCAAGCGTGTTCTAAGCTTGTCATGCTTGGCAACCAACGTTCTGTTGGAAGTTGACCGAGGACGTATTGTGAAAACAGTACGTTCCGACTAAGAAATGAAAGCATATTCTTTTCCATTCTGTAACCAAAGCCATGCCTACCATCTGCGCCCTAGTTCACATAGGCTCTCCCGTGCTTTCGAATCTCGCCGGCAAGCTGTCGACGCCGGTCATCGTGCGCTGTATTACTTCAGAAAATGAGAAGTTGCTGTTGCAAAGGGTAGTTTGCTTTTCAGCTCTTTCGAATAGGCCAGGTGCCCTTGCACGCACAGGCACCATTCGAGACATAAGAGTGCGCATAATCTTTAAACGCATCGTGTGCGTCTGGTTGATCCTGGCATATTCGCGGCCACTATCATCAGCTGATGTTATTATGTTAACAGTCCTTTCGATCGAGTTATGTTACAGTTCTTTATTTCGTAAAGCATCATTGATGTCCGGGTGCCAGATAAACAAATTTTAGAAAATCGTACCGATTATATTTTCGGAGCACGAAAGCTAACAAAACGTGTTTCCTCGGAGCTTCGCAGTTACCTGTATTCGAATGTACGCTGCTGCGGCACACCACATGACACACGGAGACACCTCTGATTGTTTTCGCCTGAGTGATACCCTAATAGAGTTCAAGGCTACACATACATGTTACACTACACACTACACTACACATAACAGGTTACATGTATACGTTACGTATCGACAGTTGTCGACATACCTGTATGCATGGTGTGAGAGGAAACTAACAATCCATGCACATATGCATATAGTCGGCCGCCGACATCTATATCCTCAAGCCCATCAAGTATTGCATAATGGAGTGCATTGTCGTATGCAGACTTAATTTTCGGGAAAACAGCTCCAAGTAAACGGCTGCGACTTTCATGTTCAACAGTGAAGACCAAGTCGTCTACACCATGACTGAAAAACCGGCTTCTTCTTAATTCATTCATAAAAATGGGAAAGCAATTATTGCTCTCTAGGAACCACTCTACTCTTGACAATTCTATTTTCCTATTTATTTGCGGATGCAACTGGCCAAGAAGATCGGCCTGTAGGAAGAAAGCTTGCTATGGCGCTGACCCGGTTTCGGCAACGTTATAATGTGACTGAATTTCCAACTATCGAGAATATTCCTTGACTCCCACGTAGTGTTATAGCATGATAAAAAAATACCTTGTGCTTCTGAGCAAACATGGCAAAGTGCAGCGTACGCGGTTCCGCCAGGTCCTGGTGCCGATGAGCATCGGGAAACAGAAATTGAAGCTTAAAATACTTGCATAATAAAAAGCATTTCGAGTCTGTCATCAGACGACGAAGTAATTGCTTCAGACGTGTGCACGATAATCTTACAGTAGTCCTCTGGTACCTCTAATTCGGTTCCACTTTGATGTACAAACACGGCACGGAACGACTCTCTTCATTGTGGTCTCGCCTGGACACTTCGTATGATCCGCCAGATCTTAGAGGCTGTCTTGGGTCTAGAGATCCACAGAACGTCCTCCAACGCTGTCTGTCAAGCTCGTCGAGATGTTGAACAATTCGTTGAGCTCGGTGACTATTCCAAAGGTTTGACGGCAACCTTGTCCTTCTTTATTACCGTTCCGCACGTCGACAAATTGCACGAAGGGCCTCACATTGTGTATCGGCCAATGATCTGTGCCTCGGTGCGTTAACTCGTCTGGTTTTGTCAAGCAGGGTAGAAGCAATAATGTCCCCGATTTCAGATGGAGAAATCAGGGGTGCTCACAGCCGGCGTCGGCAGACACCTTATATAAAATCCAGTCTATATAACGGATGTAACGTGAGGCTGAGTGGTGGAACCATTTTACTTCAATGTGAGTTGGGAAGTGGTCATTACCATGAGTCTATACATATCCGACAACCACCATGCTGAATACATAAGGCTCCCTGACAGAAACATTAGGTCAAGACAACTGCTGTGGTTCGTGGAACGTATAATTGTAGGAGACCCGTCAATGAGCACACCTAGTTCCTGACTGCACATAAAGTTGGCCAAATCTTCACCACTAAAGTGCTTTATGGTCAGGCGTACATTATCATTAGTATGCGATGGGTCGTCATGTCTAAAGCATGTCAGATCATGACATATCCAAATTAATAGTTTGCTTGAAGGTTGGTCATTACGAGACCATACCTGGACATATCCAGAAATAGGGGAAGAAGAATCAATATTAGGCTTACAGATAACGATAACTGGAAACTGGTGCGGAAATACCCGTTGTCGGAAATTTGAAAAGCGACCGCGCAGACCTCGAGCATTTCGTGGCATAAAAAGCGATTTACGCATCAGTCCTTCAAACATCATCGTCACTCTTTTACTGAAGAACCACTAGAAGCGCCTCTAAACTTCGAGAAGCTGTACAGCAACCTTAGTGGCGTTTGGAGCCCATCAAATTTTTAAGCATACTTTTGACTTTAATATCATCAGTTTTAGAGCGAAAGCTCTACTCCTCGAAGTACAACTCCCAAAGTCAATCTCGATGCGCGTTTGACCTTCAGCCACCAGCGCGCAAGTGGGAAGGTGTGCCGTGATGTCACATGATCCACCGCGAAGAGTCGTCATCGCTGTGCTCGCTCGAGCAACGCCGCTATATACCACGTGACTAGACAACGGTTTAAGTTCTGCTTCGCCGACGCTCTGTCGCTCAGTCTCGCCATGGATGAAACACGCGCTGGTGCGAGCACGTCTACTCTTCGCCGCAGACGCCAATGAAGCCTTTGATGTGCAATAAAACATTCAAAGAAGCGAATCCGTGTCTAACAATGCTTAGCAGAGCGTTCAATCGTATAACTAGGTTCAAGCCACGTTGAACTCCAGCCACTTTTTTATTCTCTTCAGTACGGGCAGGAACGATATATAAGGGCGTACCCACGAGGCCTTGATGGTAACGAGGGCCACTGAACCTTCGTTTTGTTAGGAGCCGATGACGGATCACCTTGCACTTTCTGAAAATATAAGGGCTTTGAGGCACGTGTTTCTTTATTTTTGGCAGGCGAAAGCAGACAAGGAAGTGGCGGAGGCAGGACTTGAGCCGTCGATCCTTCTAGGCGAAGAGCATTGCGGCCCTGTTGGCGTCAATGTCGTGAACGGCGTCTGCGGCGGCGAATTGCCCTTGAAGCTTCCCTGTGATTGGAATGACCCCTAAACATTTTCTTCAGAATACCGATTTCATTCCCGGCCTTTCGACATTCCTTTGACGTTGAGCCGTGGGCACTCGAGAAATTTGGGCAGTTTGTAGCAGCGTTGCAATTGCTGTCTTCATGAGGTCCACCACATCGTTTGCATGTTACTGCATCCTTGAAAAATGCACTGACATGTCCAAGTTTGATACACTTATGACACTTTAAAAGCCTTAGCACGTAAGGACGTATCGAATGCCTCACATATCCAACCTTGACGTGCGTTGGCAAAGTTCACGAGTGGAACACTAATTTCGCACATTAGGGCCGCTATTTTGTAGCGATGCCTTATGCCTTATTCTATGCTATTCTTATCATCGACCACACACGGCCGCCTGATCGCGTTGATAATGTGGGCAGACTGTCGCTCTGACCAGTGGTCAAGCGTGATAAGCCTGAAAAAGCATAGAATCGGAAAAGGCATCGCTACAAAATACCGGCCTAGGACTGTCCAAAGCGGTGGAAGATAAGCACAGGAGTCGATGATGACAGCTGTTTCGCGAGGTTAGTGTTGTAATTTCAATGTCCACGTCATATGTGACGCTTGTTGTTGCTTTCTTGCGGTGCGCGAAGAATGCGCGAACGGGGATGCTTCTCAACTGAGTGATTGCTTTCACTGTTTTCAGTATGGCTTTTCTAATGACTTCCACCGAAAGGAAATTTTTTCGGGAGTTTATGCATATTCCTTCAACTTGACTTGGGGCACTTCGGTCGAAATATTCTGATAGGTTGTGCTTATTTAGAAGGTTGAGGTTGTATTTTGTTGAACTTGAAAAAAAGGGGGTACCAGCGAAACTCAAAGGACGCGCACACAAGGAAAAGGCGTTAGACACGGACAGACGCTGGGCTTTCAACCGTACTTTATTGCAATTTACATTGACGCACATAACTTCCGATGCATGAGCATCTTCAACTCCTGCCAAGACATGTGCATAGATTACACCTCGAAGATACATTACCGTGTGAAAACAGCCGACACATGCGCAACTTCTACTCCTCCCAAGACCTGTGCATGAACGTCAACTTTTTTTTAAATTATATTTTACCTACTCGATAGGTAAGCACGTTCTTTGTTTGTTAAACACAAAGACGTAGCACTGGCACAAATTTCTTTCTCATTTCCAATGTGAAAAGCTTCTAAGATTTTGCGTTCGTATCTGATCTTGCCCTTCCCTAAAATGGTCACACGACCGAACAATGGCGGACTTTTTTGTACTTACTGCAGCCGCGGTAATGTACCGCCAAATAGCTTCCCTGGTCCCCGCTTAAGGATAGGTTATGTTCTTGCGAGCGCTTATTAATAAACCTACCTGTCTGACCTATACAGATTGGCAATGTAAATTTCAATAAAGTACAGTTGAAAGTCAAGCGTCCGTCCGTGTCTAACGGCTTTTTCTTGTGTGTGCGTCCTTTGTGTTTCGCTGGTACCCCCTTTTTTCAAGCTCATCATGCAGCATCTGGCCCAAGAGCTTGCGCTAATGTCTTTTGTTGTTGTTGCTGGCACGTATGCGATAGTGTATTACCGCTTTCTATTCATTTTTTCTGGTCCCTTGCGACAAGTCACTGATGTCCTTCTTATTTTTCTCTTCAAACGGCGGATTGGCACCAAGGTAAAATCACTGTCCGAGCCCATATGTTCAGTAGAAGAGTCATCAGATGTCTCAATCAAAATCACGCTGGGGAGGAAGCGGTCACTGACATGGGAGGCGTAATGAAGTGGTCGTCCAGGACCCAATCGCTGGGCGGTATTTGGGTCCCTAAATGCAAAGGATAACGTCTCTCGGTGTTTATGGCGCTGATTGCAGAAATTTAAAAAAATATTTTAATTAAACATTTATTTTACTATACTACATGCTTGATAGGCCCTAGCAGGAGTGGAATGTCAAAACAGAATTAGTACAAATACGGGTTCACAAAAACGAGTTCACAAATAGCTAGCACGTCGAAAAAAATTCAACAAACAAAGAAGACGAAAGCCACAGCATCTTTTCTAGTGATTATTGAAAATCAGTCAATGTAAAAATGGATTTAGGAAGAGCATTCAAGTCGCACAAAAACTATGTTTAAATGCACCTCGCAAAATAGAATAGAAAACACCGAGAGCTCGAAACTTGTTTTTGTCCCTTTCAACTTATGGCACGTACCCACAAGGGGACGATCCCGAAACGGTTTTCTCCTATCGCTTCTTCTTCCTCTTATACTAAGGCAAATAAACAAAGACAATATCGCAGCAAGCTTCGTGGACGCAGCTGCATACCGAGACGGCAAGGCTTTTGCGGTTTCCGTCATTGACACGCTGGGCAAAGTCATCAACTGTGCTTCCGTCCGGACGACGAACCCAGAGGTGGCCGAGCAAGTGGCCATTGCACTCGCCATGCAAGACGGTCGGAGAGACAGGGTGTATAGCGATTCGAAAGCCGCCATCAGGGCATTCCAGAAAGGCCGGGTAGCCCGGCAGGTAGTTCAAATTCTGAAAGGCGCCAAACAGGGCAACACCTCCATGCACTCGATCCTTTGGTTCCCTGCACACGTCGGGGCGATTGAGGGGGTTCCTCTGAACCTCAACGAGTCTGCCCACGAGGCTGCGCGTGGCTTTACCGACCGCGCTGCCCTCGGATCGGGCGACTCTCTCCCCGGACACAGAGACGCTCCTCTCACACACAACGAAATCACGAAATTCTTTTACTTAGAGAGAAGGGTTTTCCCCCCGCCTCACTCCAAGCTAAGCAGGCCGCAGGCGGTCACACTAAGACTTCTGCAAACGAACTCGTACCCAAATCCGGCGTCCCTTAATAGCATATATCCAGAGATTTATCCAAATTGTTCTTGCGTGGCCTGTGGTGAGGTAGCTACGTTGCCTCATATGCTCTGGGAGTGCGGGTCGCTGGGCCCGAAGTTCACCAAGGAAGAGTGGGACGCGCTCCTGCGAAGTCCTGTCTTTGAGGATCAAATCCTGGCCGTCCAGCGCGCCCGCGATCGGGCCGGCAGACTAGATCTGTCAGTCCCGTCGTGGGATTAGCCGGGTGCGCGTTTTATCGCGCTTTGCTGGACCGAATAAAAGTTTATTCACTCACTCACTTCTTCTTCCTCTTCTGCCGACTGCGGCCTCTGCCAGAATTGGTCGACACCACAGCGTCACTGTTCCTGCTGTCATGGGACTACGATAACTACTCGTTAGTCACCTTCCTAAGAAATTCATCGAGCAAATTCAGTAACTACCTTAAACCTAAGGCATCGAGTGCTTCCCAAGAGTCGCCTGAAACTACCAAAGATAGCGCTAATTCACCAAATAAATAATTTTGTTCTATCTGCACAACTGACGACGGGAAACTACCTCAAATCGACATCGCCGTTAAAAGCAGACTAAACCCTTTTACCATCGCGGAGGCCGGAGTACCGAACCTTCTCCTAAACCGGAACACGAAAAACGGATCAGGCCCGGACAATATACACAGCGTTTTTTTGAAACGATACGCAGAATGGATGACGAAGTAACTTTGCATAACGTTTACCAAGTCATTATAATCATCTGTTCTTCCAAAGGATTGAAAATTTGCAAACCAGTACATGAATCTGGCAACAAAAACGACCGACCCAACTTTGGGCCAATTTGGCCTCTTGAACACGTCATGCTAAAATATGTGACCCTTTTTTTTTAATGAGAGCATCATATCAACATATCAACATTGCTTTCGAAGAGGCCTTTCTATTAACGCTCACCTACTGGAAATAACCCACGACATATTATTTAATATCGACCAACAGAGACAAAGAGACCTCATCCTACTGGATTTCTCGAAGGCATTTGGTCAGGTATCACGCAAGAACTTTATGAGGAAACTTCTGGCTATATTAGGTACTGGCCCCATAATTGACTGGATTTATGTCTACCTCAGTAACCGCACCCAATTTGTGAAAGTGAATGGAGAGATTTCCCAGACAGTCCACGTAACATCGGGGGTCCCCAGGGAAGCGTTCTGGCTCCCCTTTTATTTGTCATTTTTAATAATGGGGTGGGGGGGGACCTACCAACAAAAATTACAGCAAACATTACGCTATTTGCAGACGACTGCATTATTTAACGAAATCTTAACTCACGTGATGACCACATAACATTAAACAACGAGTTGAAAGCAGTGTGTAACTGGTGCACCGACTGGCAGATGACCATCAGTACTAAGAAATCTGCTGTTCTGTCACTCACTATAAAGAAAAGTAACTCGAGCTTTATGTCTACCGTTAAAGACATGCCACTGATACGAATTCATGGACACAAGTACCTCGGATGAACATTAACACATGACTTCAGATGTAACCCCCCCTATTAACAACGTTACAGCCACTGCAATGAAGTGCCTTTTCATTCTTGGGAGACACCTACGACTAGCACCGCCTGATACAAAACTTATGGCTTACAAACCTGTCGTCAAGTCAGTCTTTGAATACGGAAACGTTATCTGGTTCACATACACTAAACAATTAATTAAAAAACTAGAAGGTGTACAAAGGAAAGAACTGCAGTATATATACAATAAACATTAACATACTCGCCCACTCAACTACTTAACAAATCCGGAATCTAAACAGTACAAAACCGAGCAGTACTAGCACATTCTAAGTTTATGTACCAGATCCTACACAACCAGCTTAACATTGATACCTCTAGATACATCTCCAGAACTGAAACACGGGCAACGCGGCATAAGCACACACAAACACTCAATGAATATGCTGTTCGTACCGACTGCTTCAAGAATTCATTCTTTCCTTTAGTGATAAGAGAGTGGAATAATTTGAGTGAATTCATTAGTAACAGCTCCTTATTAGGTACATTTGATAGTTCAGCGGATAGAGAGAGAGAATAAACATTTATTTCACAAAGCAAGTAGAAAAATTCCTCGATGAGTGGGGCCCTCCGTCCAGGGCTCTATTGCCATGCGCGACTTTGAGAGCCCGCTGGATCAGCCGTTGCTGTTCCTGCTGGCATGTGCTGAGCAGCGCAGACTCCTAAGAGGAAAGGGTAGGGTTGGGTACAGGAGGAACACCTGAAGGGTTAGAGCATTCCCATATGGAGTGAAAAACCTCTACTCGCCTTACAGGTCTGATTTATTTACTCTGCTTTGATACTGATCTTCATACGCTAACACTTTAATCTGTGTGTGTTCTTTTTTTATATATTGCATTATATGCATGACTGCATCCTGTTTATCATGCTCATCAAGTATTTTATATCACATGCATACTAGTTGTTGTTTTTCCTTGAATTGGTTTGCTTATTTTCGCAGAATCTTCTAGGTTATCGTAAATTGTATCCATATATTGAATCTGTGGTGATGTACCTAATGCTGTTGTTTAGCGAAGCAAAAGCTTTTGCAATAACACTCTCGCGATTTAATAATGTGTTTATTAGAGGGAAACTGCCTATGGCTATACTTCAGAAAAATCGTGGCGGCGAACAGAAAACGCCTTGCTGCAAAGCCAACTTTCCCGCGAATGCTCTGTAGCTCTCAATCTAATGTAAGTATCTTGGAAAAAATATTACTAAAATTCGTCACTAAGACGACTCCATCATTACGCTGAGTTTCATCGGCTTGTCCTAAGTGTAGGTAGCTCACAGGGAATTGTAAACGTTACGAAATTCCCGTCTGCTGTCAATACATGGGCTTCCACGGGAGGAAATGAACAGCCCCAGGTTTGTCCATTATAATAAAACGCTAGTCCTTAGAACGATCTCACCCAGCACTATAAGTAAGTCAACAGAACCATGCCGCTACCACACAAAGCACTGAATAAAGCACAAGAAGTCATGTACAGGCGGCTTCAGACGGGCACCTACCCATGCCCAGGCCTTCCTGCATAAAATATTTCCAGACGCGTACCCTCACAATGCGTGTCGCTATTGTAATGATATAGCTAGCCTCGCTCACATGCTCTGTGGTTGCCCCCTGGCGCCGGGGGCGAGGACCACGAAGGAATAGTATGACCGAGCTCTACGCAGCTCGGACCTTGAAGCACAGCACTGGGCCGTCCATCGGGCCCGCGACGTGGCGGAGGGGCATGGCCCCTCTGTCCCGACGTGGAAGCAGCCCGGAGCGCGATAATCTCGCTCCGAAGGCCCTCAATAAAGTTATTCATACATCCATCCATACAAGTTTTATTCAGCTAATTAACTAGGAAGTATGCTCAATCGCAAATTACAAACAAACGTGTTTTGTTTCGTGCACTCCTTGGACTGCGCCCCGGTCAACGCATATCATCGCTCGCGTCGAGGCTCGGTTTATCGACCACCTGCATCTAAACGGCACTCTGTCGCAGCTGCGTCGACAACAGGTGTGTCTTAAGAGGGGTTTCGTGAAATCCCTTCGGTGGTAGCTCTGTGTATGTATGACGTGGTGCGTGACGTAGTGCGTGCCTGATATTACTTTGATTTCGCACAAATAACGTATACATAACTATGTGTTTAGCTACATACCAACACAATTTATACCACCATAGCAACTTCACTGGTCAACCACATTCACAGGATGGAATGGCTCCTCAATCTATTTTTTTGTTCACAAATAGTTCCATTTCCACTTGCCATTCGTGGATTGACAGTATGCAAATTAAATTATTAATTATTTAATTAATAGTACATCGCTCCTCGGAAGTACCGTTTTTTCCCTCCCTTTCTTAGCGTCCTTTCGCCAGTGCGCAACCTGTTTTAATGCGAAGATATCAACTAGCCAACCACCAAGTCGTGTTATAGAACGAACACCTATTCAACAAGTTTGTTTTCTGAAAAAAAAAAAGAAGAAAACACGGCCATGCTACGTTCGCAGATTCATGCTGTTAAAGATTCGTTCCAGCTTTCTATTCTGTCCTTCGCTCTCACCGGATCAGACGAGTCCCAGTAGAACACTACGTGCACGAGCTTTCTTCATCCCGAGGTCGACCTATTCCAAGACGCAGCGTTTTCCTGACCATCGGTCATCCGCGACGTCCACCGTATACCAACTAAATAAACAGGAGGCGCGGGTGGGTGGATCAGTGGTGGTTGTCGTGGGCAGTGGGAAGGGCGCACGTTCTCTGCTGAAGACAGCTTCGAGCCCACTCCGAGCGATGACGGTGGGCCGACCAGTGCGATGGGCGATAGGCTATTAGGGGCGGGGAATGCCACAAACGGCCACGCCAGTATCGACACCTTGATAGCGTTCCCTGCGTGCTCCAGTGCAGCTCGGGCTCATGCACTGGCGCCGGCAGCGCTTCCTGAAAAAAGAAGCCCATGGGCCCGTTTCGCGATGCCCTACGTGCTCCATTTGGCAGCGGCACTGTGTTCGCTGGCGCTTTCTTGCCTTTTCTCTGTTATACTGGCACTTGCTTCTCTTCGCTTTGTCTTGTGTGAAGATTCTTTTCGGGCGTACGACGAGTGTCGCTCAGTTCATATGTTTATGCATCTTTTATGTCCTTTTTTTTTCGAGTAAAGCAGCTCCCGATTTGCTTCACAATCCTTTAAATTCATCTTATTGCATTCTCTGCCTCCTTCTGCTCTTTTAAGCGTTGGTTGACTATTTTGTATTTACAATTAGGTCTGGCTGACTCATTGCAGTAAACAAAAGCAACGTATAGAACCTACTGAGTGGAAAGCGACGATTAAAGAAATGCGACATGTCAGTTCTTTCTTTTTCGTTTCTTTTATTTCTGTTCGCAATCACATCGTAAGAAAATTAGGTGGCTTAAAATGATAAATGAATCATGGTAACATTAAAATGGGCGTTTCTTTAACCCTGCAATGTATCGTAATTAAGACCCCCATATGTCCCCGAAGAGTTTTCTGAACGTAGAGACTGAGAAATTTGTGACTGCTAATGAACCGGCTTCACTTACCAAGTCTATTCTTCCTGTACGTACTACTCGGCTCTTTGAATGAAGAGTGCGCGTGTTATTGTGAGATTTACTATAGCCTGTTTAGTAAATTAATGAATTTCGGTTTCACCTATAACGTAAGGCAGTGACGCAACAACTGGCGCAATATTACGTCAAGTAAGTCTTGCACTGTTTCGTATTGCGTTGATAGGAGTTATCATTGGCTGGTGTGCTCGAGCAATGTTCTTTAGGACGAAAAACGAAAACATTAGTCAGTGATAAGTCCAGTCTGTGGGTCGCGCTGCGTGGACGGTGGAGAAGCAGAGAGAGAAGACGCGTTCTTCCTCCTTTTTGCCATCAAGCAATTTCGCTCCTTACCACTGTCATCGTTCGTATTCATTCACCTCGTTGTGGTGCATCTGGCAAATTCACGTGTTCCTCTCAGTTCCTGGGATAGTTAACAAAGCATACTTGTCACCACTAGCTCTGAGGCAGTGGCCTCTGCTTCTCTTAAACGAGTTTTATTTTGACCGCAAAACCACTTTCCCGGACGGTTCCAACAATTTCAACGGCTCTACTGGAACAGCGGTTGTGCCATCGCACGCCGTCTTTTCAAAACTTAAATACTCTCACATTGCCACGCCGGCAGCAGCAGCGGCTCTTCTTGCCGCTCTTCAAGGTGCACTCAATTAACATGCTGGAGCAGCCACCAAACCATTGGGCCATTTTCTGCGATTCGAAAGCAGCCCTACAAACTATGCAGTTTGCACTACGTCATAGGTTACGCGAACAGCTAGTGAATGAAATAAGGCATGCTCATTACCACGCGCTCGAGAAAGGACAAGACATTGTATTTGAACACACGATTAAACACATTCTATGTCTCTGTCCCCAGCGTGACGTCGAGCGTGAAGCTCTCCGGAGGGCATTGAACCAGATAGACTCTAGAACGTTTTCTTAAATGAAGATCCTTGGACCATGGCCGTACGCGTCGATGGCACAGAGAGCCACGAAAGTGTTGTTGAAGTACCTCAAGATGACAGGTTTTGGCAACCGTGTGCAGACTCGGTGCGAACCATCAAATGTGCGCGAAACTGTGCTCTCTCTCTCTCTTCGTCCCTATGCTCCTTCCCTTAGTGCAGGGTAGCAAACCGAACGTGCGTCTGGTTAACCTCTTTGTCTTTCCCCCTCTTCATCTCTCTCTTTCTCTCTCTCAAGAACGGATGCTGCGAGGCAACTCCATTCACTTGCTCAACATATCACACTCCTGCGGTGGAATTCACCGTGTTTCACCAACTCACGCTGGCACTCTCTCGACCCTAACTTGCGACTTCGCCTGCCACCTGGACTCGCCCATCCCAAAAAACTTTACTGTGTCGCATGTAGTTGGGCGTTGCATTTATGAATGCTTATTCATTCCTAATAGGGATGGTCAACAGTGCGGCGCGAAACTTATGCGGGTGCGATGAGACTCTAGAGCACCTTCTGTGTCATTGCCCATCCTTTGACGCTAAACGACGTGTTCTACAAGCTAAACTCAGCTTGTTAGATAATATAGATAATAGAGCGCTCTTGCGGGAAAGGATCTTGGGGTCATGGTGTATGCATTTTTGCATGTAAAAAGCCACAAATGTGCGTCTACACTTCTTGAAGGCTACTCGGCTGCACGAACGCTTATGACAGCGGTGATTCCTCTGTTACTGATTCTGCGAATGAGTGTCTCTTTATTATTTTTCTTCTCTTTCCTTCTTATCTATTATTTGCCCTTTTTTCCTCCCCGTGTATACGGTAGCCAACCGTACATGTACTTGGCCAACCTCCCTACCCTTCCCTTTCGTTTCTCTTTCTTTCTCTCTTTTACTTCGGCACTATTTTACGCGTAAACGGCACAGAATTGTGTCAGCCAACCCTGTTAACGAGCGCTCAAGAGGCCAGGCAGACATCTTCGACTGGCAATCTATGGGTCCGGAGTATGAATCCGGAGTACCAAGCATTTTGGCAAAGTACTCCAACGGCTACTCCTGGCGGCACCGGAGGGTATCAAAACGACTATAGGACTGAGGAAGAGAAAGAGTTTAATGGAAACTGAAGGTGTTAGCTCTCCTACGTGCAAGGCTTGCTACTTCAGATAAGCCCTTTGACATGGCACGAAAAGGAAAATACAAGAGGCGAAGACAAAGGGGAGAAAATATGCATATCTAATGCACATGTTGGAATCAATGTGAAGCGGCGCTTTAGTAAAGCGGTAATTTAAATTATTTGCACCTAACAGCAATGCGTACAATCTAGTTTACTTTCATTCTATGCAACGTGTTATGTCATGCAATGTTTGTGCTAATCCACCACGAAGGTCGCAAATTTGTTTTCATTCAATTTTTATGTCTGCGCACTACATAGCTAACAAGCCACGCCGTAATACAACTCCAAATCAGGCGGATGCAAGTCACGAAGACGAAGGCGATCTATGATGCTTGTTGAGGGAAGAATGGTGATGAAAGAAAGGTTCACTCACATAAAAATACGACACGCATCATTCAATCTTTAGGGATTCTGTACATTTTGTGCCACAGTGGCACATAACCGTTCTGGATGATTAGAAAGAACGGGGCGACACCCAGCGGGACATACCCAATGGCTAAATAAAAAAAATAAACTAAATTAAGAGATCCGTTAAATATTGCCACGTCTACTCTATGTAAACGCCAAAGACAACGACGGGAATTTCAACGTACTCCATCTCGTAGTCTGCTAGTTCCGAAGACGAAGAAGACGGTTCTACATTTGATCTCTTAAACAAGCTGTTTTTGTAATTCACTTGTCCTCGTCTCCAGTCTTCAGTGCTCCCGTGACAACATAATTAACCACTCCATTAACCTGTTGGTCGGATTTAGAGATACCTGTGAGCTGTCATTATACATATATATTTTGTTCCACAGAACTGAGGTGCACGCAGATGTACTTTTTATAAGCCCGTTCGCTGGTAGTGTCCTTCGACGCATATATAAACTTTGCAGATGTATGCAGAAATATATCCACCGGGATATTGAGCGACCCAAAGAGCATCCACTCCAAATACGGGAGGGTAGGCAAAGACAGTTTCGCCTTAAAAAGAACAAAAATGAATAACTATGAACGAATAAACAAATCAAGCCATAATTACTAACAAAATATCAAAGAATGTCTGTAAAGCCAGATTGCCGTGAATATAACAGCTGAGTCTTCGTAGCTCGCATTGGGTCCCCGCTTTTGTCTAGGGGCCCTTAAAGATCACTGGCCCGTATTTATCCACATATATTAAGCAAAGTTGTTGCCGCTAACCACGCGGTGGTATAGCGGAGAATGAAGAATATATGAAAAGGCGAAGCGACCATTCCGTCTGTTGACTTCACTAGCCCATAACAGCTATTGTTGCAAAAGCTATCCTGCAGTGGCACTCGAAGTTCCAAGCCTGCTAGAGCAGTGCTGTACGAACTGACTTTGAAGGAACTTGTGAACAGAATCAAAAGCGAATACGTTGTACAGTAAACGAGAAAAATCGGGTAGACGAGCGAAGCTCAGTGCAAAATGAAACAGGAGCGGAAACGTATCGGTGATACGGTGAGAATAAGAGGACAAAAACACGAGCAGCGCAACTGCTTACTGCGCTGTATTTAAGAAAATTGTGTGGGCAGCTCATGGCGTTGTGTGGCTGCGTTCCCTCACTTGGTGATGTAAAGGTTTCCGTAGGAATGGAGAGTTCCTAGTAATGTGTCTTCTCCCGCTTCGGCCCCCTTACACGAAGTTTACTGCAATAGAGCACTCAAGCGCATTCTGGTGGAACGCAGCCTCCAAATGCGTCTCACCGAATACTATTGTTCGCAGCTAGTGCTGCAATACTTGGTAGACTTAATCATTTTTGAGTCCGATTCTGCATTTTGGGCTAAGATATACGCTGTTGTGAGGACATTGAATTAAATATGACCAACCTGTCTTTTTTATGATTCTGATAGATGCAAGTGCACTAGCGGTTTTTTTCGTTTTTTTTTTTTTTTTACATTATATGGCAGCTTATGCGGTCATAGTGATCGCCGATCAGCCACGAGGGCCTCGCGCACGTCGGAAATTCCTGTAAAACATCGATGCTAAATATTCTACCATGAATGTCTGCTGCCCGTTGATATAATATCTGAATTCTGCTACCACAGGGACTATCGTTTCCGATAATGCATCGTGCGCTGATTGCAAGGTTAGAGACAACGACGCCACCTTCAGTTTGCTATACCTGGGGAATCAAAGCTTTTCTACAAAAAGACAGAGAAAGAGTCCGTGAACAAGTTGGAAAGTAATGCGTGTATCCTTCGATCACGGAGCCCTGAAGTCACGTACTCTTGGTCAGAACAACAGGCGGGGGCAAATACAGGATATATGGAAGTCATACATCAGGTAAATATATGAACAGTGATTCCCAGTTTGTCGACCTCACTGGCCGCTTTGCCGGGTCTTGCCAGACTTCTTTTTTTATTGAAGTGAATATTAGGAGAGGTTGGCGCCTTTATGGTGGCACCGGCTACTCCTTGTCACTTGGCAAAGGAAACAAATTTGCGTAAAAAGGGAGAATAGCGACACGAAATATGGGACTCAGTAGAACACTGGATGAATAAAAAATATACAGTCCAGCAGTACATCAGTCGCAAAGTTCTGTGCATTAGTTCAGTCCACGTACGCTTATATAAAGTCATATATTTTGTACAGCCAAAACACACAACACATGTTATGCACTGCAAGTACAGAAGAGAATTATACCTATTGCGTAAAAGTTGCGATCACCACATAAACCAATTATGAACCACCGACAACGCTATTCTACAGTTGCTTCGGTCGAAGATTATTGGTTATTACATGATCAAAGAAGAGAACATATGACTAATGAAATATCAAAAAATGGCGCGAAGCCGTGCTTGGATAGACTAATAAGACGAGGGCAGAAAAATTAGAGACTCCTAAACTACGGTGTGACGTAGTGAAAATATAAGGAGCAAGGGGCTGACGTTATGTTCTTAAAATATTGCCTCATGAAACATGAAGCGCTTTTGAGAGCTGCAGATTCAGAGAATTGAACGAAACAAGGCCACGCTGTACTCAGGCGAGGACGAACGTGCATTGGAATTAGCAGCTCAGCTTCTAAGCTTCGAATTAGGTTGCCTGTGCCACAGCCGCAGGCTTTAGGACAAAATGTGACGAAATGAACATAAACAAGCGTTCCTATACGAAAGCACATAGGAAATCTATACCATTTCGACAGTCATATTTCATCATTCCATAAGTTCTGGCAAATTTCGGACAAGATAGTATGAACAGTCAGGATTTCAACTTACAAAAGAAGGGGGTGGAGCAGGCTTTTGAATGGTCTCTCGATCTATAATATAATATAGTATGTTAAATCAAAGTCAGAACCCCCTCCCCACGCCATCTGTCTGCAGGTCCATAAAAGTAAAGCTCTGAATTTAGGTCGAGGAGAACAATTTTGAGAGTTTCCGATAAGCGCCGAAGTTTTAGTAGGCGGAGTAGTGTTGGTAGAAGTAGCAGGCTCTTGAAAAACAGTGATGGTGAAACGGCTGTAGGTCCTGACCTTTCCTTCGTCTCTTGACGCACTTCACTTGCATTTCGCAACACCTTGGGGCAGCACTACAGGCGTGGTCGCCTGGAGCTAAAAGCCAGCAGAGGTTGTGTTAGGCAATCCGAACATCCATCCATCTGCGCAAGATGTGGTGAAATCGCTTCTGGTCATGATTACGTTTAATACAAAATGTTCGCACAGCCCAGAAATATGAAAGGCGCTTCTGCAGCGAAAGGCGAACACTGGGAAAACAAAGCGTGCATTTCGGTCTGTGCGCTTTGAGCCTTGACTTTGCGAGCAATGCCCGTGGTTTGCTGGAGAAACAAGCTTTATGTCAGCGCTATGTTTGTGCATGACGCAAGAAATGCGTGTTTTCCCTTTTCAGTGGGAGCAGGCGAGACGTATACATGGATGTACGCATGCGGTCAAGTCATAATATATGGTGTCTTATTTGTTAACTTTTTCTGATATTCGATTCGTACTCATCAAGGCCATGTCCGTAGATTAACTGGCACATCCCGCGTTATTATTATTATTATTATTATTATTATTATTATTATTATTATTATTATTATTATTATTATTATTATTATTATTATTATTATTATTATTATTATTATTATTTCACAGTCATTCATAGAAGGCATACCCTGATGCCTAGAACTTTACTAAGGGCGTGGAGATGCGAGGCCTCACTCAGAATCAATAAGAAAGCTGCAGCCATCGCCACAAGACCGTTAACTTGCCGCGCCGTGCACTGCCCCTTCCCCCTTCCTTTCCTTGTCAGCCCCTATGATCTGTGCCACTAAAGCTATGCATTGTTCTGGCATATGAGACTGGCGGTAGGTAAGCAGTCGCGGAAGCCACAAAAAGGTATTGTCTGTTAAGTTCTTCTCCTTGTTCCTGCTGGAGAAATACTGTTCTTTCTCTCTCTGTAAGTGTCTCATGGTATTAAATCATTGTCAGATCCGGCTTTGTAATACCAATTTCCTCTGCTATAGCTGTGTGAGTTTCAATCAATAAATTTATTATACATGCTAAGTCGAGCCGTAGGCCCTCATGCACTACCACCAAGCTGGCCGCACTGTGTGAAGCTTTGAACTACATCCAAAAGCAGCCAGCCAGCGTCAGGGTCATCTTTACAGAATCACGCGCAGTCTTAATTTCCTTGAAGTCACCACGCGCTAATAAACAGCTTGTCAGCGTCATAGACTGTTTGCACACAAAGGGCCGTGTTGTTGCGCTGCGTTATACTGTTCTCCCCGTGGGACAGTGGGCAATACACCCACTGACTGTACATCTCGTTCATCACGCAGCAACTCCCCAGAGCAAATCACGATACCTGTGTGGTGAAGAGGAAGACGAAGAAGGCGCTCTTGTGTCGGCTGTGCGCATGATCAGCGTTCATCTACTGCCAGTGCTACTAGACTGTGCCTAGTGCCTCGTAATAAATCATCTTATTACATTTGGTGGAGGTGCTGGGTACAGTCTAGTACCTCGGTCGTGTTCAGTAACCCGAGTAATCACTCGGTCGTGTTCAGCCCCTTGACCCGCTTCACATTCTCGATGTTTCCGACGACACGGCCTCTTATGAACTCGACGCCCTCACTTCTCCTGTGCCGCGCACATCATCATCATCATTGTCGTCGTCGTCGTCAAACGTTCTTGAATCTGTCGTAGACGCCGATCTGCCGCCTCCATATCGCCAGCAAGTCTTCGCGCTTCTTCAGAATTTTCGCTCGTCGTTTGACTGTGACCAACCATCTCTGGGGCGTACGGCAACCGTCACTCACAGCGTACACACTGGTTCCCATCCTCCGTTACGCCAGCGACCATACCGCGTGTCGGCAGCCGAGCGGAAGATCATTAACGAGCAGGTCGACGACATGCTGCACCGTGGCGTCATTCGCCCTTCCCACAGTCCTTGGGCGTCTCCTGTAGTATTAGTACGCAAGAAGGACGGGTCAATACGCTTCTGTGTGGATTACCGTCGACTCAATACGATCACTCGTAAAGATGTCTATCCGCTGCCTCGGATAGATGACGCCCTCGACTCCTTGCAAGGCGCAGAGTACTTCTCATCTTTGGATCTTCGCTCCGGCTATTGGCAAGTGCCGATGGCAGATGATGACTGTGAGAAGACAGCTTTCATCACGCCCGATGGCTTGTACGAATTTACCGTAATGCCATTCGGGCTATGCAACGCGCCCGCTACTTTCGAGCGTATGATGGACACCATCCTTCGCAACTACAAGTGGAAAACATGTCTGTGCTACCTTGATGATATCGTGGTGTTTTCGCCAGATTTCTCGACGCACCTCGTTCGCTTGCGTGAGATACTGACCTGCCTCACCTCTGCTGGCCTCCAACTTAACATCAAAAAGTGCCGTTTTGCTGCTCGCAAGTTAACAATATTGGGTCACGTTGTATCGAAGGACGGCGTGCTTCCTGACCCAGCCAAGCTTCGCGCGGTCGCAGAGTTTCCGACGCCCACTACTCTTAAGGCGCTCCGCAGTTTTATAGGGCTCTGCTCTTACTTTCGGCGTTTTGTGCGCAATTTCGCGACTATCATCGCACCACTGACCAATTTGCTTACCGCTACCACTCCGCGTGGTCCACTTCCTGTGACGAAGCCTTCCAGCAACTACGTCGCCTACTTACTTCGCCACCGATTCTTCGACACTACGATCCCACAGCGCCTACAGAGGTACATACGGACGCCAGCGGTATCGGACTTGGTGCAGTCCTCGCACAACGGAAAGACGGCTATGACGAGTACGTCGTCGCGTATGCGAGCCGAACTTTACAGAAGGCAGAAGCCAACTACTCAGTTACCGAAAAGGAGTGCTTGGCCATTATTTGGGCGCTCGTCACATTTCGTCCATACCTATATGGTCGCCCTTTTGACATTGTCACCGACCACCATTCACTTTGCTGGCTGTCCTCGTTGAAGGATCCGTCAGGTCGCCTAGGGCGATGGGCACTCCGCTTACAAGAATATGATATCCGCGTTGTCTACCGATCGGGCAGAAAGCACTCTGACGCCGATGCGCTTTCCCGATCACCGCTACCTTGTGATGTGGCTTCAGTGTCTCCGCTCTTCGCATCCATGTCAGCCTTCAACGTCGCTGATATGCCGGACGAGCAGCGTAAGGATCCCCTGCTTTCAACTATGCTGACTTTCCTCCACGACCCATCCGCCACACCCTCTTCGCGAACACTTCGTCGCCAAGCCGCTCACTTTACTGTCCGCGACAACGTTCTTTACCGCAGAAATTATTTGCCTGATGGTCGCAAATGGCTCCTGGTGATACCACGACACATGCGTTCTGACATATGCGCTTATTTTCATGCTGCTCCTCATAATGGTCACGCCGGTGTTCTGAAAACGTATACTCGGCTAAGGCAGCGTTTCTACTGGCACGGCATGTATCACTTCGTGCGCCAGTACGTACGCGCTTGCACGGCGTGCCAACGGCGTAAAATTCCACAGCGCCCTCCTGGTGAGCTACAGCCGCTGCCCTGCCCGGCTCGGCCCTTCGATCGCGTCGGCATAGACCTATACGGGCCACTTCCCTGCAGTTCCTCGGGTAACCGATGGATAATTGTAGGTGTCGACCACTTGACGCGCTACGCCGAGACTGCCGCACTCCCGGCAGCCTCTGCGCGCGAAGTTGCGTTCTTCATCTTGCGGAACTTCGTTCTTCGACATGGCGCACCACGCGAACTGCTCAGCGACAGGGGACGTGTCTTCTTGTCCGGAGTCATCCAAGCCCTTCTCGCTGCATGCAGCATCGTTCACCGCAAGTCCACAGCCTACCACCCGCAAACGAATGGCTTGACAGAGAGGTTCAACCGCACACTCGGTGACATGTTGACTATGTACGTCGCCTCGAATCACAGTAACTGGGACACTGTTTTGCCGTTCGTCACGTGTGCCTATAATACGGCCACACAAGCTACCACTGGCTTTTCACCTTTTTTTCTGCTGTATGGACGAGAGCCCTCGTGTACTATGGACACAATGCTCCCATACCGACCCGATGCTTCCGAATGCACGCCTGTGTCTGAAGCCGCCAAATACGCCGAGGACTGTAGGCAGCTCGCGCGAACCCTTACGACCGCTGCTCAAGGTCGTCAAAAGCTGCGGCGTGACAGTGACGCGCTTACACCAGTTTTCCCGACTGGTTCCCTTGTTTGGTTGTGGGTCCCGCCTCACAGCCCTGGCCTTTCGACCAAACTCCTTGCACGCTATGATGGCCCCTACCGCGTCATAGACCGTACCTCCGCTGTCACCTATGTTGTAGAACCTGTGACACCTTCACCCGACCATAGGCATCGCGGGCGTGACACGGTTCATGTCAACCGACTTAAGCCGTACTATGACCCCCTCATCCTACCTACGCCGTAAGTCGCCAGGATGGCTCCTCTTCTCTCCCGGGGGCCATTGTGGTGAAGAGGAAGACGAAGAAGGCGCTCTTGTGTCGGCTGTGCGCATGATCAGCGTTCATCTACTGCCAGTGCTACTAGACTGTGCCTAGTGCCTCGTAATAAATCATCTTATTACACCTGTTTTTCTTAGAGAGACAGTTCAGCTAATCTGTTGCTTGGCGCTCACAGCGTGCTATCTGAACCGACCCGTAACAGCAGTACACACCTGTTAGCTTTTACAGCACAATTTGCGATTTCCGCATGCCGTGTGGCCATGACAGGCGACGTCGTGCATGTCCGCACCGTATTCCTGGGAGTGTGGCCGACACAAAGACTTATTGTATATTTGTCAAGCGCATAGAATGGCCATTGAACCCTGCTTGAAATTATAGGCGAAGACATAGTGCACTTATTATGTGGAGTCTGTTCACAATCCAAAGGAACATCCTGAACTCTGCGCTGATTGTACGGCCTCAGCCATCCCACCTTCAGTTTAGAATTGGGCTTAGAGCAAAGACCTCCTGTGCGTCGCGCACTACAAAACCACTTTTGTCTTTTCTGCCCCAAGCCACTGACCTCAACGAGATACTTTAATTCTGTATTTTATGTGTTAGTGTACGTGTGTTATGGTTCCGTTGTATGCACTGTGCGCGTAATTTTCTTTACCATCGCATTCACCTGGAGTAGCATGATAGGCATGTCCCAAGGCAAACCTCTCCTGATTTCGTTTACGAGCATCTATCTCTTGCCCACAGTGGCTTAGAAAAAAGCATAGATGTGGTGGTGAACTCTCCACCTTGCGCCACCATATTGGCGAATGAGTGAGTGGTACGTTTTAATCTTCATTTCTTAAAAAGAGTTGGAAAGTGATTCAACCTGTAGTTAAAGTCGATGAAAGACAACGTTTTCCTACCCGCCGTGGTTGCTCAGTGGCTATGGTGTTGGGCTGCTGAGCACGAGGTCGCGGGATCGAATCCCGGCCACGGCGGCCGCATTTCGATGGGGGCGAAATGCGAAAACACCCATGTGCTTAAATTTAGGTGCACGTTAAAGAACCCCAGGTAGTCAAAATTTCCTGAGTCCTCCACTACGGCGTGCCTCATAATCAGAAAGTGGTTTTGGCACGTAAAACCCCAAATATTATTATTAAGTTTTCCTGGACGGGTTGGGAGGAGCAGTTATCATCAT
This sequence comes from Dermacentor variabilis, assembly GCF_050947875.1. Taxonomy (NCBI): domain Eukaryota; kingdom Metazoa; phylum Arthropoda; class Arachnida; order Ixodida; family Ixodidae; genus Dermacentor; species Dermacentor variabilis. Next base: position 37,128,382 of record NC_134571.1, read on the forward strand.
CATAATAATTCTCATCATCGTCCTAATCATCATCATCATTAGGAGACAGCCGAAACATCTTCGAGTCTAAGTAATGAAACACGTCGTGAACCATCAAGGAACTCACGGAATACACCTCCACGAAGTGACGACACATGGTGGCGACAAGTTTAGAAAAGCACACATTAACTCTATTTTAACTCTTTGCGCCTGCGAACCTAAGAAGAGCATGACGTGACTTACTATAAGTGCACAGGAAAGCGTGACTGCGTTTTCTTGGGCGCAGCCCACATCCCCGCCGACTTTCGAAACGTCCTGCCCAGCAGCCGTCTTGTTTGGACAGGAAGGTAGCTTGCAAATTTCTTAAATTCTACGCTGTCTTCGCGAAGCTGTCTTGTTTGACATCTTCGTCAGAATTGAAAGATGACCGTTGCCCGCTGAGCCGTCTCCTTTGCCGCCTACGGCGAGTATTGGAACGCAGCATTTATGGTTCATCATCATCATCTTCTTCTTCTTGATCACCATCATCATCAGCCGCAGCAGTTGTGGGAAATTTTTATACCGCACTATCTTTGGGATCGACCGACGAAAGGGGCTAGAACAGAAGTTAGAAACATACATGTCCTATACAGAAAGGTTGTCATGCCAAGAAAAACATTGTCTTGAATAACTAAAGGAGAATGGGAAGAGACTTTATAGTGCAGAAAATCCCAAAATATCAAATATACTATACTTTGAAAAGAAAGAAAGAGCAAGCAGGATGGAAACAAACATGCCCCACAAACTAAAACAGGTTATAATGATGCAAGTGATCTCATCACGGGCGTTAGCATCGAAAGCACGGTCTAGTTATTTGGTACAATCACCACACCATCACATGTGGATAATGCCACACAACTCTCGCTAAATATATGCGGCAAACTTACACACGAATCTAAAAAGTGGGGAGCATAACACGGAATCGGACTCACAAACACGTCGTGGTTACGAATAGTTCTAGCGTGTGTACTGCTTGGCGAATGCAGGCCGCACATCTGGAACAGCCGGCAGCTGTATTGACACTTCCACGTTATTATCAGTTATAAACGAGCATGAACGAAAATGAAGGCCAGACGGAAAAACAACTTTCTCTAGGGGCTACAAAAGCTAGTCGCGTCTCGGCATGCTTCGCTGCAAATGGCTCCTGAGAGTGTATAGGCGTTGTGGTGATACGTCAGTACTCAGGATGCATGTCAGCGGTGGCCTCATATCCATGTCGTAAAAGCGTAGTTTTGGTTGTGTGCTAATAATGTCACATTAGCATCACCATCACGACGGGCTTATGTTTCAGAGCACATGACTGAAATGTTAAAACAGGCTAAATTTGGGGCACACGTTTTACATAGCGGTCATATATTCTCGTGTTATTTTATTCAACTAACATCTCACATCGCCGGCACACGCACACACCGTCTGCAGTCACCTTCAACACTGAAGGTCTGCCTACAAGGTACAGCGTTGTCTCTCTTGCAGGAACACTGGAACGTCGCACCATTACCTGCCTCGCATAGTTTCTGCAAGCGTCTTCTCCTGGTCGGCGAAACGTGCGGGCGGCACGTACGGAAGCGCTTACAAAATTAATTTTCTTTGTGATAGTTAATTAGGACAGTCGCACCGGCTCATCGTATCCGTGACCTAATCCACAAACCTGCTGCTAAGTGAGAGGGAAGATCCCCAGGACACAACGCGAGTCACGCAACACCATCTTGAGTGCACTCGTGAAATGAACGTTGGGCATTTCAAATATCGTTATTTCCGATTCCACGGCTCCTACACTTGGAAAACTTCGACACTGCATGAGTGATAGCAGAACAGATCCGCGTGCGAGTGCTACAGTCCACGGTAACCCCAGTGCACCGGCTTATGTAGCACATCATTTTAAGCCAAAAATTGGTGCGTCCCTCTTACTGACTAAAGTGGCGTTTCTATACCTCGTTTATCTTACGAACCTGCGATATTGTGCCCACTGTGATGGACTCACGAGACACAACTCGATTTTTTTTTCGTAGCTATCTTCAATGTGGTTGAATTCCGCTTATATTCTTCTAAAGAAACACGTGACCGATGGTGGGATTGAATGTATGCCTCCCAGCCCAGTAACCCAGCGCGCTAGCCATAAGACCACGATAACATGCGTGCTTCTCTCGTGCCAGACTTGCTCCTTGAAACGTCTCGCACGGGTGTCACGTGCCTGTTTTACGCATTCTTTCCAGCTAGCGCTTTTAGAGGCTCTGTTAGACTGTACAGCCTTCGGGATAGGCCTGTATTTTTTTGGGATGATGAACGTGATAACGCCAATATGGGTGAAGTATGCCTATAATGCTATTGCATTTAAAGCATCAATAAGTGATTTGGTGGACATCTCCGAAGAGAACCTTACACGGTAAGATTGCTGTCAGGTGCCGTGAAAAAAAAATCATAGCGTTTGTCTTGAGTCGAAAGCCAGTGGCTGCATGTCAGCAAAGTAGTAATCTATATACAAGATGGTAAACGTTTGCCTGTATTTACTTTGCCGTTCTTTTTTTTTACTTTTGTTCACAAAAACGGGAAATGGGTACGAAGAAACATTCAAGACTATTATTCTTAGCGCACACAGAAGAAAATACAAAAAGAAAACTTATTACAGAGTGGAAGAATCTGAATGGCAGACTGCATCAGATGGCCGAGGTTTATCTAAATGAACCAAAGAAAACGCTTAAGCTTGATGGCTCCATTTATTCCTGCTATTCTGCATTCTGAGCGCCCCCTTCCCGACACCAGCTTGAAAAATGGAGAAATGAATAGAAAAACTTAAGTAAAACAAAACAAAAAAACAAGGACATTGCCTGCGTGCTCATTTTCTTGGTTATTTTGGAATGATTTTACATTTATTTTTTTGCATCGATCGCAAAGGTTCCCACTCTCGCGAAGAAAGTTTCTTCAGAGTAAAAAAAAATTGACATATTCAAATGCATTCGACACCCATGAGAGGAGTGGGGAGCAGTAAGCCGAAAGCACACACACACACACAATAAAAAAAAATGAGCGCCCCGTTCTGCCCTTCCCGTCTTGCTCTCCTTGCGTGGCATCGTTTAAAGCGAAACAACAGAGCCATCGAAGTTCATCTCGAACACAACGCTGGTATAACGCAAAACCAAGATCATTTCTTTTTCTCGTCTCTTCATCGCTTCACTGTTGAAAAGTCAGGAAGAGATTTCAAATAGACTGCGCCGGCAATGTTGGCAGGGGCCGTTCGCGGATCTAAAGAAGAGGTCGAGAACGAGTCTGAGGTATTACGTCTTGATTCTGTGCCTGTAATAAGGAGATATAAGGAAGTAGCGGGTATGAACCGGTCTGAGGCTATCGTCAAGGATACGGAAATACTTGGCGATGATATTCAGGGAAAAGTGTGCTATAAGGAGCTGGCAAAAGTGCTCATCGGACGCGCCGAACTCGGCATACGGCGCGCGTTTCTCGGCCTTTTTTTCTCTGGGGAATCGCGCAGCAGCTCGAAAGTGTAAACTATTTTAACGGGCCGAAAGCCCATTTCTTTGGCGCATCAGTTTTATGGCCGCCTGCCTTAGCTGCTGTATATCACTTCTATACTTGGGCTTTAACGCATCGCGGGAAGGCTTTTACTTTGCCTTTGCAGAGAATGGAAGCGAATAATGGGTAACACGCGGACTCGAAAAACTGGGAGGATAGGTCGCTCAGAATGTACGAAAGAGGAGAAGAAGAAAGCTGTTGTTATTCACAGCTCTGTAAGGTGTTTCTCGATCTAGTCGGTATAGTGGTGCATCTACGTATTTATGAATATTACTTGTTGGGGAAACAAAGCTTGTGCCGTGTCCGCGATGCAACACACACAGACAACGATGAGCACGTGATTTAGTTGCTTTAGACCGCAAGCCCTTCAGCCTCAGGGAGATCTTAGGTCTTTGGCCAATATATTCACTGCAAAGATGACTGTTACTGGCCCTCGAAAGATTTCTAGAAGCGAGCAATATTCTCGGTAACTATTGAGCACAGTGTTTACCTGTGATAAGATCATTCTATGGGATTTTTTTGTTTTGCACGACTTTGGCCAATTCAGTACCTGGATTCAGGTACGTTCATTTGTATCTAATCCGTGCTTTCTTATGTGGCCTGATTTTAGTGTAGTTATGTGACCGGACTTTTTGTTTACTGTATTGCACCTATGTGAGTGGACCTTGTGTTGCCGTGTTCCTGAGTTGATCTTCAGTTTTAGGGAGGCGTTAGAGTACTTATGGGACTAGACTTCGTGTTATTGTGATTTGGAGTTGACCTTTAGTTTTAATGCATTTAGGCTAAGTCTTTTCTTTTTCGTACCTCTATGCAAGAAGGAGTAGCCGGCGCCAATTAAAGGCGACATCTCCTAAGCACGATATATTAAAAAAGAAAAGTTTGGGCAATGCGTTATTTTTTTACATCCTGATATGGATGTTATAGAATCCGGATAATAAAGCTTAATCTTCCTGATAGAGGGGGAGAGTTGTCGTGGAGAGAGCGAGAGATAAGGAAAGACAAGGAAGTTAGCCAGGTGTGATGAGTGGGAGAAAACGATGCCGACGACGATGAAGTGCGCGCACGGGTTCTTTCGCCATTGGACCACTCTAGTGCGTTACCTCGCCTGTCGTGCCCTGACTGGGCCACGCATAGCGAACACGTGGTGAAATGCATCGTGGCGAGGCACGTGCCAAGTAGGCGGGAGACGGAACACAGCCGGCCGAAGTGTCGGACGCCGGCGACGCCGACAAGGAACGCGGCCGTCCGTGGAGCTGCCGCCCGGCCGTAGGCATTGGCCGAGGCTTTCACCAGCACGAGTACTGCAGCTCGGAGCGTGGCTTGGCCTGCTGTTCGATCCCTCGCCGCGAGCATTGCGGATCGCGCGCAAGTCGTCCGCTGGGCAGGCTGACCATTCCTGCAACGTGCACTGTGGCTCGGATGTAGGCTGACTGCTGAGCGGTCGGGCCCGGTTTATCAAGAGTCATCTTCTCTTCACCTTCCAACCTGGAGGCTTGCGCTACGTCGTGACGTCATCGCCCCTCACTTCGGCAACTACTCGTCTCCTGTCCACCCTACCATGAGCCGCGTTGAACTGTTTGTTTCTCGAAGTGACGGCAACCTTGGTTCTTCTAGCTTAGTATGTCATGTCATGTGCCTTAACGTTCTGTGCCGTTGCAGTTTGGTTTTTGTTTCGATTGCTTTTCTTGTGTCATTTCCTCATTGCGCGGCTCGACAACCAAGTGACGAAAGCCCTGTAATTTCTGTAGACAATATTACACCTGGTTTGCTATCCTAAACTGTGAAAGTGGGAACTAGAGGAAGATGGATAACAGTTGAAATGCATCGCATGATTGAAAGTGCTCAAATGGAGTCCCTATTTCAGTATATTGGTCTAAACTGAAAGAAGACCTTGTCCGCGAATAAAAATACGACCATAGGCATTGTAACGCTTGTAATATTATTGTAATCCTATTACTGCATCCAGCGGACTATGTGCTTGGCTCACATACTAAAGGAAGCTGTTGTGCCAGGAACATTTACGTGGACATGCGTCTGTTTTGAGCACTGCACAAAGGCATTGACGTAAAAAAGGCCCACATATATAGCTTGGTGTATCCATATTGTGCTTCAAAATACCAGTGAAATATACCTTGTTTGAACAAGGTTAGCAGTTAGTGTGACCTGATGAAAAGCGCAGACCCTCAGAAAGTTTCTTCGCGAGCAGTGCAGTTTTCATTACCGAAAGAGGATCACGAGGTGCATCAAAAGTTGTTTGATATACCTACCTGCACCAGATTTCCATTCCGCACGTCACCGCCACTTCCGCAGCCTAACCAAGGCATCAGAATTTGGGCTGATTAGTTTATCAACTTAGAGTTTCAACAACTCCAAATATAACGAAGACGACACCATAGAGAAAACGCTGAAAGACTGCTTTTCATCTGTCCTCGTCTTGTTTGGTACTGTGCACCTTTCAAGATGCAATCTCATAAACGTTCGCGTACGGCTGACTGTCGCAGTAATTAACGTAAAACTGAAAAACCACCATACTCAAATGTCCACACATTTGTGCACTATAACAATGTATACGCACTGAATGAAAGTGATCATGTGTACTCTCAACTGGTGTTCCAGCGCTGACGATAGACGATGGAAATTGCGCAGACGCGTTCACCTCTGAATTCTTTCTCTTAGTCGCATCTCCGAAGCCCAACGATGTTTGCGCGTTTGGGGTTTCAAGAAATTCCGGCTTCTGCATGCTTCCACAAAGAGACGCCGATGATGAGATGGCGTCTCTTGGCGATGGAGCGATGCAAATGGCGTTGGAAATGGCGTGCGACGCCCTTTTCATGTTTCTACCGATTGGACGCGTAGATGCTTACTGCTGGATTGGATTCACCACCATAGATTAAACTGCAGCACGGATTCAATATTTCAATGAACACGAGAACAGCGTAGGTAATGCACAAATGCACTTTTTCTCAGTTATCTTACTCTTGATTTTCATTTCTTTAGGGTAACAAAGATTCACTTCACTTTGTTAACACCAAGAAATCAATTTGAGCTAAGCATTTGTAGTTTTCAGCTTTCGTTTTGTATCTTACCTCTTAAAACGGTTTGGTTGTCGTTTGGACGGACGAACGAACGAGCGGATGGATGTATGGATGTATGGATGGATGGACGGACGGACGGACGGACGGACGGACGGACGGACGGACGGATGGATGGATGGATGGATGGATGGACGGACGGATGGACGGACGAGTGGGTGCATGCATGGATGGATCGATGGCTATCTATCTATCTATCTATCTATCTATCTATCTATCTATCTATCTATCTATCTATCTATCTATCTATCTATCTATCTATCTATCTATCTATCTATCTATCTATCTATCTTGAACAAGTGTTCTTGAACAAAAATTAATCGAAGAAACTACTTGAACAAAAATTAATCGAACAAGGGCTCCTTAACATCAAAAAAAGAAGAAAATAATCGATATAATGGCACAAAGTAACGTCTTCACAAACTTAAAGCTCACTTAGACGTCAGCCCTTATATCTGTCGTTTCAGGTTATTTGGGAAGAGTTGCACGCGGTATACCTCGGTTATGGATTATTTGAGACATTTATTGGAGTGAAGAAAACTAGTTCGTCCTTTAAAGTATAACTTATACCTATTTGTACCTAGTTCTTTCTCGAATAACATTCACGTTGTGCTCCTTCGTCAGTGAAATGAACAACAGCGAGATATCATCTTTCAGGACTTAAACTACCTCTTATCTTCAACATCGTTTATTTAAACACTTGATCCCTGCGCATTCTTGCTTTTCTTTTCACATCGCGCATCATCACACGTCCAATAAATGTGGGAAAAAGAAAAAAAACGGTTTAGTACAACGACTAAGAACATACGGTAATGCCGTAGGTCAGGCAGTGAAAAGCATGGAGGTTATTAAAATGGATAAAATAAAAGAACCTATTCCGAAGAGACAGGCAAACCCATAAAGCAAGGTGCGACACCTGTCTGTTCCATTCACGTTCGAGTAAACGGGGTCGAGATAGATTCCCGTCTATCCCACAGGTTGCTCTAATTCATTTTCTGTCCAGATCATTCCCTACGGCTCAAGCAACCTGTCCGCGTGTCGACCACCGCTCTTTTTTTTTTTCCTTTCTTTTCGCAAGTTTTTCGCTGTAGGCTTTCTGCGCGACTGCCATTACATCTTCCCGTTGGCGAATAGTCTCGTTGTTAACGCCTTTATGTTTTTTTTCAGTCTCAGAGCCCTAAAAGAGTACGTTGTCTGAAAAGAAAGTACGGCGTCTGGGAAAATAGCGTCTTCAAGAAGTGGATTTAGTCAAAATACCGAGGCTCTCGTACCGTTTTTTATTCACTTTATAAGAATTCTTTATAATTCTTTGCAACAAAGATCATTACCCTGAAAAAAAAAAAACGCTGAAAGACTTGTCTGCGATAGACACGTGTAAGCGTGCCAGCCGCAAGAAAAATCTACTGGTCGTAGTGTAAAAGATGAAAACACGACATGACTAGACTGCCAGAAACTCTAAATGAGAGACAGTACTCGCAGGCTGTCATGTAGGCTACCGCCGCGAAACCAAAAAGAAAACGGGAATTGTCCATTTTGTTTGCGATATTTTATATAATATCTATACCATTGTTTCGCTTCTGATAGTGATTTTTCGGTTTAGCGGACAGATAACAAGAACAAAAGTAATTATCGGCTGTTGCGAAAATTCGGCAAGATTTAAGTATTTCAACCTACTTAATAGTTTTCGAACGGTTTACGAATAGTTAGCGTGTAATGTTCTATTCGTATTCGAAACTTCCAATATTCGCCCACCCCTAGTTTTAATGAAAGTATTGCTTGAAGCAAGTTACTACCAATTTACTTTAGTTATCGCTGTTATTGAGCAGAAGCCGTTTGCAAGAGGGTGCGTTATTCGCCCATTATTCAACATATCTAATGTCCGGCAGCTTTCACTTATGTTCTTTCTTTCTCCTTCTGAAGCTATTCTGACGTGGGGCTTTCATAGAGAAGCGTTATTATATCTTTTTTTTTAGGTCGTGCTTACCACTACAATATTCTAAACACCTGGGACCGAATTCAAAAAGCGTCTCGTTCAAAGCGTTCGTAGCCATAGCCGACCACCTCCGTTAGTACGTTGAATGCCGTTATTGACTGGCAACCTGTCTCACGAAGAATTTTCGTGAAGGTTCATTTTCTTTATTGTTTTTGCGAATACAGGTTCAATATATTTGTAAATTAACCATTAGATTAACGTATACTCAGCTTCCGTGGTTCTCAGCCGAAGTTGAGAACTACTGAGTCCTTGCTGGATATTCGTGATTGTGGATGTGTGATATCATAAAACGTTAAACTGTATCCACTTGTTTAGGTTCGAATCGCGAAACTTTCTAGAAGCTCTCACCTTCTTTCTTAACTCTGTTTCTCTTTTATTTAACACGAATAACAAGGTATGAAGTCGAAGCTGACTCGACAATTCTGCTTTAATAGGAGTCAGGAAAGAAATACAGATGCCGCCATTTCTTTCTTTTTTTTCCTTCTTATGCTATCTGCTGAAGATGTGTGAGTGCACTGTGAAGAATACCGTGTCGTCCCTTTTCTGTACACCCCCCCCCCTTCTTTTTTTTTATCTTGTCTTCCTTATTACACAGTGCTACAATAAGAGGTGCCGGAACGAACTCCTGCAGTAAAATGGTTAGGCTCGGCGTTGTAATTTTGATAATAATTACAACCTACAAAATTAAGCAGTAGAGCTGACTTACTTGGTAACTCGATGTCGCAACGACACCTGTAAGATTTCCTTTTCGTAAAGAAAAAAGGTATACAATGAAAAATAATGGCAAGAAACAAACAAAGAAACAACTGAAAAAAAAGAAACCCAAAACAAAGTGTTTCGTTTGTTCCTATGGGAAGCATAAGAAACATGAGCCGTGAGATTCAAGTCCCACGTGCCCGTATGCGACTGCGGCTTCAGTGTCAGGGGTTTCTTTTTTTTCCCTTCTTCTTTTTTTGTTCTTGTTCTCTTTTTTTGCCTGAATCCCTATAGAATACCGGAAAAAGAGAATACGTAGGAAACATTTCTCGCTTCTTGACTGGCACGGTATAGAATTGAGCCTGCGAGCTCAACGCACGCTTGCTTCTGTGATAGTCGCTGTCATACCATCTCGCACGATGGCTAAAAATTGGGCCGCGCCACAACATGACCGAATCGAATTGGTGTCAAATTGGTAGTGGAAGGGGAAGAAAGACGTGACTAGAATGAAAAGTAGTAAAATCTTGATGAGGGCTATAGTTGGTTGATATTTAGAAGTGAGGTTGAACAGCGCGAATAAAACAAGGATACGAGGAAATAGCACAGACAAGCGCTGTGTTGGTAAGAGCCGCTTGTAAAATACGAAGGTTGACGACGAAAAGTGTTCCTGCACAGACGAAAGTCGGCATCAGATAAGATTACAAGAGCGTGAGAAAACTTCGGCACTGATCGAGCCGCGGATTCTTGTGCTGTGGATCTCCGGACATGATAAGTGTAAGTCGGAGCGCTGCATCACTTCAGGGATAGGTGAACGGCAAGATGAGTTGTCGATGAGTGCAATATCGTGCTAGTGGGGCGTACTACGCATCCTCGTTTTTACGAGTAACCTATGCCAGCTGAGCTCACAAGCGCGCTGGCGGCGTCGCCTCGGTGCACACTTAGAGTAGTTTACAGTGAATATGAACGTAAAGAATAGCGCCCGATTTGCGTTCAACACTGTAAATTAATTTGATTCTCCCAAGGAAATCGATCCAAGCGTGAAAGCATACGAGCGAATTACGAAAGAACTTTTATTGGTAACTCTTTGCCATTGGAATACTGCCCTCTCCAATTACAACTTCGCTATATCATATTCGGCCGACGCCTCTTTCTTGCGAACAGTTATAATTTCTGAGCTTCTTTGGGAATAAAAGCCCAGGGTACTCTGCAGGAAGAGTACTTAACCATTGTTAGCGACTAACATCTGAGATTGAAATCACAATGATTTTCTTGGAAATGACCGGCCGAATCCTCTAATAACATCCGTGCAATCTCAAGTAGCCAGCGCCTGCTCTACCGAAGTGCTTTTGCGTACGAGCTGTCATGTTATTACTGACCCTGAAGTCCCATTTTTGGACCAATCGTGGCTTGAGCACCGATTAGGAGCTTTTTTGTTTCCCATTTACTCACCGTGTACACGCCGCTTCGTTACTCCCATTAACTATCTAGTGCTGTTGCTTTTGTTGTTTGCCGCTCGGCGCTTGTTACTACATAGGCCACCCCGGCCGGTGAACGATATCGATGGCGTGGCTTTGAAATCGATCGTTCTTGTCGCTTAGGTTTGTCGCCTTCTTTCGGTGCGGAAACGTCCTTGCTTTTCTTAGAATGTATTTCTTAATTAGGCGGGAGAGTCTACTGCGCAGCTCTCACCCAATTGCTTGCTTATTACTGTGCCCTTTCCTTTTGTTTATAACCTTATAGGCTTTAACCTATACATCCCTGTCTTAGAGGCACATGAACCTAGATTCAATGGCTGGGCCAACAGGCACAGCCGTTGCCAGCATGTTTCGTTTATATGGGTGTCGGTTGTTCTGCTTCGCTCTAGGAGGTGCGTGACAGTAGTGCCACGTAGCCGCTATACGAATTCAATTGTTGCATTGAGTTCGAGGTCCTACATGTGTTCTTCTGTAAACCTTAAAGTGTTCTTTCATCGCACTATTGAAATATTTCTTACGTCTCAGTGTCGTAAGCGTCCACCTGAACCTCAGAGACTGTTGCAGTGGGAATTTTCTTTGTGTATTCGTGGATCGTGAAACGACGAGCTACTCTCGACTGTCACGCAGTCTACAAAACCGAGCACCACACGCTGCAGAAATCTCGTGTCATTGGAGAAACTTAGCCTGGCGCCTACATATAGTATTTTACTCCCATCCGGCGCAGCGTACACAATTGTGCGCGCCGAGGTAACACATCAAAAGCTGCAACACCGAATAGAACAATAATATTTAAAATAGATTGCCTTCATCTTCAGATTCACCATTCTTATTGCGCATGTGCTGCAAGGTAGGGGATAATACACGAGAAGTGTTTTAGTAAAATCAGTTGGTAGCTAGGTGCTTACTCTCGGTGTCAGTATGTCGTCATGTACAGATTTCATTTATTCATTGTTTTTTTCCCACAGTATTATACATCACGCATATTCATCAAGGGGCTGTATGGCTGCTTTCCAAGTGTACTAGACATGAAATAGCTTATGTTCTCATATCTAACCCTACCGTATAGAGTTCTCGCATGGTGTCGAATTTTGTAAGCTTCACAAAACTCACTGATGAATTGGGAATTTTCAATCCATTCTACAGCTGTAAGCTTTTCGTGATTCAAAGATACAAGAAATACAGTGAAAATAAGGTTTCAATAGACAGCATTCCACGTACAGAAAACTGGGGACAACTAATGCGCTTTCTCTACTGATTCTCGCCTTCCACTCCTTTATCCTCTCCTCCATGCATAGGTTAGCAAACCGGATGTGCGTCTGGTTCATCTCCCTCCGCTTTGTTTCCCCTGTCTCTGTCTCTCTAGACCTAGGGATAATATGCTCTGACGTTGTGTTCAGCAACACTGCATTACAAATCCGATTGCACTATATCATCGCTGACTTGAATAAAAATACACAACATTCTCATGAATACCATGTCGCACTCAACGCCCTCGCGCCAGCAGCTATGCTGAAGATAGTTGTCCATTTCACAAGTATTATACTGCGTGCGTTGGTTGCACACTGTGTCGCAAGGTGTTGTCAGTAGTGCTGCTGTTCCTATCTAAATTCCGATATTCTGTAAATGGTGATGTGTATACGCCAGACTAAAGAGACATTCAGAGCTGCGCACTGAATGAGCGCGGACACGCTCTTGCCGCGCTCCCCGATTCCGCCAGCTTTGCGTGTGTACGGCCGTTTCTTGTGCTGGCACGCAATGACGGATTCAAAGGACAAGTGCGACTCGTGCTTGCAGCAGTTCTTCGGTCGACAACAATTTCTCCGATGCTGTGGGCCTTGTGGCCGCCGGTTCCACTGCAAGTGCTTGAACATCGTTTACGAAGAGTACGAGCTATGTCCACGGGATCGAGCACGTATGTACGAAGTGTACTAGACGCAACGGGGGCGACAGTATAGGGCTCCCTATGGCGCCTGTAAGTGCCTCGCGGGACCAAGACGTGACCGCCTGTGATGGAGCCTGCGGCCAACTTCGTGTCGTTGTACAGGCCCTGTGCGACAAAATCGCGTCACTTACAAGTGTGGTTCTTGATCTGAAAAAGGACAACGACAGCCTTCGCTTGCACTTGGCCCGGAACACAGATCTATTGCCCAAATGTACGCAGCAGCAGGAATGTGACAGAAACGAGTGGCCTCCTTTGGCGCCTTCATCGACGTCCCTTTGGTGACAGGCCGCAAGTCTACCTGTCCTATCCACCAACTACGTGAACAACAGCCCAGTGCATGTCAAATCGGCACCCGCTCCGGTGGTTGGGTCATCGCGGGAAGCAAATGTGCGTCTAGGCCTACAACCTATTCAGTTCTGTCCCAAGACGAGCACGGAGCCGTCGCTGGGGGCAAATACTTCCAACACGCTGGTTTTAGTGCCGGGAAGGCCTTCGCTTTTCGTGTCGCGCTTGGCCCTTTCGACAACTTGCGAGTAAATCTGTACTACGCTAGAAAAAGTTGTTGATAGCACCAATGTTGACTGCCAAAAGCTCAAAGCGAAGCACGAGAGTTACGCTTCTTTCCGTCTTCAGTGAACGAGAACGTCTTCAAAAAAAATAAACTCGGTAGACATTTGACTGAAGGTTTGCCTTTTCAGACCTTTCTACGACAGGCATGATACATCCAGAGATGCCAACAAACTAAGGTAATTTCTTTTTAAAGCTCATTATTTATTTATTTATTTATTTATTTATTTATTTATTTATTTATTTATTTATTTATTTAAAATACCTTACAGGCCCATTTAAGGGCTTTGGGTAAGGGGGGTACAAAGTAAGTGTTTCAACAGGAGTAAACAATATAAATATCAATACAGTCAGTCACAAGATAAGTAAAGCAAAGTTCAAAAAATGTTTGTCTAGGCTAAGCTTTAGACAGCGTAAACACAGTAATATATTCATATGCACAAAAAATACAAAAATTCGAGTGTGAAAAACAGGGAAGGAAAGCAGGTCAATGACATCCTTATACAATGTTTCTACAAGAAGCTTTGCAATTCTTCGCTAAAGGCGTCACGATTTGTAAAGCACGCAATGTTATCAGGAAGGCTGTTCCATACGGTTATCGCACGTGGCAGTGCTGATGCGTTAAATGACAGTGTATTGCCGAATATGCGCATGAAACTATGGCTATTGTTAAGGCGACATGACGTGCGCGTTGGTACTTCAAGCGGCAACACATGAGGTCGATTATCATGGACGTATAAGGAACGAACGAAGTGCTCCGTTTTTTACCAAAACATCCGTTGTCTGCGCACGAAATCCTCCTATTTCTACGATAACGTGCTAGCCTGTTCATACTATGTTATATGCTTAACTGAAACTTGGCTTTGCAACGGCTTACTGTCCAAGAATTACTTTCCACTGGAATACACAGTTCATAGATGTGACCTCGTGTATGATACGCGCGTATACGGCGGTGGTGTGCTAATTGCCGTCCGAGACAATCTCAGCATTATAAGGCGTGCGGAACTTGAGATTGTACGAGTGACTTTGTGGGTGGAAATTCTTGTTAAAAGCCGCAAGCATTTGTTGCTCTGCGCAGCCTACTTCTCTCTTAACATGATTAAAGTGCAGTTTTCTGAGCATATGAATAAGTTAGTTGAAGATGTTGATGTTGCAAAATATAATGTTCTGGTAGCTGGCGATTTCAATGTGCCGTCTATTGTTGGGGATTCTTCTCGCACGCCATCCGTGCTTTCATCATCCCCTCGCTAGGACGCGCTGTTCTTCTTTATCGAATTTCTTGTATTAACGCAGTTTTACACGGTTCCAAATTCCGCTGGCAATGTTCTAGATCTGATTAAGTTGGCTAATTTCTGCGTTGCTGATTTTTCTGTTGCTCTTAGCGGTTTGGTTCCTGTGGACTATTGCCATGTTCCGCTCGAATTCGCAATTTACTTAGAGGCGATTCATGTGTTTAGCGAGCCTATTCGCTCATTTGTTTTTCCAAACGGCGACTATCTATGTCTTCACCACTACTTGAATGATAAGAACTGGTCTGAATTGTACCGTGCCAAAGATATCAACAAAGCAGTTAGCATCCTTACTGATAATGTAAAATGTGCTTTGGAAGCCTTTGTGCTTGTGCTTGTGCTCCACGCCATGTGCTTTGGAGCAAGACGAAACTCCTGCAAAGAGTTTCGTCTTGCTCGCTATCCTACGTGCTTTTCTAAGGAATTACGCGGTCCACTCCATAGAGAGAGAGAGAAAGAGAGAGAGAAAAGTATGCATAGAAAGGCAGGGAGGTTGTAGAAAGCTAAGGTTCCATAGGAAATTCAAGAAAACAGAATCATTCGCGTGGTACGAAAAATTTAGTGCCTTGTGAAGCAAGGTGAAATGTGCAATGCGCAGAGACAGTGATGCATACGTTAAGTTTGCCGAAGAGCGTGTAAAATGCGATCCATAACGTTTTTGGTCCTATGTAAAATATTACAGTCAGAGCGGGCTGAGATTAATGTCATAAATCATCCATATCGTGGCATTCTTATAAACTGCGATAATATCGCCAATGCATTCGCTGAACATTATCCCACAGTTTTCCTAAATACTGCGCATGCTCGTAGCGCTGGTGACTGTCAGGATAGCTTCAGTGACCACTTCAACATTTCAAGTTTTACAGAACACGATATCGCGGTGGCCGTATGTAAGTTGAAACTAAAGCATTCTCTGGCTTGCGACCGCATACCAAGTTTTGTTATCAAAGACTGTTCTTATATTTTGTTCCTCTCCTTACGCACATCTTCAATCTTGCTTTGCGTACAAGTGTCTTTCCCTCTTGTTGGAAGAATGCAATAGCTGTGCCAGTTCATAAAAGTGGCAGCATGAGCGACATCAAAATTTATCGCCCCGTGTCACTTTTGTGTCCGTTTGCAAAAGTGTTCGAAATAGCTACGTTTACACATCTCTCGTTTTTCTTTAAGCATAACAGTAGTGTGTACCAACATGGCTTTGTTCATGGTAGGTCTGTGGAAACAAACCTTGTTTCTTTTATTGATGGTGCAGGACCCGCTGTTGCTACCCGAGGACATTTAGACACCGTATACTTCGACTTGTCAAAAGCATCTTATGTTGTTTCTCATGATTTGGTTATCCATAAACTCTTAAGTTACGGCGTTAGTACTAGCCTATACACGCTTATTAAAGACTACCTGTCAACTTGGTTAAGTTATGTTCGCGTTGGCGCTAAGTACTCTTTACGTTATGAATAAACTTCCGGTGTTCCGCAAGGGTCAATCTTAGGCCCATTATTTTTCGATATCTTTGCTAATAACCTTGAAGAATGTTTGCGTTATTCGCATCTCCTTTTATACGCTGACGATATTAAACTTTACCGTGAAATAGAATCAGAGCAAGATAGTGAATTATTACAGGAAGATGTTAATTGTGTTGCGGAGTGGTGTGCTTCCAACTTTTAGCGTATTTATCTAAATAAGACAATTTTGTTTTTTTTTTAATCGCAAAATGTGCCCTTTACTATACGAATACTCACTTGACAACATTCCATTGAATAGAGTGAGTTGAATGCGCGACTTAGGAATATTGGTTGACTCTTGGCTAACTTTCGAAGAACATGTTTCAAGCATCGTTAATGTATGCTAAATAGGAAGTTAGGCCTCATATCGAAGGTGACTAAAAAGTTTACGAATGTGAACCGCGTTATTCTCTTGAATTCTTCTTTTGTCCACCCGAAGTTAGAGTTTAGTTCTGTTGTGTGGAACCGTATTAATTCGACCAATGTTGCAAACTTGAATGTATTCAGCGACGTCTCATTCGTATCCTGTACGATCAATTTCCTGGACGCCCTGTATTTTATGCCTATGAACGTGAACGGCGCATGTTTAATGTTAGACCCCTAGAAGTAAGGCGGAAATACCGCGATTACTTATTTTTGTATAAACTAATTCACAACCACTTTTCCTGTCCGCGGTTACTGTCAACTGCAACATTCTGTTTGCCTCGCCCTAACCTGCGTAATCCTAGCATATTCTACGTGAATTCCTCTTGCACCTCTAACGATATAACGCGTCTTGTAACACAGCACAATAACTTGCGTGATAATCTTGATATATTTGGTTCTACTATTTGCTCATTATCTGTCTTCTGTCTCGAATAATTCTATTTTTTATTGCACTTTGTACCCCTGTTGTTTTAGATGTTCTGTTTTGTTTTTGGTTTTATGTTCTTTGTGTAACACAAGTGCACCAATATTATGGCGTAAAACTGTTCTTGGGCACTTTAAGAAAATAAATAATTAAATAAATAAATAAATAAATAAGGCACGTCGTGGTGCCTTCTTTTCTCGATGTAAATTTCCATAAGAATTTTAGATTAGGAGGAAACTTTATTACGTAGTGCCTATGCTGTACAAACCTGGTAACCGTACCAGGCAACTCTATCTATGCCAAGTAGCTGTATAATTCGTAGAATATGTAGCCTGTAAATATATGAACATAGACTGATAACCATTTTATTTCTTAGCTGCTAAATGTTGAACGTTTGCCCACAGAAAAAGCCGGCTAGCGTAACATCTTAGCTAAGAATTTCAAAAAAAGAAGAAGCTAAACGAAATACGATCACTTTTTCCGTGTAGCTTTGTGGTTATTTTCTTACTTTGTTTTAAACTGATGGTGTACTCTATCACATATTCTGTAAGTTAAGCAGAAGATATCTAATAAATAAATCGAAACAATGTGTGTTGCTAAATATCTCTTTTTGTTATAATTAAATCTAGCGGTTAATGAACCTTGTCATGACAGCTCCTGTGTTGCTCCGTAGACTCCCTTGAACTGATACGGATCGCTTTTTGCACTGGTAAAAACTGCGCGTCTGTAGTATAGTGCTTGCAAATCACGTCTTCCAACGAGCATTTTTTTTCGGCATGAGAAACGGTCTCTAAAACAGCAGTCACCAAATAAACAATGCAATGAAAACGTCTGGGAGCGTTGTTCTTTTCTCTCGTTTCCCTGCGTCCCTCCATTCAATCGCCCGCACTTTGAATGAGATCACAGAGCAAGAATTCATTCCTACTTGCGGAGCAACAAACAAGGCTGGCAAAGTAAAATACAACCATCTCGCATGCGTCTGGCGTGCGAAAGGCTTGTCTTATCACGCGAAACAACACACAGTGAAACAAGGTTGACAGATGGGAATTTTAAACCTTCTTCCACGAGAAAGGACAGTATCTTCACACAGTCCAAGAGAAAAATAAACGGGGACGAACAGAAAAGTATCCTGTGAAGAAACACGGAGACGGACGCCACATGGATCTTCGCCTCGTTGCTGTCGTAGTGTCCGAGTAGCGTCGACGGTCGGGAACCAATATCGAAGTTGAAAGGCAGAACACCCGTCGCCTCATGATATCTGCGCCCTTGCTAGTTTTTTTCTTTATTCCGTCTCGTCTAGCAGTCGTCGTGATCGAAGTGCTAGTACTGGCCTAGGAAGAAGCTGCTCGTGTCTTAGAACGCTGTTCGCTGTGCAGCGGCAGCGGGAAAAGCAAAATACCACAATTTCTATCGCTGGCTTCAAGCAATAGCTGTTTCTACCAGCCCAGTAACTAGCCGTATTTCGTGATTGATTGATTGATTGATTGATTGATTGATTGATTGATTGATTGATTGATTGATTGATTGATTGATTGATTGATTGATTGATTGATTGATTGATTGATTGATTGATTGATTGATTGATCTTAACGTTTGTTGCCGGTCTTTTCATAATACTAGGCTACCTTATGTGCATACGAAATGGTATGAAATGGAGCAAATGATAAAAAAGTATAATTAAAAGCACTTTAGCGCCGATGCCCCTCAATCAATTTTCAGCCAAATATATACATTGTAAATGTTAAAACATTTGCTCCGGCACCTTTTTTTTTTCTCTGTCGCAAGTATCACTCTTATTTTTATTCTGATTGTAGTTTGTCGACCGATGAAGGCTTTCAGATAGAAAGAAAGCTCGGTTTACCCCCATTTAAGATTTATTCTCACCGCCGAGCTTCATCTCTTGTGCTGCAGTCATCGCGCCGATGCCGGAGTTGTCGTTCCCCTCTCATGCTGCCGCTATCGTGCTGTCGTCTTTCTCGAGCCCCCGTCGTCGTACCACGCCCCTCTTCTTTTTCTCTCTCCTTCCTTTCCTATTTCTTAGCGCACAGTTTGTATAGTAACGTGGAAAGTTGGGCTAGTTGGTGAGTGATCATAGTACCTTGCTGGTGAAGCAGCGCACAAACGCGGACACAGTGGAGACAAGCAGGAATAGACGACACTCGCTGCACTCGCAACTATTTTCTAGTTGCGAGTGCAGCGAGTGTCGTCTATTCCTGCTTGTCTCCACTGTGTCCGTGTTTGTGCGCTGCTTCACCAGCAAAGTTTGTATAGTTAACGTCAAAAAAAATTTATAGGGGAACGCTCCTATTCTTGCCTGTAATTCGGCATTTATTTTTGCAAGAATAAGAAATGACAGTTTGGTGGCCGTTTGACATGTCTCATTTTGAAAACGTTCTAGAAATTGTGCCGCTAAACAATGCAAACTCGAAGCCCACTGTGAACAGCTAAAATATTGTACATTAAAATCACATACACTAAACAATGGCCTGGAGAATACAAAACTATATTTAAGCAAAATATAATTACTATTTTGTATAACTGTAAACAGTTAATTTTCATAACTGATCAGAAAAAAAAAGAAAAGAAAGCCCTGCGTGAGCACTTTGAACAAGTGCCTGGAAGCTTACTCCACACACGCTGTTCCGCCAACACTTTTTTGCTTCAGCTCATTCTCTTCGTCGCACTATTCAGCTGCCTTGCGATCGCAGAAATTTACCTCGTATTCGACTACAGACCACTGGAAAAAAAAAAGCAAGCTGGAGTCGTGACCGCCTCACACCCGCCGCTCAGTGGTCTGCGCCCGCCAGCAGGCTTCGTCAAGACCGGTACACCCTGCCCCTCCATACCCTCCTCTCCCGACTACTACGTGACGCCACTGGTGACGGGTATTCACTTTTACTTCAGAACAAAACCAACTGAAGGGCATCAACTTCGACGCTTATAAGAAAAACGCGCTCGCCGGGAAGGCATGACACGGATAACGAAAGGGGAACTCCGGAATGCACTTTGCGAGTTGTGTGAGGAGTTTGAAAGATGCCATGATCGATAATGCAAATCAACCAAAAATGCAGGGTCCCATGCACGACATCTGCATTCACTGAAAGAACTGACACGTAAAACTTTATATATATATATATATATATATATATATATATATATATATATATATATATATATATATATATATATATATATGTATATATATAAGGGCGAAGGGGGGCACAGCGATGTCTACATTTTCGTTCGTCGACATTGTATGTTAAGAAAAATGGAAGGTAGGTGGCGGTAATGGTGGTGTTGATGCTGATGTTGCTACAGACGGGGTTAGCCTGGCAGTCTTGGCTGACAATTACTCCCCCGAAGAGTCTCCTTCCGTGTCAATTATATCACGAAGTATACATCCATCAGACAATTTGGTGAGCATGCATAAAAAAAAAAAGTTCCTAAGAGAGGGAGAAAAAACACTTAATCGTAGTTATGTAAATAAAGAAGAAAATTTTTTTGTTCCTCTCGGGTTGTGTTCCTTGGCGTAGCACAAGTATTTATTTATTTATTTATTTATTTATTTATTTATTTATTTATTTATTTATTTATTTATTTATTCATTTATTTATCACCTGATTGATATTGTGCGCGGGGCCATTTGAAGACAACCTTCATGTGATGAGTGAGTCAATGAGCTTGTACGAAAATTTGTTTGCTTAAGAATATTTCACACATATCACGCCGACTTCTATCGCAAGTGGCGAACACTTGAACACTGGCCATCGAGAAAAGATTTTACAGAACGGGAGTCATTAATACAGGATCTGAAAATCTGAAAGAGTTCAGCGCTTCTACCAATACTAATGTATGACTCCGATGATCGTAGGCTCACATGGAGCATATTATTGAGGATTTTTAGTTAGGGAGGAAATTGTTTCCTTTAAAATCATATCTCCGACCTGCAGTCAGGCATTTCTAGTGTGATGTCACACGTTTATGCTCACGAAGGTTTCGAATGGATTTTAAACGCGGAAGCTTTTTCTTTTCCCCAAGCCTGTCACCCCCGCAGCAAGACAAGCGCCAGGTCGGGGTTAGAGCTATGCTGTTCTGTTACCAATGCAGTAGATTTAGCATTATTAGCATTATAGTATTAAGCGCTTGAACAAAGAGCACTTGCAGTCAAACTTTCATCGAAGAATCCTATCCTTCGTTAACGCTCCAAATATCAGCTCCATGGCAGATTATAGTTTAATTATAATATTTTCTCTGCAGTAACAACAAAGGCTTAATAAAATTGCGAACAGCTTTAAAGGCGAAAAGAACATTCTTGTTATGTTCACCATATTCAGCGCGGAAAAATATGCAAGGAGAATCAGTGTTATTTTTTTTATTTTGATCATTTCTATGTCGTTGAACCTTCCTAAATATTTTAGTTACAGGCTCAGAGCTGTACCACGCGTGCTTATAAAACAAGCGGGCAAGCAAGCTCATTCTGGTCAAGGTTTTAACTCCATTAGAAAGCAGCCCGCATGCTGTTCGGTGAAAACAGATATGACTGTCAGACTTCCAGGATATAAGCGGCTAAGCATTACCGTACTTACCACCATTAATTTTCAGGTGTATATCAGCACTGGATCCCTCAGGTTAGGCTCAACAAAGTTACATGTGCTGGTTATGAGGCTTAGGCACTACGGTAAGTACTTATAATAGGTGCTCTTTTTTTATTGTACACAAGGTCGATAGTGATCACCAATAATACTTAACTCGGACGGCAGATAAAAGCGTTCAATATATAGTGTGTTTCATAGATCATGTGTCTGCAATCGTAATCCTCTTTTATCGCCAAGCGACTATAATTTTTGTGCGAGCACGCTTGGAGCAAGAAAGAAAGGAGTCGCTTTACTCGCGCAAAACAGACTTTGAAAATATTCCACATTAAAATGTTGTGCACGAGTCAAAGATTAAACACTCAGCTCCTCTAATGGGCAGCTGAAAGTCTATACGTGTTTAGAGCAATGTGACTAGCCGATAAAAAAACGCGTTTTTGGTCATCGTAAACAGCACTCTATCAAACGGCAGAGGAAGGTAAAACAAAGAAACCAGAGACATCTTAATGTGTCCCGTTTGAGTTTGTGCCGGTAACGTAAATCACAGATGCAGCTGCCAACTATATCGCGCCTAGCAGCATTGTTTAAAGAATTTGCGATGGAGGAGAAGAGGCAACGCAAATGTGAGTTCGTAATACCTTGGCCGGAGGTGGAATCTACAAGTCTCCCGGCCCTATCGACCTCTATCTAGAACGTCAGAAGATCACGGAAAGCAATAAGACTAGGATTCTGGGTTTTTGGATCCACAGCAACCTGAAAGCCTCCCACACCATTAAAACCCTAAGGTCCGCCCCCAACCTGATCTCGCTGATTATCAAGCGAATAACAAGAAGCCGCAAGGGCATGCGAGAAGAGGACACGCTTCGCCTCGTCCAGGCTCTGGTGATCAGCAGAGTAACGTATAGCATGCCGTATCACTACCACTCGCTAAACAAACGCGACCAAGAAGAAGTCGATGCCATCATCAGAGGCGCGCACAAAATGGCCCTGGATCTCCGTGTCACCACCTCAAACGAAAGCTAGCGTCCCTCGGGATCCACAACACCTTCGCTGAGCTGTCGGACGCAGTTATGTATTCGCAATAAGCCTGACTACAGAACACGGCGGCGGGCACAGCCATCCTCCACCGGACCGGAACGGCAACGGAGCTCCGTGCCCTCGATGCGCAACAGTCACCCCCGCCTGAGGTCAGAGGCAAGATCAAGGTGAACCCCATACCGAAGCACATGAGTCATGAACTCCATAAAGGACGACGCAAGGCTCGCGCCGACAAACAGCGCCGACAATTCAAAGGTGACCCGTAAGTAACGTATGTGGACGTGACGGCCTCTTCGCGGTAGCCGCAGTGAACGGGAGAGACAACTCCTTGACCCTCGCGGCCTCCGTCAGGGCAGAGATCCCAGCTACGGCGGAGACCATAGCCGCGGCGCTAGTAATAAAGAAACAAGACAGGGTACGCAGGGAAGTTCATGTCGCTACCGACTCGCAACAGGCCTGCCGTAACTTTACCAACAGATGAACACCGCTGCTGGCGGCTCAGATTCCAGCCCCGAGGCTACAAGAATCCCATCAAATCACATGGACGCCGGGCCACGCGGGACTGGAGGGGAACGAAAGGGCGAACGCCCTAGCTCGAGCGCTAATCAACCGAGCGGGGCACGACCAATCGTCTCATCAATCCCCACCCTTTACCTTCGTGCCCCTGCCATCCAATTACTGCGACCGACTCGAGATCCAGTGACTCAACCGCAGGATTTATGCTCCCCTTCACAAAAGCTCAGCACTAAAGAGGCAGTAGCTCTCAGACTTATTCAGACCAACACATTCCCAAACCTACACAGATACACCAAAATGTACCCACATACATATATACTGTCTATGCACAATACATACTATGGGCAAGAGAGTACAGAATGCATACTCGTCATGGATACTCGTAATCAATATAAAAAAAACAGTAAAAAAGAGCCCTCAGAATTTTTTTCCTTTACATCTTGATTGCCCAGACATGATAGACCGTTAAAGCACCTACACATAATTGCGTTAACGCAAAAATGCATTTACTCGTCAACGAAGCAACAAGTAGCCTTCATTAATTAGTAAAATTCTCGCTGGTAATACGTATGGTCAGCGAGCGCACTAGCTCAGAATAAAAAATTGAGATAATTTTGTGCAGCCTTTCCGATTAACGAGACAGTTCTTTGAACGAAAGAGAAGAAGAGAATTACAATGTTCATAGGTTGGCAGTTTAGCTTTCGTTAGCGGAAAGATGGGTGTAAAAAAAACTCTTATTTTTCGATTGTGGGTAACGCGACAATTGTGGGTAACGCACTTTTTTCCGCGTTGTCATCGCACAGCCAGGACATTATTGGTTTGCTCGCGCGCATTAGTTTGGACTGCGCGTAGTCCATAGTCCACGGACCTTCGTACCCGACCACACGCCGGCCGCTGCGTCCTTCACGAACACGTCGCAGGGACGCTGGCCCCTGTGGAAAATGTCAAGTCATGCCATGTTTATTTTCCTTCATCGAAAGAAAAGAAATGCTCTGCCAACTGCCTTCTTTTTCCCAGGGCAACCTGCTAGCCGAATGATTCTTTTCTATTGGCTGAAGAATGGAAAAAGATCAGCCACTTAGCAACAAACAGCGCTTCAAGCTGTGACTTGCACCATTGATTTTTTTCTCTGATTTTCAACTTCCTCGCTGCAGCCTAACAAAGAGGACCCACACCGCCAGAGCCAGAACCTGCAGGTCACACCGCGTCGCAGCCGGTGCAATGCGCCGTTTTCCTAGGATGGCATTCCCGGCACGTCCTTGATTCCTTCCGGTTACATTCTTTTCCTTTTATTCTTCCTTACGATACGACCCGATGTCCTCATCCGTTCCTTGGACAAAAAGCAAGATGAGATCGTCAGCCCGTGTTTGTAAGCATGTGGATTGCGCGCCACGCACATCGACCGCGATGTCTCGCTCTGTTCGGATCAATGATGGTCGATCAATTGACAAAATCGCGAGGCCGTCTGCGCCTTTCATTCCGCGCTCGCATAGCGCCGGCGGGCCGCTAGCCATAGCTGGCTGCCAACTGATCCACAACGAGGACACTCCACAAACCGCCGTGCAATACGGCTACCGCCGCAGTGCGCTCTGGCCACTGAGAACAGAGGACCAGAACGAGGGCTCCTCCATTTTTCACTGCAGATAGCACTGCTCGCGACGCTGACGGATTGGACGACACCCGCAAATATCAGGGGACACGCAATGGCCAAGCCATCATCATTACTCAGGGACGCTAAGCCCGCTCTCGTTACTGATCGGCTCACAAGATTGACTTAGCCTCCGCTACACTGCATGGAGCTGGCGAGACAGAGTTGTTGAATTGCGACTGCAGTGCACATCTCATGTATCCCCATCATTAAAGGCCGCGTCAGTCTGCGCCGCGACATTTGTATGCGGACACTGTGAACACAAGTTTGTCCGGCTTGCAGCTCGCGTTATTGCTTGCGAAATCATTTATACAAAAAAGCTCATTTCTGCAAGAAAACTGAATAAAACCTAAAGACGATGGTGCGATAATGTGAATGGGAATATCTCGCTGAAATAAACAGAATAATTTCTTTTTTGGTGAATAGAAGTTGAGAAGGTTTCCAGGTGGTCAATAAAGGTAAGCCCAATGATAAACAATTTTCCCTGACATTCGTGAGAAATTTTGCAGAGTAGTTTTGTGTTTACTTAAACAGAGAGGCAACTATGTAGCTCCTGCGCGCCTATGATGTGAGTGATGTTCTTTTTTTGTGTGTTTCTGGCCTCTTACAGGCTTCTTTGGCGTTCAATGGCATGAGGGTGGCCCTAGCTGTTGTTGACATCGCAGAAAATGTCGACGTACCCGCTGTGCCACGTCGGCTTTCATCCCAACTGACCGCCAGACTTGCATAACTGCGTTCATAGACCACATTACTCACGTTTTGGGGGTTTTCTACGGAATACGTGGCGTCACAATCATCCGTAACAAGAATTTGATGTCAAAAGTGAAATTAATGCAAAAATATGGTCACTGGTGTCGATTTACACATAGAGGTTCTGTTGCTATATAACGTAAAATTATTGCAGTCTGATTTTATTCCAATCTACTCACTTCAAATCTGCGAAACCGCCGACGCGAGAACGAGTGGTGACCCGCCAGGTTGCTCCAACAGCCCAATTAAATGCTGTCCTCGTTTATACGAGGTAACTTTTGTTTGGTTTCTAACCGACTAGCATTACCTGTATCCTCTGTGGCAGAGTTTCTTCATCTAAATGGCTGACTGATGAAAGGTGATCAGCGCGCAGTAGAGGAGACTGTTTCGGTGGGGCCTAGCTAGCGGAGTAAAAGTGGATAACCGAGTGAGGAGAGTGGTGCCGGCTTCTCCGATTGGTCTACTTCCCCTTGCATAGCTTACAATGGCTCGTCGACGAATGCGGTGGCGGTCAACATGGCGTTAAAAATGCCCCCAAAACGGACGCTCAGGGAAGAAGATTTGGCAGAGCAATGTTGTATACGTGCTGGAAGGACTGTATGACGTCATATTGCCACGTCAAATTTTTATTATAGGCAAATAAATCAATTCTTGCCACCTTCTATTCCTTACAAATGGCGCCAGTCTCCGGCTATCCCCCCCAAAAAAAGTTTACTCTTGTTCGGCATATTCAGGAATCTTTAGTGCGTAAACGTAACTTTAACGGGGTGAGTTTCCGCAGTTTTGTGACGTCACGTGACATGCAGGTGAAGTAGACGTGGCCTGAAAACATTTTGACCAATCGCGGGAAGCTAATGGTGGCAAAGCTGTAGAATTGGAAGGAATTGTTTTGCTTTTCTTTTTTCGGCCTAATCATGCATCATAATGTTTGTACACGTCATCTTCAGCTGGAGTGTTTTCATGGGTTTCGTGACGCCTCGTGGCAGGCAGACGAAGTGGTGCAGGGCCTCAAAAATTACTTACCACTTGCAGAAGGCTGAGAAAGAAAGACACATCAGAAACAGACTGGAACAGCTTTACGTTATAGCGCCCCTGCTCCCTGGAAACATGAGCAATTAGGCTTAAGAAGTTTAGTAAACGAAATGGAGGAATAGGGGCGAGATCAGTGGTAGTTATGCCTAACAACTTGATAATTTGAGTGTTGAATTACGTAAACTTAAGAAATGTGCTGTCACTCAATGGGTTGTCCTTAAACCATTAGTAGCAAGCTCATGCGTCGAAGAAACGTATAAGAGGTTCATCCAGTTCGGGCACATTGAGCCTGAACCTTGCATAGAATGCAGTGTGTACGCGTGCCAATACCAGTACATAAAAAATATAAAGAAACCGATCAACAAAGTGCAAGTTTGTGAGAAAAGTGCACGAAGACAGACATACAGATCGTAATATAAGCAAATGTCTTCGGCAGATATTGAAGAGGGTCAGTCGCCAAAAAAGAAGTCGCAGAGTTCTGCGAGACCACACTATATACCCACTGAATGATCACATGAATGTCCAATCACCGGCACAGCATTGAGGCAGGGATTCCACGGCGTGAGAACACGGTGAACTCGACTTTCTAGAGATCTTCAACGGATAAGTTGCTTGCTTTTAGTTTTGATCGTTTCCGTTCATATTTCTGATTCGCTTCAGCTCTCGCCTCCGCACGCTACCACTTCAAAACACTATTTCCTATCGGTTATATTCATCATTGAGAGGCAAATGTAAACATGTCATTTGGAATGCAGCTACGCGCCAACTGAAAAATAATGTTCTAAAGAGTAAAAAGAGTTTATTGGTAAATGACCAATAGCTTTTTTTGCTAATACTTCTCGGACACTTGAAAACGTCCTTTGTCGGCCTTATTTGACGCTGCGGTATTGATATGTGGGCACCATATCATTTAAAGACATTACTGCGTCTGCAGAACTCCTGGAAACGCAATGATGATGGCGCTCAGTGCCACGTGGGAGTCAGCTCAAAGAGAATCACAACACGATTGTTTGTGTTACGTTGGCACCTTTAAATAGCCCCTGTAATAAACACTGCAACAGTTGTCCGTTGTCTATCGCGCCAGCCAAGTCAGAAAAAAACCGCCTAGCAATACATCCCCCGAGCGTTCCCCACTGCGAAATATCGCCCCGGTGAGAAGTGTTGCAGAGCTATCTCTAATAGATCGGCTCAATCCACAAATGTAATTACAGTTCCTGAGCGTGAACTTGGCTTCCGCCAGGGAGAACGGGAGCTTTGAATCAGTGGTTCAATATTGCTCCCCCTCGAAGCTAAGAGACCTCTCTGTACGGGGGGCTGCCTTATTTCCCGGCGCCTTTTCCCGGTGCGAAGTGTGGAGGTTGGATTTGGCACGGCTCTCCGAAATATAATTACGGCGCAGCCTTCCTTACATCGCGAGCCTGTCCCCCGCACTGCCGGAAAAGCTTATTCAGGGCGGAGGCGCTGGGGTGTTGACCCGAGTCATTCGTTGCCTATTGTGTCATTGCGGTGAAAGCCTTTGTCTGCCACTCTTCCTCTCCTTCCGTCCCTCGTTAATTTTTTTCGAATCCTTTGAAGTTATCCGGGATCGCGTTTCGTTGGCTCCTTCCAGTGATTCAAAAAGGCAGGCGAGTTTTTGCCGGCTCTTTATTTGCCTCGCCATACAAGAAAGCTTCCGACCACCATGTACATGACTACTGTATTACATCCTTTATCTCTGAGTCAACGGTGTTTTTTTTTGTATTTCATAGCTTTCTCTCCCCTATTGCAGCAGTACTTATACGGACGCTTTACACAAACGCCGTCACCGTTGGCGTAGGCGTTTTCTTGCTGTCCTGTTATCTCCAACGCGCGCACAGCCCCTGCGTGGATGATTAGAAGGCCTCTAAAGATGCGAAGTGTGTTTTACTCCAAAAGGGAAGGAGACACGCGAACGCAGCGTCACGCTCTGTTCAATCGCTCCTATCGTAGCCAAGGCAGCGTTCTGGCTTGCACTGCTGACACGAGCGTTTTGTGTACACGCATAAGTATTTCTGCTGATCAACTGTGTACATACCAAACCGTTGCGAACGTCAAGCTACATTTACGGAATGTGACTTAATTTTTTTTTCTTTGGACGCTGACGTGTTTGCAGAAATTCGACCGTGTGCCCTCGATGCACCAAACCCCACTCAGAAGACAACTGCAACACAACCACGTTGAAGTGTCCTAACTGTCAGGGTGATCCCTGCTCCAGAGACTGTCCCCAGATCAAGAAAGAGATCACCGTTCTTAAACAAATGGTGAGAGACAACTCTACCCACAAAGAGGCCGCTGTGAAAGTGCGGCGAAGAAGATGTCAACGTCGAAGGGCTTGACGACGGAAAACATCAACTTTTCAGGGAAAGTCAACTCGTCAAACAGCACCATCAGCGGAAATTTCCAGAACTCCAAACACCGATGTTGGAAGGGAGAAAACTGCCAGATCTCTCTCCACAAAGGAATGGCCGCCACTTCCGCGTACACGACCGCCAGAAGAACCGCAGAAGAAGCCGCCCCCAGTACAGCAAGGTGCTGTATCCGAGGGGCCGCGTAAAACAGATGAGCAAGTGATAGCTCCTATTAGGCTTTTAATGAATGCCATTCGCGTGCAGCTAAGCAACGTGCACACACCACCTGCCAGAAGTGCGCTTCAAGTACTGGTCGCTCTGAGTCCGGTACTTGCAACCCTTGAGTAGATCATGGCTACACAGCCACGGTCTTTTAGGGAAGAGGTCCGACAAGCAGCTATTTTTCAGTGGAATGCCCGCGGACTCGGAGCGCGCCTTTCGCATTTCCGTCGCTTCGTGTACGCCAATATGTTTGCCATTATTATCATTTGCGAGCCGAACTTATCGAACACGATCAGGCTTTCTGGATGTGAATCGTTTATGTCGTGAACTGTTGGGGAAAACAGTAAGGTTTTGGTGTTTATTCGCCGTGACCTCACCTACATTCATCAGCTTGTACCACCTAATGACGATAATCAATATATATGCCTAAACGTAAGGAAAAAGAATTTGGCCTTTAGTTTTCTGGGCGCCTACCTATCTCCGTCAAGTCAAGTTGATCCCAAAAGACTACGAGACATCCTTTCCTCAACTACGAATCCCTGAGTCATTATTGGAGATTTCAACGCCCATCATACACTCTCATCATACACCGAAGATCAACGCAAGAGGCAGAGCTCTGGTATCTTTCGCCTCTAGTAATGAACTATGGCTGCTGAATGATGGAAGTCCTACGTTCTTACGTGGCTCCACGTACAGCAGCTGTCTTGACTTGGCTTTCGCCTCATGAAGCCTTGACAGACGTGCAGGGTGGTTTGCTGACATAGAGACGCACGGAAGCAACCATATCCCCACGTACATCAAGATCAGAGGATTGACCCCTTCCAAAATACGGGATACGATCGAAAGAGTGGACTGGTCTAAATTTCAGTCTATCATGGAAGAACACTGCGACGCCAATCCATCTTCCGACTTGGAAGAGGCAATCAA
Organism: Dermacentor variabilis; assembly: GCF_050947875.1. NCBI lineage: Eukaryota > Metazoa > Arthropoda > Arachnida > Ixodida > Ixodidae > Dermacentor > Dermacentor variabilis. The sequence continues at coordinate 37,158,419 of NC_134571.1, forward strand.
GAGCGCGGTGTAAGACACTATGCGTACTCTCACATGCTCTTCGAAACTGACGGAATTGGATGTGGAACTAGAACGACTTCGAGCAATCGGACGACGTGCTGAACAAAAATACCGACGTACAATGACAATGGACAATTTATGGACCACCAGACGCACGCAAAAGAAGATCCAGCGCCGGTTAGACAAGCTCGAACCGTAACATCGGACTGCCTTCTGTGAGTCGCTAGATCCACGCAAGCCTTTATCGCAACTATGGAGAACGGTGCGGGATCTCCGGACACTCCCCATACAGCGATTCCCATTCAAGGCGCTTGCCCTCTCGCAAAAGAGATAGGAGATTGACGTGGCAGAGGATTTCTGCGCCAGATTATCCGGCCAACTCACAGCTACCAACATTCCATCGCCTTCGAGTAGTTGTCCGCCACCACGTAATCACCGCATGGATCTACCATTCTCAATCCACGAACTTAAGGCAGCATTAGCTTTGTGTAGCCGCAGATAAGCGCCAGGACCTGACGGAATTTGCTACCGAGCTCTGTGTCACCTGGGGGAGCGAGCGATAGGAGTTCTCCTTGAGGTGTACAATGAATCTTGGAGAGATGGCGCGCTACCAACAATCTGGAAGACAAGGCGCCTTGTTCCACTGCTGAAACCCGGCAAGTCGCCGTTGGAACTCTCATCATATTGTCCGATCGCTTTGGCGAGCTGTGTGGGCAAAGTACTGAAGAAGATGGTCCTAGTACGCCTGGAGTGGCACTTGGAGTACTACAACACCTACCCGGATGCCATGGCGGGCTTTCGACGTGGTTGATCATCGATCGATAACGTTGTCGGCCTGGTCACCTTCATTCAGCATGAGAAAGGCCGTAAGCGTCTCTGCGCTTCCTTATTCCTCGACGTTAAAGGGGCGTATGACAACGTTACGCATGAAGCCATCCTCTCTGCTCTCGCAGAGGTAGGAGTGGGTGGTCGGATGTTTCAATGGATACGGAGTTATCTCTGCATGCGATCCTTTTTTGTAAGCACCGAGGAAGGCCATACCTGTCTACATTATAGCTACCGCGGCGTACCCTAGGGCGGTGTACTTAGCCCTGTGTTATTTAATCTAACACTAATTGCTCTCCTTGAGCACGTACCAACCACAGTCAGGCTATCAATGTACGCGGATGACATCTGCATATGGACGTCTGCAGTAACACGCCTGCAGTTGCCAGCGAGAATTCAGAGAGCCGCCACCAGCCGCCGTGGTTCCTCAGTGGCTATGGTGTTAGGCTGCTGAGCACAAGGTCGCGGGATTGAATCCCGGCCACGGCGGGCGCATTTCGATGGGGGCGAAATGCGAAAACACCCGTGTACTTAGATTTAGGTGCACGTTAAAGAACCCCAGGTGGTCGAAATTTTCGGAGTCCTCCACTACGGCGTGCCTTATAATCAGAAGGTGGTTTTGGCCCGTAAAACCCCATAATTTAAATTTTTTTAGAGAGCCGCCACCCAAACTGCTATCTACCTCCGTAGTCGAGGCCTGGAAATTTCCTCGGAGAAATGCGTCCTCGTGCCATTTACGTGCAAACCCATGGCAAACTACAGCGTAATGATAAATGGCCAAATAATACGACGGGTTCAATCATACAAGTCTCTAGGTGTCATAATCGACAGGGACTTGTCATGGAGCCCACACGTATCATACGTGAAAAAACGGTTGACAGGCATCTGTCACCTGTTCAAGTTCTTCGCTGGCAAGACCTGGGGAATGTCACCAAATGCCATGTTGCAACTGTACAGGGTGCTTTTTCTAGGATTTCTGCGATACAGCTTGCCAGCAATAAACAACACAGGTAAAACAAATCTACGCACAATACAAAGTCTTCGGGGTCAAGTGCTCCGGATCTGTCTAGGCCTGCCTCAGAGTGCTTCAACAGTAGCTACGATAGCAATCGCAGGAGACCACCTTGTCGGGACCCACATTGAAATTGAAGTACTCAGGGCCCATATGGCATCTCGCCAGGACTCCTCATCACCACTTGGCCTTCCTAACGGCGGATAGACCACGCACGTCTTTCAGCCAAACGATAACCGCATATGATGAATCATTGCCAGCTTGTTTCATTCCGGCTGCGAGACCTTCGATTCATCCATGGTGCCTCGATCTGCGAAAAATCAACCTCACAACCTCGCGGACCGAACGAACAACTAATATTCCATATTACAGAGACGTTACAACATCTAAGTGATACAGGCCATGAAATAAGCTTTCAGTGGCTTCCAAGTCACTGCGGGATTATCGGCAATGAACGGGCGGATCCCACTGCCCACTCAGCCCATACTGAGGAGCGCCACGTCCCAATTCCTGTTTCTAGAACTGACGCAGCACGGAAGCTCCGCCTACTTGCTCGGCAGTGCACCGCGTCGCAATGGAATGAGCCACATTTAAGAAATACGTGACTGTACTCTCTTGATCCCACAATAAGTCTTCGAGCGCCATCACAGCTTCGTCGTGGAGACGCCACGATTTTATATCGGCTGTGGTTGGGCGTTGCCTTTACCAAAGCCTATGCATTCCGCATAGGTATGACTGACAGCGCAACCTGTGACGACTGCGGCCATGAAGAATCGATTGACTATATTTTGTGCGCCTGCCCGCAGTACAGTCCACAGAGGGAATACCTTCGCCACGAACTTGACCAGCTGGATGACCAACCGCTATCGGAAAAAAAAATTTACACCATCGAAAGGACCTACCGTCACAGAAGAAGGCCGTGCAATCACTATTGCACTTTTTGCGATCTATCGGCCGTTGTGAACGTCTTTAACTGGAACGCCTCTTGTGGGTGTGTGCCTCTGTGTGTGCGTGTTTTTTTACGTTTTCCTCTCTGTCCGCTTTCTAACCCCTATCCCCCATACCCAGTGTAGGGTAGCAAACTGGAGACTGATATCTGGTTAACCTCCTTGCCTTTCCTCTCTCTCTCTCTCTCTCTCTCTCTCTGTCCGAGTGCATTTGCTGGAATTGCGGTGGCCGCATTTCGATGGGGTTGAAATGCAAAAGCAAACGTGTCCTGCGTATTGGGGGCACCTTAAGATTCTTTGGTGGTCAAAACTAATCCGGAGTTCACGACTACGTGCGTACCACATATTCAAATTGTGGTTTTGACACGAAAAACCCCAGAATTCCAACCTTCAAATTCAAGGGTTTGGCGCCGCCGCGGTCGCCGCCGCCACCGCCACCGCCAAACCCCACGAAAGCTCCTTTGCTGCTATCGCTGAAAGAAATCAAGTCAAAATTGGGACTGTTGGCCTTGAAGACACCTACCTTATCATTTTTCTACGTGTAAAATAAACATATAAATTAAAAAAATAACTCGTCCTGTCTTTCTTTAATTATTTTTTAAAGGGACTGCTTTATATGTTGTGTTATGGTATGCGCGCTGCCGCTTATCTAAGCCAATCTGAGGCTCTGCCTTACCTTCCTGATTTCTCGCTTCATATGAGTGGTCCTGCTAGACGTGAAGATGGGTTAAGCGTTCAGGCGCGTGATATGCGACAGTTAGCAGTTCACGCATGACGCACGCGTCCTTGGAGGCGTCGCCGACTTATCGACTGTGACGGCGTTTAATCGATTTGCCCAAATGGCAGGAAGAGAGACAGGCTAAAAGAGCAACGTAAACGGGACCACCGAGAACCTCTGGTATTGTCCTTGATTGGTGAAAACGGCCAATCGATCGACGTATCGATCGTCACTCTACCATTCAACGCCGTGCGGCTTCCCTATCCGTTCAGCAAAATCCGTTTTATACTCGCTTTTCAGAGGTTAGGACCATTTTTTAGCCGTATATGCTAAACTTTCTTGTGCCCATAAGTGTGGAAGTCTAATGTGCAAGTTACACGTGAGCCTCGCGAAAGCAAGTTCTTTCAGGAAGTCTCCATCTACGTGTTTTGAATCGGTGACGCGGCATCCCGCACTAGTGCATGTGCATGTTTATTATTATTATTATTATTATTATTATTATTATTATTATTATTATTATTATTATTATTATTATTATTATTATTATTATTATTATTATTATTATTATTATTATTATTATTATTATTATTATTATTATTATTATTATTATTATTATTATTACACGTAACAAGCACGAGCTCCAGCTTGCTCACCCCTTCACACTTAATGAAAAAAGAGAGCGCTACGAAGACAAGGACGAAAGAACAACATGCACGACAGACAAGGCGCTACTTCCAACTAAATGTTTTTTGAAGAAACAGAACTTTAAATAGATGCAACCAAGGACGGCCCATCGTGACTTGACTTGGTTGCATCTATTTAAAGTTCTGTTTCTTCAAAAAACATTTAGTTGGAAGTAGCGCCTTGTCTGTCGTACATGTTGTTCTTTCGTCCTTGTCTTCGTAGCGCTCTCTTTTTTTCATTAAGTATGCTCAACCAACTCGCCCACAGCAAGCTTCTGCTGCTTCAGATCACCCCTTCACATACACTTCAAACATGTCAATTGAATATAAGAGTTTTTAAGTGCTCTAATGTTTAAAATCATTTTAAAAGGAGCAGCCATCACCCCTATGAGTGCGCCTAATGCTCGACCCCGAAGCACCCCGTGACAGCGTGTTACCAGCGACAATGGCTCGCACTAGGGCCCATTCGAGAAATAAACTTGATGCTTTTGTCTCCCATATTATTAATTTTAACAAAGAAAATTCAAGACTGATCGCCCTGTGTAAACTGAAAGTGTCTGCTGAGGAACACGACAGTGAAGTCGTGCAGAATGTGCTATGAAGGCAGAGATGGACGTAACACGAGAAGTTAAGGTGAACATTCTTAAGTAAATGCAAACTATATATATATATATATATATATATATATATATATATATATATATATATATATATATATATATATATATATATATATATATATATATATATATATATATATATATATACGCACACACGTCGCGGCCCGAAGGAATTTCCTTCCTTCCAACCTTTCTTGAAGATGAGGGCGAAATTTACATGGTGGATTTCGTGAGTCTAGAGGAAAGATATTAAGACATGTTAGTTAGTAGTTTCACGCTTATATCCGCTTTCCAAAAGCCGAAATGTGCCGGCTTGCTCTGTTCGAAATTGTCCATTCGCGCGTATGTATTACGGCGACTCCCACGAAGGGGCCCGAAGTAAGTTACGCCTGTCTTCACAGTTCAGATGATGCAAGTTTATTAAAAGAGATGTAAGATTCTCCGACTTAGAATAAAGCCCACTAAGCTAACGCGGTAATACTTGTCAGGCGGAGTCATGGATCATGACAGTGATGATTGTGATAAAATATTTTAGCTAATTAGCGGTAAAAAGTTTTCATATGACTCTAAATGTTTCTTTTCGTGAACCTTCCTTTGCCTTTCTGAGCCCTGCAATATTAATTTGCTTAAAGCAGCATGGCGGTGCGGGAAGAATAAAATAACATTCGAAATGTACCAGAACTGTACGCCCAAAAATGTTGTTCATTATAAAGCTGCCTCCTTTTTGCATAGGGCCTAAGAGGCTCCGTCACTGTCAGCAAGACACGCTAACGAAATTGTTGAAGCGGAACAAGGACACGAAAATTCCTTTAAACCGACGGGGACGCCCCTGATGCATCAGTAGCACGGACACTAGGTTGATGGATCTCTTACTCGGAAGCAAACCTATTGCCTGGATGCCACTCGCAGCACAAGTGATTGATCAGTGACGCACGAGACAAGCATATAATACATTTTGGGGAAAAAGGACGCACGTTCGGCCATCACTATCACTCGCTGGTCGAAGAGTACCGCTGCATACACCGCGTCTGCCCAGGAAGACCCCTGCTCAGTGCAAGACAACGTGTTGATCAGGACGGGCACTTACAAGGAATGTACGAATAATTAAAATTGAGAATAGAACTGGATAAGAATAAGAGCGCTATGCTTAGCAGCAGAACTTCGTAGTCATAACGACGCGTAAGGCTATGTTCCGAGGATCGCCATCGTGATTAACCTGGCACAGAAAGCCACGAAAGCGTTGTTGCAGTTCCTCAAGTCGATAGGTTTTGGCGATCGTGTGTAGACGGTGCGAACCTTCAGATGTGCGCGAAACTGTGCTCTCACTATTTCGTATCTCTTTTTTCGTTCATATACCCCCTCCCTCAGGGCAGGTTAGCAAACCGGGCGTGCGTCTGGTCAACATCCCCGTCTTTCCTCTCTCTCTCTCCCTCTCTCTCTCTCTCTCCAAAGTCATTAAGCGACAGCAGCGTGCCTTTGAATACAGATTTATCTGCGTATGTTTCTTGTGCTCACAGTGAGATGAGGAAAAATGAGGCGTGAGAGAACAGTTAGCAGAAAAATCATAGTTCCTTCCTGGAAAAGAGACTCTATATCGCCCTTTCGGACTTTAAATCACAAGAGAATTATAAAAATGTTTCGAAGCGAGCCAAATACGAAGAAATACGCAAGCTCCGCATTCCGCAAAGATAAACGCTTTGTCCTGTTCCTGCGGCAGTATGGAGGCGTTGGCCCGGCTGCTTCCAAGAGATATTGCAGGGAGGGTGCGAGGTGATAAACAAGCCCATAAAACAGGACCACCTTACCGAGCTACGAGGAGATGCTTAACGCTAACCCCCGTGCCCCCCAGAGGTTTCTGCCCGCCCCGCTTCCTCAATGGCGGCATGCCAAGCGAAGCGCGAGTTTAGGGAAGACGTAAGGTTGTGGCGGACAGATGATGGGAAAGGGGCGCTGCGCATAAAAGTTGGGAAACGAGAGCGTGCAATGCCTTCGTCGCACAGCGGACGTTCAAAGCCGGGATGTCTGCCTGCAGAGAAGCAAAAGGTCACCGCTCGCAGCCCGTGTAATTGGCTCCCCAGTATGATTTACAACATAACCAGTAATAGGGAAAACTTTCGCGACAGTGCGATGGCTGCGAAGGTCGTAAGAACTGGATATATATTTTTTTACGCTTCGTTTTTTTTTTCTTGTTCGGGAAGGTACACTAAATTTTAGAACTTCTTGTATAGATTTCATGCAGTTTTTCTTTCCGGGCTTCATACTCAGCTGGATTTAAAAATACGTGATTTATGATGCGGCCGACGCTGCGACGAAATTTCGAATATTATTTTGCTTTTTTCTGCAAGGCATCTTGTGAAGAAAGTTCTTATGGCAGCAATTAAGGCACCTTTTCACGGAAGCCGGCGAAAGATTCCTGCTCTAAGCAAGTACATATGATGCCCAACGTAGATATGTAACATTACCACGTAGCCAAGAACATGTACCAAATCTAACGGCAAACATAAGTGTACCTAATATCGTAAGTAAACAATTCCAGTTGCAGCAGAGTAGACTGCATTTTTTGGCATTTTTGCTTTGTGACAAGGGTGGAGTTCTGGAGCTTTACTCCAAGAGCTAATACGTAATGAGTGAGTGAGTGAGTGAGTGAGTGAGTGAGTGAGTGAGTGAGTGAGTGAGTGAGTGAGTGAGTGAGTGAGTGAGTGAGTGAGTGAGTGAGTGAGTGAGTGAGTGAGTGAGTGAGTGAGTGAGTGAGTGAGTGAGTGAGTGAGTGAGTGAGTGAGTGAGTGAGTGAGTGAGTGAGTGAGTGAGTGAGTGAGTGAGTGAGTGAGTGAGTGAGTGAGTGAGTGAGTGAGTGAGTGAGTGAGTGAGTAAAAACAACTTTATTTGGTCCACAATAGACACGAGCAAACTCGACGTCACCTGGCTACGCCCACTCGGGGATAATCAGGTGAAACCTGGCGGCCCTCTCGCGAGCCCTCTGGACTGCCAGGATTTGAGAGGTCTGGTCCTGGGCCCTAATGAGTCGAATATTATTTTCCTCGGATAATTATGAATACAGAATCACACTTTTTTAGGATAGATGTGTTAGGGCTAAGAAGTCGAAAAGACCCGTCACTGTTAAAGAGCAGAGTCTTCATATAAACTACGGTATTTTAGTCACTAAGCCGGGGCACCATAGGATAAAACTATTCCAATCTGTTTTTATCCCAATGTTCTGAAGTCCAATTTACGTAGCCACCGCCAAAAGCATCGGGTGGTAACCCACTGTGTTGTCTGAAGAGCCCCGTCAAACGCTCCACTTGTTTATAGGAGGTGACTTTTGTTCACTTTCAAAGCAAGTAGCATTTCCTACATCGAGCGCTTTTTCTTGTATAACTGGCTAGCAAGAGGTAAGCAGCACACTGAAGGGGGGAGGCTTTGGTGGGGCTGAGTCGGTGCAGCGAAAGTAGATAAGTTATGAGCAAGGTGGCTTGGACGTCTGCGATTTGTCCGCTTCCCCTTACTTAGCTTGTGGTGGCCATGGTCAGAAATCGCAGCGGTGTGCAACGGTATGTTAGAAATGCAGCTAAATCGAATTGTTAGGGAAGAATAGTTGGCAGAGCGATGTCGTACACGTGCTGAAAGAGCTAGATAACGTCATACTGCCAAGAAAAACATTTCATTATATGCAAATAAACCAATGTTCCTCGGCAGCTCCGAGTATATAGCCAGTGCCAGAGCGATCCGCGGGCAGCCATCTTCTGTTTCTTTCGGAAGGGGCAGTCTCAGGCTATCTAGAAAAAAATCGGTTTTCTTCGGCATAATAATGCATATTTAAAGCATAGACGTCACTTTGACGCGGTGTGTTCTTGAGGTTGATTTCTTGCCCACTTCGCGTGACATACAGGCGAAGTGGGCGCAGCCCGAAAATTTTTGCCCATAGCAAAGGGCTAATGACGAAATAGGCACCGAATCATAAATAATTATTTTTCTTCTGTTAGGTCTTATCGTGCATAATCAGTGTGCACACGCCTTATCAGATGGGGAGCTCGCGCGGTATTTCATGACGTCGCGTCTCAGACATGCGAAAGGGTTGTTGACCGAAAACATTTCGACCAACCATGGAGGGTTGATTGCAGAATTGGAATGCGAACTGTTTGTAAATGCTTTACGTTATAGCGCCGCTGTTTAATGTATTTACAACGGTAAGTTGTTTTCTTCGTATGCATTTGCAAATTGCAGCGCAGCATGCTCTACAGAGATTTAAATCAGAGGACGTGCCGATACGGAAGCACCATTATGTCAAGCACCTCGCTATTTACAGAGCCAGTGCGTCTCCACTTCATAGAATTGTTCCTGAAACTCGAGCAATCTTGTACACGCGTTACAATTGATTTATGGCACCAGCCGGCAATATGGCTTGCGCGCATTGTTGATATCGAACGCAAGATCGATATGTTTAGTTTGTCAACTCAGCGTGCCAAATCACGTGCCTCCTTAATAATTCGGCAAAATACTTGACGATGTTAGAGGCATCTACGTTAGTGGCATTTACAACGCACCGACGTGAATTGAAAGACAACGAGGCCGCAGACCACCTGGCAGTATGGAAAGAAATTGCTGACGCGCTATTCAGCGTGCCAACAGGTATTGAACCTCATTCGTGAAATTTTGGTAATCAAAAACAGCAGGCATTCCAAAAAAAACAACAAAGCGCAGACAGTGCAGATATACTGTTAACAAAAAATAAAAACGAAGAACGCGAAAGGTAATACCACCTCTTACTTCCCTAAGCATGTTCTCGCCTTCATAAATCACTGGTGATTCTACTCGAAATGTTAGTTCCTCTTCAGAAAATAAAATAATTACTACTTGGCTTTGTAGTAAAAATAAATCAGCTGAGGGGAGTCTTTAGCTTAGTGTCGACTGTGAATATTTTCTTATCCGAATATATATATATATATATATATATATATATATATATATATATATATATATATATATATATATATATATATATATATATATATATATATATATATATATATATATATATATATATATATATATATATATATATATATATATATATATATATCATATTCAGATGTTACATATCTCGGCAGTTTCTGAGCCAATTTCATTAAAATTTAATGCATTAGTTAATTATTTTTCTACCGACTTCTGCAAAAAACATTGTAACATGGGTCCCCTATTATATCTGGGTAATTGTATGGAAATATGTAAACTTTAAAACATTCAATAATCAACTTTGTAACTCCGTGATTCAGTGTCAAATGCGGGTATCAAAAATGTGTTATATCAAATCAGACGAACATGATATATTAATTTACGCATTCACTGATATCGTTAGACTGTATACCTTGATTTTGCAAATTACCGATTCAGAAATTAGCGGTATGTCTGAAGAGTCGAAGCTTAGCATGCGATTTTTTCTTAGTTTCGACGAAAGCGTAGACAACCAAGCCCATTTCCTTTTAACCTACATACTGTTCCCTCATCATGATCTATTCATGGTTTTTCAAACAACCACTTACGACCTCACTCTCAGGGCTTTTCTCTTTCTATTTTTATTGCCATTGTTATACCCATATGCTGAGTAGCTAGTCATAACTTCAATTCAGGTCAAGCTTCTCAGTTGTTCAATCATAATCGAAGTGCTGAATTTGAAGCAGAGCATACGATAATGATAGATAAACTAAAACGCCCGACGGAACCACACTCACATGCAAGTAATGTTTTGTTTGCGCAAGGACATTGTATATTTGGGAGAGGCTCCTTGTAAAGTAATTCGTAAAGGACTTGGGAGCCTGGCCTCACAGTTCATTAGCTCGGAAAGCCATTCGAGCACTTCATGAGTACCTGAAAGCAACGGACTTGAGTGCCCGACTGGAGACATGCTGCACCTAGCTTAGTGCACGTGAAAGTGCAATATAGACTCATGCCTTCTTCTCTCTCTCTCTCTCTCTCTTTCACTCCCCCTTACCCCTCCCCATGTGTAGGGTAGCAAAGTGGACTCAGTCTTGTTAACCTCCCTGCCTTTCCTCCCTCCGCTCTCTCTCTCTCTCTCTTTCTCTCCGTGATACAGGGTTTAAAAGTGAGTAGTGAGCCGTGTGAGTCATCGTGGTTTGGAAAACGCTCAACGCATTGGGTTCCGTGTCAACTTGTTTTTGATACTTTATGTTGTTAGTTGTACAACAAAGTGTTTCAGATCGTATCGCGGTTAATAGGTGGCCTTGATGCGGAGTCATTGCTGGCAACTGTTGGAAGGCTAGATCCGCCTGCAGCAAGCAACAATTCTCCTTCTCCTCTTCCTCCTCCTCCCTCTCTGCACCTTCGCATTCTACTTCCTATTCATGTTACAGTGCTTGCCCGCCTACTGCGTTTATTGGGCAACGTTAAATGGCTGGAACTTACCGTAGGGGCTAAACCCGTCAGCGTGCAATTCTCTCGACGTGACGTAGCGGCTAGTATTCTGTGGCGTGGTGCGTTTCTTGCGTTCCATGTACAGAGACGCGTAACCGAAGAGCAGAAAACTTTGCAGTATTGATCAAAGCTGCGAATATCCCACGTATCCTGGTCTTGGTAGACGCTATCTTGCATGCATTGATTTCATCCTGCTGAACGTCAATTTCGTCAATCACCTTTTATTTAAAATTCAGCAATCTAGAACACCGACGAGCCACGCGTGCAGTGTTCGCGAGCACATGGCCGACATAATTTGGGCTCGTCTGCACATCGCTGCTTCGGACATGGAGTCGAGAGGGTTTCAGCTAATCGTTACCCGCAGTGGTTGCTCAGTGGCTATGGTGTTAGGCTGCTGATCACCAGGTCGCGGGATCGAATCCCGGCCAAGGTGGTCGCCTTTCGATGGGAGCGAAAACACCCGCGTACGTTAAAGAACACCAGCTGGTCGAAATTTCTGGAGTCCTCCACTACGGTGTGCCTCATAATCAGAAAGTTGTTTTGGCACGTAAAACCCCATAATTCATCTTTTTTTAGCTAAACTTCCGCGTCCCCCAGAGCGGTGAATCATAACGAGTCGCACATGTGCTCAGCGGGAACGCAAGAGCGCATGCGCACAAGGCTAATTCTAACAGCGAAATGTAGAACGTTACCTTCGCGCCGCTACCTGGCCGATTGCGTGGAGCGTGACAGAGCGAAAATTTGATTTCTTTGTCGTTTAGAGGTCAAGCTGATTGCTTCCTCCTCATTCGGAGGAATGCTCACGGAAAATCCGATATCAGCGCAGCTCTCTGCAGTGCCTGATCGCGTGAAGTGTGAACAGAGCAGGCCAAACACCGCTTTGATAAAACGGTCCTAATATTATTTTAAGCTCTGTCGCTATGCAAAATTTCTAGTACATTATGATTGTGAACTAACCAGCCAGCCATTCAGTCAGTCAGTCAGTCAGTCATTTCTAAAAGCATCTTTAACGTTATTTTCCTTTTTATCTTTGTTTGTTTTCAGTGGTTTTGCTTGATTTTTGTCTTCCACCCTAATCGCCTGTATTACCGTGCTACGCGTCTGGCTACGTTCGGTTAAACATTCCAAATTTTATGAAAGCCTTTCTCCTTCTTTACCAGACACAAAGCGTCTTTTTAGTGCTAGAAGATTAGCCAGATGACCGCCGACAATAAAAAAAGAAAGTACATCTTGCGCTCCTTGCAATTGCCTTGAAAGCGCTATTGTTCATTTTAGACCTGACTCCGGAGGGACGGATCCAACCGATGAAACAACTGACACGAAGTGCCAACACTGAGAAGGCACTGACTTGACGTTGTAGGCGGCAAGAGAGGTGGAAAATCGAAGCTACGCTGAAGGGTCGCGTCTAAAGATAAGAGCTATCGCCGCTCGGCTGTCCTTGCTCGGTGGCGGGACCCGGAAACCGGACTTTGAAGAGCAGAGTAGCCCGGTAAAATTGGTAATGCGATGAGGAAGGGCCAAGCTGAAGCTATGCAGCCTACTAGCCTTGGAAAGAAAGAAAGAAAGAAAGAAAGAAAGAAAGGAAGAAAGAAAGAAAGAAGGAAAGAAAGAAAGAAAGAAAGAAAGAAAGAAAGAAAGAAAGAAAGAAAGAAAGAAAGAAAGAAAGAAAGAAAGAAAGAAAGAAGACACTTGGCTTGACACATATCGATTGCAATTTCGCAGAGTTGGCAGGTTCACCTGTTTAGAAGATCGAGAAAGCTAACTGCAAAGTAAACGCGTTACGCAGAGAGAAAAAAAGAAAGAAAGGGGAACGGTGGGTGATTTTGCTTTGGAAAGCCGCACGGATGAATATAATTTGTTTCTTCTATATTTGTTCTTCTTATAGCCGCCCGTAAACGGTAACGCCGCCATATTAAGACCACGATCCGGAAGCATTCGGCATTATAAAAATAATTGTCCTCCCTTATCACTAGATAAGAGATAACATTCAATCTGCAAGACTCCATTCATCATGGTGATAACAAAATACCCCTTATAGGAGACTTTGTACGCGTGAACTCGAAAATCTAGTAGCTACTACCGTCCTCTACTGTGCACCTATGAAAATTATGATTAACGTTATGATTATAACGACGAAGGTGATGCTAACACACATTTGATCGACGATTTATTCAAGCGCCGGTTTCAGACACTAAAGGCATAACAGCAAATCTTTATGTAAAGCACTGAGGCAAAAATGAGACGCTTCTTTAGTTTTCCCGTGTATACGTTGGGCAAGCGACGCGTGTTCATGCAATCAGCCATAAAGAGCAGTGGCAATATTTTATTGTTACGATTTTTATAACGCTCGTGTGTTATGAGTCACGCTAGTATGAGCTTGCGCGTGACTTTGGTTCCATGCAAAAAAAAAAGAAATAATAAGGGAAGGAAGGGTCACGAGTGTGAGAGAATCTCTTTTTTTTTCGCAAATAAACTAGAATTTAGAAGATATTTAAGTCAAGCTACTTATTTGAGTAGCTTTCTGTGGCTACTCCTTCCCTGTATATATATTGTTCAAGTAGAAGAAATTCAGATTCAACAACTTCGCTCGAACTGGTCAAACGGTAAGCTCAAGAAAGCATCAGCGCTTTCTGTACATAAAGAAATGGCGACCGCCGAAAGCGCTCATTTCTACAGCCCGCCTTTGGTCCTCGCGAGGTAGCGTCTGTGGTCCCAGCACCATTGCTGGACCATACTTCATTAATCTGTAATACTTCCGGGGAAAAAAGCTCATCCGTGGTTGCTTAGTGGCTATGGTGTTGGACTGCTAAGCACGAGGTCGCGCGATCAAATCCCGGCCACGGCGGACGCGTTTCGATGGGCGCCAAAACACCCGTGTACTCATATTAAGGTACGCCTTAAAGAAACCCAGATGGTTCAGAGTATTGCGGAGTCCCCCACAACGGCGTTCCTCATGATGAGATCGTGGTTATGGCACGTAAAATCCTATAATTTAATTTTTCTTGCGGCAAGAAGCTTTCAACGCTACGTTCGCGGGCAAGTCTGCCTCTTCTTTAGCCGCGATGTAGCACAGCGCCTTGAAATATACGTCGCTCTATAATTCAATCGGCAGATGGCAAGCCGTCTTCTCGTGTCTGATAGCGTTACCATTCGCTTTTAATTAGTTTGCGAGCGTACAAGACTGTCGAAGCAGCAATGAAGCTTTGCTGAGTAAACAAAAAGGCTATCCTTCGTCGCCTTCTTTATTCAGCACGGGAACCAATAACCATCCATCAGCTTCAGACGTCGTAATAGGAGTCTCGAGATAAGAGCGTTCAATCGACCGGTACGTTTAGGAGAGAATGGCTTGGTAAGAAAGACCTTCGCCTAAGCTAGCATGCCTGAACTTTCGATATGTATTGCTTACGAGTCTTGGTAAAACAGAAACAAAAAAAGTAAATAATTCAACACGCTCTCTTTATGCACTATACATGAAATAACACCGTCATCAATAAGCCCGTAAAAACAACTCTGCTTCAAATAGAACATGATTTAACTCCACTGACACCAATATAATGCCGTTGTACACGGCGTTATACTGTATACCATACTACCATGCTCTCTAGCGCCGTTACGTCGTTAGTACAACACTTGCTGTTCTTCGTATTCCGTTCTTGGTATTCAGAACTGAGATTCCGACGAATATTCAAAACAAGGAATTGGTTGATACCATGCGTATATGTGTGAATCGGTGATAAGCGACGCTTTCTTTCTATGTTCACTGGAACGTCTTCACCTCATTGCAGTTCAACGCATCTCACTCAGTCCTTAGTGCAGTACCCATGGTAGCCGCACGATGTTTTGACCCGGCTGGATAATCCGGCATCGAAGCCCAATGCATGGTTATCCAGTGCGGCTCAATACATCGTGTGGCTCAGAGCAGTTCTGAACTAAGGACACCTTCCACTGAGAACTTCCACCCGTCTTCATTTCAATGAATCTCTCTCTCTCTATTTCGCTCAAATAACGCTCTAGTTCCGTGTTGTTACCTGCACGTCTTCACACTCGGTTGCTTCTGCTGCCGAACTCTTCATTTTTTTTTAATTGTCTAACTTTTTATCACCTCTTGCCTCTTGGGCTGCTTGTCTCTTCGACCACCTCTCTTTCTTCCTCTCGCTCTCTCTCTCTCTCTCTCTCTCTCTCTCTCTCTCTTTCCCGCTCTCTTTTTCTCTTTATCCGCCCTCCTCCTTCCCCCCGTGCAAGGTAGCCAACTGGAACTACCTCTGGTTAGTCTCCTTGCCTTTCGATGCATGCTCTCTCTCTCTCTCTCTCTCTCTCTCTCTCTCTCTATTCATTGCACATATCCATTCTGTCGGATTGGCCCAAAATTGAAGAGATGCCCAGCGGAACTTGCCCAGTCGCACATGCTTGGTGTCCCAAGTGCTACATCATCATCATCATCATCCTGGTTACGCCCACTGCAGGGCAAAGGCCTCTCCCATACTTCTCCAACTACCCCGGTCATGTACTAATTGTGGCCATGTCGTCCCTGCAAACTTCTTAATCTCATCCGCCCACCTAACTTTCTGCCGCCCTCGGCTACGCTTCCCTTCCCTTGGAATCCAGTCCGTAACCCTTAATGACCATCGGTTATCTTCCCTCCTCATTACATGTCCTGCCCATGCACCTTTCTTTTTCTTGTTTTCAACTAAGATGTCATTAACCCGTGTTTGTTCCCTCACCCAATCTGCTCTTTTCTTATCCCTTAACGTTACACCCATCATTTTTCTTTCCATATCTCGTTGCGTCGTCCTCAATTTAAGCAGGACCCTTTTCGTAAGCCTCCAGGTTTCTGGCCCATACGTGAGCACTGGTAAAACACAGCTTTTATACACTTTGCTCTTGAGGGATAATGGCAGCCTGCTGTTCATGATATGAGAATGCCTGCCAAACGCACCCCAGCCCATTCTTATTCTTTTGATTATTTCAGACTCATGATCCGGATCCGTGGTCACTACCTGCCCTAAGTAGATGTATTCCCTTACCACTTCCAGTGCCTCGTCACCTATCGTAAACTGCTGTTCTCTCCCGAGACTGTTAAACATTACTTTAGTTTTCTGCAGATTAAGTTTTACATAGGCGTGTTCTAATCTGGGCCGGTAGGCGCATGTGGAAGGGAATCAAGCAGCGCAAAAGACGGGACCTAAAGGCAGACGACAGGCACTGCGCTGACTAACAACCATTCTTTATTATTTTTTTGTCAACTTATAGGGAAGGAAGACAAGATGTCCTGTCATCATCTACCTCAGTGTCTCGTCCCTAGCGTTCACAAAAGATGTCTTACCAACTAGCTACACAACACACACTCCTCGCATTTTTTATTACATTTCAACTGCAATATAAAGGAAAGGCCATCTGCGCAGAAAAAGAAACAACATAAGAACACGAATTCATGACAGACAACTGCCATCTTCAGGTTATTATACATTCGATAATTGACGTAATTCACTGCAGTGCAACGATACAGAAGGCCCACCGACACATCAGTCACTGTGTTCGAAAAGAAAGCTTTGCGTTAATAAAAAGAGCCGTCTAAGCACTTAATTCCGTCTGCAGCACCATTGCAACGCGGACGGAGGGGTCTAGCTACGACGCCATTGTAAGAGTCCTCCGTCTAAACAAGCAAACAATGCCGATGGTACTCTCAAACGTTCAAGCACTAGCCTCCGTTTTGCACTTGTATACAAGTGTGCTTGGAAACACCGACGTCACGAACAAGCTTAAGGCCCCTTGACACTTTATTCCAAGACAAACAGCGTAGACGAGACCTGATTCAACAACTAGGGCTTTCCAAAAAAAAAACAATGTCGTTTCTTTTGTGGTGTGTTTCTTCTTTGTTTTTGTTTTTTTTAATCTTCGATTTCGACCATGAGTTTCAAGGCAGCTCCCTCCTCCTTCTCCTGTCGCCGGGCGCTGGTTTCATTCTTTTTCGTTTCGTTCTGCCACCGTATGTTTCAAACCTTAGCACTCAGCACCAGTATAGTGTGCGTCAATACCAGTGCCTATTTATTTATTTATTTATTTATTTATTTATTTATTTATTTCAAAATACTAAAGGAGCAAAATTTCAACTGTCTTCTTGCGGCGACGAGATTTTCACTTGAAAGCACTTGAACCAGCACAGGTTGAAGTACAACGATGACCTCGAAGAGCTAAGGTTTTTCTTATTCAGTTTCAGAGTTGTCATATTCATACTGTTGTTGCTACTCCTGTCCCTTAAAATAATATGTTGCTGTTCTAGTTCGTTCATTTATGCGTGGAATAATAAGTGCAAACTTTAGACGGGACAGTGAGGCAGACAAGGAACCTGTAGTACCTATTCCCTGTCCGTCTCACTGTCCCGCCTAAAGTTTTCACTTATTATTCCACACTACTAGTGTGTCCTCTTAGACTTTTATGACCGTTGTGTGTTTTCGAATAGCTAGCGCTTGCACTTCTGTCCCTCCAATTCTACGCATTGAGTCCTTGCCCTGGAGCATGAATGATGGCACTGCCTATCGTTTTGTACAGCGAGGGCTGCATATAGGCTTTCATCAAGCTGTTCTTAAGAGCAAGCCTTCATCATTTTGATTAGAGTAAGACTTGATCGACGGATGGACCGGTAAACCTCGCTACGTTTATGGTGGCGGTGATTATGCATGTACGGCATTATATATATGTTTTATGCTTACCACGAAAGGGTGCTGCTTTCCAAACACTTCACTGTAGTAAGGGTGTGCAACGTCTGATTGTGTTGACACCGTCTGCCTGGCGCAGATATTACGAAAGGCTCGCCTCGCATACGTCCTGGCACAAGAAAAAATCGCATGCTGTGTTAGCAAAAAGCTTTCATCCAATCCCCCCGCCCCCCCTAGCAGTCCATAAAAACTGAGAGCTGGGCGAATTGGTGTGGTTCCATCTTAACGAAGAAGTGCCGAAAAAGACGTAGACGAGAAAGAGTAAGCCCGTGTTAGTCGTTTATCTCTTTCTCGTCTAGGTATTTCTCGCGCACTTTTTCGTTAAGATGGAACCCTCCCTTCGTTGAGATGGAACAAAGGCGCCTTTAACTTTTCTGAAATGCACTGGTCTCAACGAGATACCATGATATTGTATTTTGTGTTATGAGTGCGGTATGTGTGCGCTAAGTGCCGTGTGTTTCAAGTGTCCGAGTGCACCGTTTCATTTATCATCGCAATCATATTCAGAAGCATATTTGGCAAGCCTCTCCATTTTCCGTTGAAGAGCGCCTCTCTGCTTCTCTTATGCTTATATATTCATAAATATGTGTTATTATTACAACATAACCACTGAACCGCTTTCAACGAAATTTATGGCACTTCAAAAGAAAAGAAAGAAAGGATAAATTCTTATTATGAATCGCCACAAAGTGTTCATCAAGCCCTCGAAATTCATTGAACTTGCGATAGCTAAAGAGAAAGAAAGACAAATTCAAATTGTTTTTAACTTTGCATGCCCCGCTCTGTGAATTGCTATATCAGTTATGAGTGGAAAACGAACGAAGTAAGTACGGCACTTTACAAAATATATGCATATGTTATAGTTTTGAAAATGTTACATTAAGGAAATGGCGAAGTGTATTGAGACTTTGTGTTATGTACTCGTCGAATGTGTTTAATTTAAAGTCTGCATTTGTTATACATTGTAATGTTCAAGGAACCATTCCAGACGCGTGAGGATCATCCTTTCCATCAACTTGCCAACAGAGCTGGCGAGACCAATAGGTCGATGTGACGTCAGTTCAAGGGGAGACTTTCCTTGCGATGACAGATATTCGACGTTGCCGTTCGTCGGTGGACAACGTCATCAATCTTGTGTCTTCGATTAAACAACAGAAATAATTCAAACACCTTTCTGTAGCGGTATTTTTAGGTGTGAGGGGCGCTTATGATAATGTTTCTCACGAAGCCATTCTTGAGGTGCTCGGGGCTGCTGCAATCGGAAGCCGCACTATTCGGAGAATTCGGAGCTACTTGACCGAAAGGAACTTTTTTGTAGTCACCGAGGATGGTCAAACTACCCGCCACTACATCAGCCGTGGAGTTCCACAAGGTGGCGTTTAGAGCCCGGCTTTGTTTAGCCTGGCTCTGATCGGGCTGGCGGAATCGCTGCCACAGTCGGTCAGTCTGTCAATTTATGCAGATGATATCTGCATCTGAGCTTCAGGCGTAACTCGCCCGCAGGTTCGCGCAAGTGCAATTTCTTCAGCGCTTGCCTGATAAGAGCATCCATTCGTTCCATTATCAAGTCTTCTCACCGCTGAAGCCTTTCGTAATCGCTTATCGCAGTGAGTTAGAGCAATACAATTCAGCGGACTGTACCGATTCACGACTGCACTCTCTTGAATCTTATTCCCCCTTCGATATGCGCCTGGTCTATCTCGATGGTACACTTTACTGCCTCTTGTGGCTGGGTGTTGCTATTGCAAACGCCTACTGTTTCCGTATCGCTAAGAGGGACAGTGCCTCGTGCAACTTTTGTGAGGGCGACAAGTCCATGGATAGCACACATCCTTCATGTACTTTCCTTTTCTTAATGACAGAAAACTATCGTTTCGTGCTGCTTTACGCCTTGCTGCTTTACGCGCTGCGGAAATGTATTGGTTACCATGCACTCGACCATGACCCGCGCAGAAAGCCCCCAGAGCCCTTATGTAAATTTTAAAACACTGCGATCTCATTTTAATGAACATTGAACGCTGTCGTGTGTGAACGTGCATCACTTTTTTTATCCGTCTCCTTTTCCCTTCCTTCTTTCGATTTTATGCCCGCTTTCCCCACCCTCGGTATAGGGCAGCAAATCCGGTGCCACCCGATTAACCTGTTGCCTTTCCCTCGATTTTTTCAAGCAAAGCTGGTATTGGCTCACAAGTTTCGGTGGAGATATGGTCACGCCATAACCCAGTTGCTCCCACAGTAAAGCACCTGCGGGAAAGGGAGCTTTGAAGAGTCGACAGCTGCGCCGGTGCCGGAGCGTGAGTCATTAAACAGAATTCCGGCTGCATAGGCACGCGCTCACGATACGCGCGCAACCAATAAGAGCCGTTTCGCTTCTGCCGTGGAGGGGAAGGGCAGGAAAGGATTGCGCGCGCTGCGCCGGCTTCGGTTCCGTTCAATTCAGTCTCCGAAAACGGATGGGAAGACCACGCGTTGTCCATTCCCCCGAGGAACGGGCAGCGTCCGGCGAGTGGTGGTGAGAACTCGCCCGTGAAAGGGCTCGCCATCGGCGCGCCGATGGCGAGCCCTTTCAGCCGTTAGAGCCGCCCGAGCCCAGAATATCCGACAGCAACGAGACAATCACGAGCTGAGGGAGCGGGAGGCCGAAGCAATCCGGCACGTTACCTGCGGGTTACTTAGCCGCGACTAAGGTCAGGTGCTTGCAGGATAAGCTTCGTTTACCGCCATTATCCAGTAGGGAAAGGGTCGGTCTTTTTTTTTCTTCCTTCTCTATCTCCATGCTTAATCCTCTACCTGTGGTCTCTCAGAAACTACAGAGACAGATAGAGAAAAGTAAAAGATAAAGTCCGAATCTTAACCAGAAAGGCGCCCGTTTAGCTATACTCTATGACGGGAGAGCGGGAGTGGAGAATAGAAGAATGAAAGGTAGGACGGAAATGAAGAAGTGGTCAACGCATGAACATGTATCCCTTGAAACTACGGTATTATCACTGGGCGGGGGGCGGCGGGATAGATTTAACGATGTGAAGAAATTTCCAGCGAGTGCCACAAGGAAAAGAGAGAGATAAAGGCAAATGAAAGACAGGAAGGTTAACCAGAGGATATCACCGGCTGGCTGCCCTGTACCGGGGAAGAGGGAAAGAGGTGAGAAAGTTGAGAGAAAAAAAAGAAAAATTAAAGACGATACAAAACTAGACCTGTGGTCGCTGTCACACAAGTCTGCACCACATAGTCATACGCAGTGTCAACGTCCATCTAATACATTCAACGTCACACGGTGCACAACCCCAACTTGTCACGCACTGCGGTTTCTCTTAAACAAAGCGAAAGCGCCTTTATAGCCGCAAGCGCTGATGTTCATTTAGGTCAGTTTGCAAAAATTTTTATTTCCGTGCGCGATTGGGTTGCTGCACTCGTAGAAATCACAAACTGAGCTATTGATCATTCTGATCAGAAAGGGGTGCGTTTGTCAAGGGAACAGTAGGGAAATAAGGAGGCAATAATAAGGAGGCACAAAAACAAATCAGAGCGAAATAAACAAGCATAGGCATGAAACACACCTATACTAGCTATGTAGCCAGGAATACCTCCATCTATGCCCATCACTTGGGCCGGTCGTGCGCTCCCTAGCCAAGGAAACAGGCTTATGCTGGAATATATTTGAAATAACGGAGTTTATTGTTCCTCCTTATTTGGATTTGCATTACACATTCGTGGTGTGTGTATGAGCTCCAACGCTTTATATCCATCAACACAACTGCAGTAAGGGTTCGGAATTAAAACAGACAATGGTTGTCGCATAACGCATTGTAGCAAGCGAATAATTTAAAATAAATTTGTTCTCACACATTATGAGATGTTCATCAAGCAAAAAAAAAGCTACATAAATTTTAATTTGATGTCGATTCGGCCAAACGCAACATTTGTTGTGGGAACAAGACAATATAAAGAAGCATGCCTTTAGCGAGGAACAAAGTTGGGAAGATATTTTTAAGGTGCTAACAAGAAAAACGGCACAAAAGGTAGGTCATATTGTGTATGACCTTCCTTTTCTGCCGTATCTCTTGCTTGCGCCTTAAAAATATTTGTCAAATGTCTACCAACTAGGCCTACAAAAAGTTCTTGAAAGTTAGAAACGATCTTGGAAATATTATTTGTATTAAATCAATAATAACTGCTGCAGATTTCATGGGGATTAGGCAATCTATTGGTTACAAGAGCTGAACAATCTGTCATGGTCAAGATATCTTTTTCTTGCAGTTATACAAACTAATAGATTGATGAACTGTTCAAACGTAAAAATTCACAATTATTTGAATGATTCAAGACTACACTGATGAAGTTTTAAATACTGGAGTTGATCGCGAATGGAATTTTTTCAAAGGATCTGGATCAGTTATTTACAAGCGGTTATTAGTTAAATATAATCTAAAGGTGAGCGATATGAAGTAATTTCACACCTTCGTAATCAAGATAAATTCATGTAGCGTCTTCTAAACAACGTATTCATTTGAAAGTTAGTCGTCTTGTCTTAAAACCTGTGCCGCTCAACGGAGAACCTTTGTTTGTTGCGTACGGCATTGTAAAACTATCGCAGCCGCAGTGCAACACTCTGACTTCGTTTTCCTTTTTCTACGTGAAATCTGGTTCTAAAGAATGCGCTTTAGCTGTATATTGGCACTCTTCGCGAACCAAAGCACGACACGACATGGTGGCATTCTTTCTCCTTCGCTCCCAATCGTACTGCCGCTCCGCCTCGAAGCGGCATTGCCTTAGCATCGCGTGGTCAACGTTTCTTCTACGCGACCTTTTCAAGGGCACGCTTTCGAGTCAATCATGAACAAATATGCCATTTTTGCTTTGTTCGCGACATCTACCAGTTCACTCTCTAAAAAGAAACAGGAGCGGCACTATATGGCGATGTTGGCCAATGTAGTTTTCGAGCAACTTATGAGATGTAGCGAACTACTCTCTGGACGAAACTTCAGCGCCGCCTCGCGCTGCACGTACCATACTTCCAGGAAATCGGAAGACCGAGGGGTCACTGCCGCAATATCTGCCATCAACGCACCTCACGCTGTCGGCCTTCACTGTCCTCACTTGCCGATTCGGGACGCTTCATCAATCACCGCCTGTCATACAGCACAGTGACACACGGACACGCACGCACACGGTTCTTCCGTACGAACCAGGCGCCGATACCGTGCAGATGACTGCGCAAACCTTGAGAAATACGAGCGCGCGAGGAAGCAAACACAGCGTGCGGCGCGCAGCACTTGTCGTAGTGCGAACGGTGCCACCATCATTCCCGCTGCTGCCACTGTTGTCCAGGGATCAAGAACACTATCAGCAGAAGTAGCAGAGCATAAAGGCCGCCCAAAACGCAGCAGCGTGAGGGACAGTCAGGTGAGAAGAGGGAACGTAGGCGACAGAACTTTAGTCGATTGCAGCAATGAGTCTTCTCAGGTCGCTGAAAGACGACGTTCAGGTGACTCGTGTCTCAGGGATGACGCCGCGGTGGTGGCGGCATGCAGCTTTCGGTCTCGCACCACCTCGAGGGAGAACCCTGGGGAGAACGAGGTGGAGCTAGAGAATGATCGAGAGGGCAGTGGGGGGCCCGCACACCGCGTGGACATCCCTAGAATTCAGCAGGAGATGAGCCCCTTGGTACCTAACCTAGGGAGTTTGTCTAGGGAACGCAGCGCGCTGCTATTCGAGAAAGTGAAGCAGCCCGATTTACCTCCTCTCCTGCTATACAACCACTTCTCTCGGCACGTTCCGTTCCACCATTACTGGCTCTTTCAGCACCCTCACACCTTGTGTAACAGGCGGTGCTCAGTTCTCTGGTTCAGAAACGTGCGCATTCGTAGAACGGATGTCGCTAAAATGTTTGGTGAGCAATTCACCCACTCGCACAGAATTGACGCGACTTCAACGCGTTCCTATAGTACTGCTCAGTAAGACGAGAGAAAAGGGCTCTGGCTACAAAGACGATCAGGATCGTGGACTCGCTCAAGAGCAGACATTCGCCGTACATTTCTTTCCTTCTTTTCTTTTTTTTCTTTTTTTTGAATTTCAGCCTTGCCTCTTGATATTGCCCGTTACATTTAGATTTCTAAGCAAGTGCGATCAGAGCGAGTTCGACGCTGCGGTCCACTAGAATGGACATCAAGATCAAGTGCAAGAAGTGCGATCTCTTGATGCACAATCCATATCGCTCTGATATTTCATTCTCATTACTCGCAACCTTCAGAAACCAGGCTGAGATGTCACGGAACAATTCGTCAGTTCACAATACCGATATTTACAGTAACCTGGTGCATCCTATACTTCTGGCACCTTCTATTCCCCTCATTACTGCACGAGAAAATATGTTACGTTGCAACCTTTGTCCACAGCGTTTGCGATACGACGTTATCACTGGTGCTGACGAATAATGCTGCCTTTGTATTCCGTATACGTGTCTTGCAATATCAGAATGCAAAACCTAAACACCCTTTGCATGGCCAGTGATGTTCCAGAAAAATCTTCGTATGTAAGCAGCGTTGCCTGAATGCAACAGTGTGTTACTCTCTGTAGATTCACTCCTTTGCGACACCGCGAACGAACCTTCGTACAAAAAGCTGCCCGCTTCCTGAAACTCGTGCAGGGCGTCTCTCAGGTCGATAAGTCAGTCTCACTTCGCAGGCAAAAGGCTTGAGAGAGTGCAGCTGTCACTGTGCGTTCGCAAGCCGTCAATAAAGAGTGTGTCGCTATTGTTGCGTGTATGCGGAGGTAACTTTCATGCTTAATGCATGCGGACGTACTTGTTTGTTTGCGCTGTCAGAGCCACCTAATCATGCTGCACCTCCTGCTCCCTCTCGCCCTCTTCATGTCTTTTTCTCGAATGTTCTCAGGCTCCGAGGCACAGTCCTGTATAGTAAATTGGCCTGGTAATGAGGAGGAGGAGGAGGAGGAGGAGGAGGAGGAGGAGGAGGAGGAGGAGGAAGCGGAGGAAAAAACTTTATTCTGGTCTTACGCAAGTGTCGGGTGTCGGACCCCCATTTACTGCTCAGACCCTCCATGGTACGCCTCATTTCACTCGGGCACAAATACGTGAGGACAAAATAAATTAAAGAAATGGAGAAGGGACGAAAGGATATGAAAAAGTATTTGGAATGCTGTTCGGTCGCGTGTAGACATATTGTAAAAGAAAACATGCTATATTTGTGCGTACTCCACGAAGAAACCAAGAAAATATTGAGAACTGAGGGCGCCACGCGGGACATGGTTTTAAAAAAAAAGTTGAAACTAAAGAGTATTCAATCCACCAGGCCGCATTTTCTCAACCGTTTAGTCTGCTGTGAAAGGGAAATAAAAAGCGATAACAAATCACTCTAAGGGCACACTTTGGTATGCTCAATCTTTAATGCTGCCATGATCATTGCTAAAACCCAAGGATCACGCCTAACCTTCTTTGTAACCAAACTGTCTACATCACTCTGCCGCTTTGAGCTTCGAACAAGTCGAACGTGACCATGGTAGCAAAGGACGGCTTCTGAAGGAACGGCATGGTACTCTCCACCGCGCAATGAAGTCTGAATGCTACAACAATGAATGAATGCTACAACTACTCTCTTCACTAATGTTCGTAGAGACTGGCACTGGTCGTACCCTGATAAGCCAAGCGAGCTGTTAACGCCCTTAGCGTGTTCTAGCCTATCGAAGTATAATCTACTGCTGTTACGCATTTACTTGATTATTATACTCTCGCTTGACATTGCTTTCTGCCTTTTTGTGCACTTATGCTGCAAAAATGTTCCTTTTTCTCGCTAACTTTTTTTCTCCGGGATTCTGCACAATAACTTCAATTACAGTACGACATATTTTCTATTACAAGTCATGAAGTACAACTTCGCGCTTTTGTACATTACAAATAATCGAAATTCACTTGCAGTGCGTCAACTCAGCAAATGATTCAAATGTGTGTGTTTTTCTCACGCTTCCCAAAGACGACGCGAATCGATATGCAAAACTTGCACCTGGAACAGCAGTATGACTTAAATTGCGCAAATATTTTATTCATAAAGAAATACTTCGTAAAAGGTTTTTGTTAATACGTTCAGATGATGTGAATCGAAACAGGCTTACTGCACCGATTTTAAGGAGCCTGACCACTTTTTTGTAGACGGAGCTACCTTTTATTCGTAGAAGAAGCAGTAACTTCGGAACTGTGCAAACGCATGTCTTCCGCGGTCACAAAAGGCTTCGTTCAGAATGCAAAGGTTTCAGTCTAAGGACAAGATAGACGCTCCTTTTTCATGTTCTTGGACGACGAAGATTCGTTACAGCCAATTCTTTCGTCCTCCGCGGACATATTATATTTTAAATTGAACGCGTTCACAGCGCGAGAAAGTCCGTGGTTTATGAACCGCGACAATCAGCTGCAATTCAGAATGACGTACAAGCTTTCTCTATTTGTCTGGATATAATTCGCATTCATGGAAGGGCTTAACGTTCACACTACAGAACTACACGCCGGTCTTAATTTTGGTATTAACTCGAACCTA
The DNA here is from genome assembly GCF_050947875.1 of Dermacentor variabilis. Taxonomy (NCBI): domain Eukaryota; kingdom Metazoa; phylum Arthropoda; class Arachnida; order Ixodida; family Ixodidae; genus Dermacentor; species Dermacentor variabilis. The sequence goes on from NC_134571.1 coordinate 37,184,912, forward strand.
ATAATAGGCGCACCTTCTTGCTGCTATTTCAAGTATTCGATATTCAACACTCGTGTTCTAATGGCGATGTAATCGGGAAAATTTTCTGATGTTTTTAATTATGAGCGCATTAAGAAACCCTATGTTCCCTTTCCGCAGAGCAGGGTAGCAAAAAACACGTGCGTCTGGTTAACCTCCCTGTCTTTATTCTCCTCTGCTTCTATCCCTCCATCTCTCTCCCATCTGATCAAAATTATTCCGCAATGCTCCAGTAGCTATCAGACGTTACGCACGTGGTCGAGCAATGAATCTATCAATGACTACTATAATAATTAATCTATTCATTTCTTTAATAGTTTTGATTCCGCTTCAAGACTCGATTTTTTTCTACTCACCACACCAGACCCGCAGGGCAAAACACAGCCTTGTTTACGCAGAGGAATGGTTAACCCATTACTCGTGCACGCGTCCCAGGTACAGGCGCAGGTTTTAAGACATAACAGTGAAGTGGTTCGTCCTGTTTACGTTGGCGGTACACCTCTCGAACCGGTCTCAATTCTCTCGCGCCTGCGCCCAGGCGTACCAAAACAAAACTGTTGTTTATTTAACCCGGCGGCGTCCGCCATTTCCTGCATGGCTGAACACGGTTGGGAAACTTGTTCTCGGCAGGATGGCGAACACTTAGTCATAAACACCGAAGAGAGAGCACATGAGAGACAGCCACACGGAACTCGGATCGCTCCTTCGCGTGAGAAGGCATCCTCGACAAGGAAAGCCGAGAGTCCACGCCGAACGAAGTGCTTTCGAATGGGGCCTCGTAAACACAAAGTTGTTCTGGGTGACACGAAGAAGGGATGGTCGTGAGGTGAGAATCTCTTTCTTGTGCATAGAATGCGGCCGCTGCCTACGTCACTGCCGTGCCCCCGTAGCTTGAAATAGAGTCAATAAGGCGAAACATGGGCGTGAGCGAGTGGAGAGCCTGACAAGGCCACGCCGCGGTCGTGATTTCCCAGAGGCCTTGCAGACCCGGCAGCGTTAGAGGCCCCGGAGTCTGGGTTTTGGGACACGGCGGAGACTCCATTTCCCCGAGGAATCCGCGGTTCTGGAGACCCGATATCTGACCGTCCGGAGACGAGGACGTAGCAGCAAACATGGCCGGACAGCCGGAGCTGGGCCTGTGCAACGCAACAGCATGGAGAACTCGCACTGCCCCTTTCTTATTTGCAGCGCGCCGCCGACGGTTGAGAAGGACGCGGTGCCACCTCGTGCTTCTCTTTATCCTACGGCCCCTGCCGGGCAAGCTCTCTTATTTGGCGCAACTGGAGCATGCCTCAAGGGAATTATCGGGTACAGTAGTCGTTTTCAGTAACTTGTTCGAGTACAAATGAACTTATAGTGATCGCGCTCTGAAAAAGGTTGCGCTGCAAAAGCAAGCCACGAAGGCACGCGGTATGCGCAGTCAGGAAATAGGGTAGCAGAATAGCTAGCCTTGCAGGTATGACTTTCTCAGGAAAGGATAGCAACGGGGAAGTAGACTGGTCTACGTGAGAATGTAGAGAGAGAAAGAGAGAGAGAGAGAGAGAGAGATCAACTTCATTTATAAGTGGCTCTTCATCAAAGCCGTCGGCGCTGGTACCACGTTTTCATGTGGGAAGCCTTTATCGGCGCTTTTTCCATTCCTCGAAATGCTGGAGCTCGGCACGCAGAAAACGCAGGTGTATGCATGTCGTTTATGCACTGTCGTTACCAGAAGTAACAGATGACCCAGATGCACCCTATAGAGCGTGTGGCGCTATATGCGACACAAGCTTGAGTACTCTGATCCTGTAAGCCAGGACTGATTGATCTGTTGGTATGCACGGATTACACACGCAGTGCTACCGTTACTGTGCTGACTACGTGGTTAGTCTTTTGCCATGTGACACACGGTCATTATCTTGTGTGTAGTGACACTCACCTCCTTGTGAAATTCGATGTTGCATGAGAGGATGAGTTGATATGGGGAATATACAATAGCAGGCTTGATTAATAATCAAATAGCTTGTAAGATGGACAGCGAGTCGAACAAAGTAAAGCCGGCCGTAAACCAGAAATAAGCCCGGTTTGCTGCCTTGCTCGTGCGAAAAAAATTACGGCAACATGAACGCTGTCCAAATTACACAATTCAGCCACACTCGCATTGTGTGGTTTCGGACATGGCGTTTGAGATTCGGCAAAGATTGTTTCATAGAAACTCCAATCAGTGCGCAAAGAAACGGGGTCGCCCAAGTAGAACTGAAAGTTTGAAAGTGATCTTATGCGTCGTTACGGCGTAGCAGTTCTGTGCACATCGTTGCGATCCACTTGTACTGGCTGCTTACTATTGTTGTGCGTTCGCATACCCCGCGTTGTTCGTGTCAGCAGTCATCCATCACGTCTTTCCTTGCAGAACGCTATACTTGTTTGCGAGCCTTCCCTTATATATTCCATTCTCTCGCGTGTGATTTTTCACGCAAATTGAATCCGTCATGAATGATAGTCCCGTATTTCCAATGGTGAGGAGCAACAAAAAGCGCATTGACGATACAAATCGCACAAGCCAGAGAATTAGAGCCGCCACAGCCGGGTATCTGTGGATCCGGCTCTCCATGAGACGTTAGTCAATCTACCTAGTTATTGCTCACTGTCTGGCTCGCCCAGAGAAAATAATGAGAATCGGTTTTCATTCTCGCTAAATATAGTATGCGCGATATCCCGAGCACGGTATACACAGAGTCTGAAATTTTCCAAACTATGTGGGCGCGCACTTGCTCTATATTTATTTTGGATATCACTTTGGAATCCCGCACGCAGGCCCTCAATCCCCCACTTTCGCAACTTAATCTCCCGCATGCTAGAAAACCGTGCCTGGAGCTTCTCATTTATCCTTTCGATTCCGATGTTCAGTACATATGTGGGAGCAAAGCTTTTAAAAGATGTGAACTTTCTTGGCTGCACGGAGCGAATTCGTCGTTGATGCAAGAACATTGCAATCCGTGATACTACGTGCGGTGACGTAAGACCCTTTGTCTCGGGACATTGTCTGCTATCGACAGCACATGTTCTCGGATCCGTGAGGCATGGAAAATTCTTTTTTTTTTCGTAATCGCGTGGCAACAGCTCCTTGAAATAGAGAGAGAAGCCAAAGATGCGCCTTGTGCTTGCATAGCAATGGCACAAATCTCAGTTTTACGCCCAACACCCGCGCAACACAGAAATATACTTCACTTTTTCTTTTCTTACGCCCCACGCTTGAATGTTATTTCGAGCGTCACACCATCTGTCCCGTTTCCATGGCAGGCTTTCATTCGGATCGTTCCTCAATTGATAGCGTCATTGACCTGACAACGCTTGTGCAACAGGAGAAAAGTCGTAAACGCATATCATTTGAGATGTTTCTCGGCGTGAAAGGCACGTATGATAACGTTGCGCATGACGCCATCATCAACTCCCTGGAGACTATTGGAATCGGCGTCCGCATGCTTCCCTGGCTTTCCGACTACATAACTCGCCGGTCGTTTTTCGTACAAATAGAAGTTCGCCCCATACCTGAATATTATACGTACTTCGGCGTGCCTCAGGGAGGAGTATTGAGTCTCACGTTGTTCAATGGGGCACTTATTGCACTAGCCGAAGTTTTGCCTAAAACAATCTACCTCTCGATGTACGCAAATGACATATATGCCTTCGGACTTCTGCGGTCACTCGCTTCAGGTTCGCGCGCGATTGTAGCGGGCAGAAACAATGACATTTTCCCGCCTTCAAACACAAGGCTTGACTGTATCGACTGAGAAATGTGCATTGGTTGCATTCATACAAAAACCTATGGCGCCGAACCCATTCTCCATTAGTGGACCCACTATCCCCTACCTAAAGACTCATCGATTCTTGGAAGTAATAATCGACCAAAATCTTTGCTTGAGCCCTCATTGCAAGTATGTGAAGAAAAAACTGTCGTCGATTACCCATGTATTGATATTCATGTGCGGGAAAACATGGGGCACATCTGTACGCTCCATGCTTCAGTTGTACATAGAGCACTATTCCTAGGATATCTACGCTACAACCTTCCACTTTTGTCCGTTACGTCCAAGTCAAATGTTCGCTCATTGGAAGGCTAACAGAGCCAAGCATTGCGCACGTGCTTATGACTTCCTCGCTGCGCGTCAACGCCTGCAGCAATCGTGCTCGCTAAAGGTAATCCCATCCAAACATACGTTGCTGTGGATTGTCTGAGGGCGCATATTTGTCCTCTTTCCCGCGTCCCCGATCATCACTTCGCGTTCTTGCCATCTCAGAGACCTCGTGCACCGTTTACTGACGTTATCATCACCCATGCAGTTTGCCTTCCATTAGAATACAACACTAGCGGCAAGGCCTTCATTCTCCTGGTGGTCTTCATTTATTTAATTTTAATTTTAATTCATTTCCCTTGTGGTTTCTCCAGCAGCCTCAGGTACGCCTAAGTATTCCAGGGGTAACGAAGGCCAATCACCCAACAATAGATCTGTAACAGATGACGCTGCTATTAATCAATCAGACATACGGGGACCGACTACACATCTATACCGATGGTTCCGTCTCATCTGATCTTCAGGTGCCGTTGTCATTCAGGCTACGAAAACTATAATGGAATTCAAACTATCACACATGACAACATCAACGGTGGCAAAGCTTGCAGCTCTGCGTGCTGCCGTCAAATACCTTATGTAAGAGACACCTCAGAAATGGGCCATCTTTTGCGACTCTAAGGCAACGCTCCAGAGCCTGCATTTTGCCAAGTATCACCGGACTCCTGAGCAGCTGACACATGAAATAAGAGAAGAACCCCATCAAGCTATCGCTAAAGGGCATGAAATTATATTCCAGTGGCTATCTGGACATACCGGCATTGCTGGTAATAATCTCGCCGACTAAGCCACCCGGTCGGCCGATTTGGAAGCCCGACCAGTTCTAATCCCTTCATCCAGAACTGACGCTGCAAGAAAGCTTCATATCGAGGCTAAAGCTATGACACAAAAAACTGGTGTTCCCCCAGCCTTCCAAAGTGCCATCCTCATAGACTTGATCCATCCCTATGCTACAAGTGCCATCAAAAGAGGCTACAGTATTCTGCCACCTCTGGCTCGAGGTGGCATTTACGAAGGCCTACGCGTTCCGCATTGGAATGGGGGATACGCACATATGCGACTCTTGTGGAACTATAGGAACGATTGAACACATCATATGTATCTGTCCCCAGTACAATGTCGATCGTGAAGCTCTCCGGACAGCGTTGAACCAGCTGGACTCTAGGCCATTTTCGGAAATAAAGATCCTTAGAATATGGCCGTACGCGTCGATGGCACAGAAAGCCACGAGAGTGCTGTTGTAGTACCTCAAGTCAGCAGATCTTGGCAGCCGTATGTAGACTCGGTGCGAACCTTTAAATGTGCGGGAAACTGTGCTCCCTCTATGCCCTCTCCCCCCTCTCTCTTTATTTTTATCCCTGTACCCCTTCCCCCAGTGCAGGGTAGCAAACCGGACGCGCGTCTGGTTAACCTCCCTGCCTTTGCTCTCTTTTATTTCCCTCTCTCTCTGCACCTAGTGTGTCCATAAATCTTCTCCAGTCAGGTGTGCACGCAAAATCAGAACATCCGCTGCCGCATTTATTTGCCTGTGTGGGCTGACAGTATTGTGTGTGCAGTGAGACCACTCGTGGAAGCTTTACCCTTTGTGCACCCTTTATATACGCTGATCTCGAAGATAGTGTTATGAAAACTGAACTGATCATGGACGCAGTGCGATCCGCAGTCGTGTGGGTCGTGTAATTGGGTTTTCGCGTCTTGCCGGTCAAACACTCAATGGCTATGCTCTAAAACCCGGTGCAGAAGAGGAACAGTCCTGTATCATTTAGTGCCACCACTTCACGAAATCTCCACGCTACATGTATAGACTCGAACATGTGCGTTGATCGGCATACTATTGTTATGTATAGTACCTTGAATGATATGAAAGGCAGGAGACGCCGAGAACTTTATTTACTTTATTCGACATCCGGCTACCGTGCTGAAAGAGAAACACTGTTCAGGGCTCTATGGTCTCCAGTTGAATGCTTCTTTTGTGTAAGATTTTCTCCTTATTGGCTGGCGTTCTGACGCTGACCACTCACGATTGACAATGGTGATCGATGCCATAACCATACGGTCACCGCGACAATTGCCAATAGCGGCACACACTTACGTAACGGAAGTTTCGTCAATTACGGGCCCTTGTAGTTTGTGAGTGTTCGCTAGGAAGTGTGACGTCTACTTTTTGCTTTGCTTTGGGACGCTGGTTTCTAGAACGTTTGGTGACGTGCCTCACTGGAAACAAGGTATTCAAAGGCGAAGCGATTGCCGACGTGCCCTATCCTCAGCCACGTTGCCACAGTAAGCTTGCATCGGCAGTTCGTTGGTTCTCAATCGCATAGTCTCGATAGTAATACATGAAGCAGCGGTCTCCATGTATAGAAAACAGATTTTTCTTTAATTGTTTAAGGCAAACCGCTGCAATTTAACCATCGCAGTTGTTTTGATTTTTGAAGAGGCGGACATAAATATGATGTTCCAATGGGGGCGAAATACGAATACACCCGTGTACTTAGATTTAGGTTCACGTTAAAGAACCCCAGATGGTCCAAATTTCCAGAGTCCCACAATATGGCGTGCCTCATAATCTGATCGTGGTTTTGGCACGTAAAACCGTATCATTCTTTTTTCATAAATTTCAATGACAGCTGAGCCACGTGTGTGATTGGAAAAAGCCCATAAACTTCCAACCAACTTATCGTGAATCAGCAGAGCGCTTGATCTGAGTTCCAACCTAAATACTTCTTTGGGTGCTACTAACGCGAGCGCCCTTGAAAACTGACATATCTTACAAGAAGGCTGTTACGATGTTGCACAATCTAAAATAGCAATTTCTGAATGTGTCCAAAATTTAAAAGATGTCGCAAAAGGACATCTGTCTCGAAAGCAGTCTTCGTGCCTGTCCCAAGGCGTAAGTAGCTGTAGCCCTCTGAGAAAATAAATGTGTTCTTTCTTCTTTTTCCAGGAAAGAAGCCGTAATGGGCAGTACCTATAAATGTTTCCCCCAAGTCCAAATGAAATTTCAGAATGCCTTCGCCGGGCGGATGTGTTCGAGAAATCCTCTCCTAGCGGATTCTGCATCAAATATAGATACATTGGTTCTTTCATTCCATTGAAAAATGGATCTCTGAAAGCTGAGGCTGTAATCCTGTTTTTGATTCCGGCATGTAACCAACATCGTTCTCCGCATGGATCAGCTATTTGACTTCGCTCTTTTCCGCCTTAGCGTAAAGCTGTATGGGCTCTGTTGTGTGTGCCTGCTTGTCCCGATCCCATCAGATCTATTTCATAGTTTCTTGTTATTTTATTCTTTAGTTTCTCCAAATCACCCAACTGACTTACGACTTCTCAGACTCAGCAAGAAGGATAGTTGGACCTTTACCTGCCACTCGATTCCTCGCTGAGGTTGAACACAAAGCTTACTTACTTAAAGAAATGGCTTTTGCAACGTGACGCGGAGCTTTCTGTAGTTTAAAATGTTATAAAGTCCTGCTGAGTGAACGCTCACCCGAGATTTAAGATCCAAAATTGAAGAGTGGTCCTGCAGTTCAAAGGATGCCTGTGTTACGCCATCTCGGTCAGGACCATACGCGAGTGTCTCGAGTGCTGTTTTGTCTTATAGAGGCAGCCTGTAGCAGCTTATTGCCTCAGGCAGCCGAGTAAATAACTGGCGTTTTCTTTTTCCGTTTTTTCATATATCCAGTACCATATTGGAATAACGGCGGATAAATGGGAAAATAGGCTTATAATGTGATCGCTATCAATAAGAGCCGCAGCCTTCACTTCCCCTCACAACTTGCCGTTTTTTTCTAAAGAAAAGCGTTAGAAAGCGAACATTGCACACATACAACGCATTCACAAACATGCTATACAATAAGAAGGAATGAAATAAAAACGAAAAAAAAAAGAAAAAAAAAACGAACTGCTGAGTCAACTCACAAGCACACGTTCAGTGCACTAGACGTTCTTAACGTGCATAAGGAGGAATATAACACACGCGTTCTCATATCATGTTCTTCATGCATCCATTAGTAAACGCTTAGCGTATAACCTGCGTTCACAACAATACGTTCAACAGGGAGCAGGAATAAGGTGGCTAGGCTACTGTCCACAAAAAAATAACGCCATGGGACATGCCCCAAGCATACGTATTTTGGCCACAGACAAAGCGGGTGTTCACAAGTCTACGATTCACTCTGTCGTGTAAATTGTCTCGCTGTTCCAGATATTGAGGCTCACTCATAGGGAAGTGCTCGAAAGCATCCGGGGCATCCGAGTATGACACCACTGTAATCAAGACCCTGTGAGTTTTTCAGGTAAGGAAAAAAACACTTACGAACTACAGACGATGAAACCGCTCGCCTAAGCTCTCTCCTTGTGCCACGGCACGACAACCGCCAACTGGAGTTTTAATCGTGCAGTATCCTCAGCATCGTCACTAGCGTGGTGCCGTGCTATCCACCCCCCCCCTTTTTTTTTTGTTTGAGAACACGACAAGCGAGTCGAGGAAGCCGCCAAGGGTCAACAACCCTCGGCCGAAACTTAGGGGGGCGCGGGGGGGGGGGGGGGGGTCCAGGGCCACCCCACCAAATCGAAGGGCACTCAATGAAGTCATTTGAATGAACGAACACGACAAGGCACTAAATCCTCACGCAGTAACCAGAAAGTTTTGTTTCATTAGTACGATGTAGTACGAATCAGTCGCCTGCAGGTCTCTGTATAGAGCATTGGATCGGTGTGATTCGATGCGGAGAAGTCGATATCTGTGCGGTGTTGGCCAGTTTGAATCCCCCTGCTCGCGAACAGTGGAAGCCGCAAAGGCGCGCGCGCCTCCCAGTATTCAGCCCGGCACCTTAACCCATAAAGTTTTCTAAGAAAATTACATGAGGCAACAGCGGCACTAGTGTCTGTGGGATCTGCATGCGGGGTTGTAGAGTGGCGACTCCGAAGATGGAATTATTCCGTAACGACTGCACCTTTTTAAGCACTGGGAATGGAATAGGAATGGTACGATGGCACCAGTTGGACAGGTGAAATGGGAATAGACTGGGAGCCCGAGATTCCGGAATGCAGGTAGAATGAAATGGGTGCATAGTCCTGGAACGCAAACTGTTGATTTCAGGTGGTGAGACTAAAAAACTACAAAATCTGTAAATTTACCATTCAGAATCAGCTACACTTTGGCAATAAATTGTAATTTTCTACCAAATATTTCAGTTCTTCGTAATATTTCAGGTAATGTATAGGTGATTACCTCGGCGGCGGTTAATTATAAACAACACGGTATTCTCGACATTCTAGATTTGTGAGGACCCGGAAACCTTTCTGCGTTACGTAGGGTTAAAATTCGTTTAAAGACGGCAGCTTCTAGTTGTCGAGAAGAACTAGGTTTAGCGAGAACGCGCTTGACCTACAACAACAAAGATGGAGACCAAGAACGACGTTGCATATAGTTGCTCCAGGCCCGAGTCCATAGTGGTTTTGAACACGTGCCTTGTTTTTCTCGCACACTTTCGAGCATTAAGAGCGAAAATCGGAGGCGTGTCCTGAAAAAAAAATGTCCGCTAGTATGCCAGTAAATGTAAAGCAGAAAGAGTTTGCTAAAAAGGCGTGTAACGAAAACATGTTAAGCTATTACTGCTTATGTATTTGGAACCGTACTATTATCGGGCCTTGCTTTGGTATCGTTCTGTTGAAGTCAGGATGCATGACTCGATCATGCAAAGGTCGCGTGCGCAGATGGTGCTGTTGAGGCAACGTGCAACCGTAGGTAGTGGTACATTACAGTTATAGAAGCTTAAAATACAAAATACATTAAGATCGAAATCAGATAAGCAAAGCGTTACATGGCGATATATATAGTAAAACGTGAATAAAACAATCACGCTAGGTGACTATTTGACGACGCCCCCTCTGAAAATGAATGCCAACAAGCACAATTATCATCATTATCAAGCATTATGAAATTGAAGCTAAATTTAGCCTCTCGCTCACCTTTCAGAGAGACATAGCTCGGCAGTACGTTCATCGATCTGAGTGGAGGTGGCTGCTCAGCCGTAGTAGGCATATTCCATCAAACTCAAACATGCACGCATCAGCAGTTATAACGCTTAAAGGGTGCTGTTCGCTGCAGAAATTTGAGGGTTATTCGACTATGGCGTCCCCGGTCCAGAAATGCCGTGGAGAAACTTGGTCAGCCAGACAGAGGGATGCCATTTCGCGCCCACCACCTTTGACTACGGCGGGCCCACTACGAAGAGGGAGGGACCATGATTGCAAGATTAAATCGTAGGACTCCCTAGCATCGATCCGTAGCATAGGTTAAGCCTGTGGGCTTTGTAATACGTGAACGAACTTCACCTGTGTATTTGATTACGTCATCTCCGTACCCTAATGCCTATACACTCTCAGCAGCTAGCACGCACAAGACGTTTCACGTACCCTCCCTGCGGCTTTGTCACAGATGCAGTCGACCCAATTCGTTTACATATAGATTTCAAGAAGCCTAGAGAGCGAGAACTTGCTGTATGTTTGAGCTTTTTTTTTCTTTTTTTTTTCTTTTTTTTATGTTTGGACTTTTGTAGAATGGGCTTCGGAAGACGGTACTGCGTGACAGGCGGTCATCACTAATCGACATCTCTCGTAAATACATTGAACGCAAGAACTAGACATATTTCACAATCAAGTAACATATTCGTTAATCCTAACCCGTGCAGCTAACATATGTTTGTTGACGCTATTTGACAAGCAACGTAACACAATTTATGTAATAACGTTGCATGTATTTCTTTGTCTTGTGATATCACACGTTTAATTGTTTTGAGTACTCATCTTGTACAATAGCGTTGTCGTACGGGTTGGTTGGTGCATCTTGTAAACAACAGCTTTAAACATGGCGACGCAGCGCTCGATATTGCTATATTGCTGGTCATGTATAACGGCTACGCGCTCGTCTGCTTGACGAAGCAGACGTGCAAGCTTAGCAGAGACTAGAATAGACAAAAAAATCGAATAGGCACACATGTGTTACCCGCTGACCAAGGCGGGACGTCGCACACTGCGTCAGCCGGAAGAGAAGCGGTAGGAAGGCGGCGTCACTGCGGATAACGCATTCGGGAAGCGCTCATCCTTTCAGGGCGGGCTTTGTTTCCCGGAGGCCAAATTCACAGACCGGTCCGCGACTTTGCGCATCGAGAGTTTACCGAGCCTTCAGTCCCACTTGTAGGCATTGTTTCGTTTACTAGCTGGCGTTATTTATAGTAAAGCTACTTCTTTGTTTGGTTCCTTGGACAGTCCGCAAAAAAAAAAAAACATGAACGAAAGAATTGACTTGCCATCGCATAATAAGAGACGGGAAGGAAGTTTATTCCTAACTAAAGGTATTAGCATAGCTGCAGACTTGGCATCCTTCTCCATGATGAAAGAAAAAAAAGAAAGAGCACGCAAACGCGAACAAACACACTAGTTACACTCAAAGTAACCCAACAAGTCTTACGTAGGCCTAAAGGCGACGTTTCAGTGCGAAACGCACAGACAGCACACCACCATGATCTAGGGAATTTCAGTATAGCTAAATGCTTTCATACCAAGCTATGTGCAAAAGCTGCTGGGAATTGTACTTCTTTCAGTTAAAATTGAAAAGGGAAAGTAAACGAAGTGATTATACCTGTAAGACGTCACTCTAGTTATTAGATTCCAGGCAAGTTATTAGATCTATTACTTGGAGGTAGTCCCATAAGCTAGAATATAGTCTGCCTGAAAAAAAATGTTTCCTTCACATTATAGCGCCGGATAGGACACTTTTTCGCTGTGCGTCTTCTATCTATTGATTGCGGCTTTGGTATTGGAAAAACCCAAGCGGACCGGCAAAGTAGCTCACTGAAAGGCTGTAAACTATATAAGTGTAACTTAAATGGGTCCGAACTCTAACTAGTTGGCACTGATTCATAGCTGCAGAGCAGCGCGATGTAATGCATTTAATATATACACGCAAAATAAATGCATTTTCGTTGGCAGTCAGCCCTCGTTATGTGTCGCCTTTCATGTTTTGGTTTTGCTTCGCCCTGTTTTTTAAGTTATAGACGTGAATTAGAAAAAGTACGCTATCGATGATGCCACAGCACTTAGAAAAGACTTACATAAAGAGCAACGCAATTGAGTCGTGAACATCTTAGTTCAGATTAGAACATTTCAGTTAAGTCTTCTCTGCTGGAGCAGCGATCATGGCTTTGGAGTGTTCGAGCAGCAAGAGGCGCGCACCTGCCCGCAAAGGTTTGCCCCAAAAATAGCACGAAATTTAAAGGTCCTCAAAGGAGTGCAGTTTACGACAAAACATGAGGACAGCGATCTCAAAAATTCTGGGCAATCTATCCCTCTTAACTTAAGTAAGTCGTATATCGGTATGCCAAGAGAAGGGAACCTCTGTCGAGGACGGCAAAAGACTAGGTGAGGTGATTAAATTAAGAAATTCGCAGGCGGCAGTTGGAATCGGTTGGCGCAGGACAGGGGTAATTGGAGAACGCAGGGGCAGGCCTTCGTCCTACAGAGTACATAAAATAGGATGGCGATCATGATGATGATGATTACGACGACGAAGATGTCGGTATTCATCAAATTACACTTCTTAAAATCTACTGGCCATAGTAACCTTGCGTAGTGCAGTTGTTTATCATCTCTAGAGCGATCTGAAGCATGTGGGCACAATGCTTACTCCCTGCACCTTCTGCTGCGCCGCGTAAGGTGTGAACTGTATTATGAGGTACCTGATTGGTTCGCATTCCTACCTTCTCTCTCTCTCTTTCTCTCTCTCTCTCTCTCTCTTTACTTCTCTTTATTTATGCGGCTTTTAACTTGTACGCTAGGAGTGTCCGCTGTATCAATTAAGGCGATATTCATGCAGTTCTGGTGAAGTTTTCTTCCAGTGGGCGCTGCGAATAGCGCAGGAGCCGCTCAACTGGTAACACGTTCAGCGAGTTTCCAATGGTGTTTACATGTCTATGTTGTCGCGAAGTAGTGATGGGAAAGAACACAGCAGCAAAACAGTGAATAACCTAACTTTTTATTGGGCGAACCTGTGCACACAAATGCAGGTTAGACTTAAAGAGCAACGATAGCGGCGAACACAGTCGGTCAAGCGCGGCGGCTTTTATGCATGAGTCATCGAAGGTTCCAGCGTAATCGCTGGTGCCCGCGTGTCTCCCAGAAAGCATTCGCGTCGCGCATACGATCAGATTACGCAAGCTTCCACAACAATAGACCACGGACAGAACCTCCGATAAGCTTCCAGTAAGTTCCAATCATGAGGGCGGGTCTTTCGCTGAGCGATAACGTTAAGTTGTTAGGGGATGAAATTCAGTCCCCGAGAAAAGGATAAATAAGTACACGTGTCTCTATAAGCATTGCGCATCGTCCGCGTGTCGGCCGACAGCGCAATTATATTGAGCTTCCTTCCTTTTACCCTTCTCTTCCCGCATTTACTATTTGACTGATCAAACAGGCGCGTGACCTTGTTAACCTCCTTTTGTTTCGTTTTCGGCCTCTCTCATATCCTAGTTAAGTTTAAATATTCTTAAATGCACATCTTGTAAAAGCTCTCTCAAGCTCCTCCTCGAGTGTAATTCTACCCGCTGTTGTGACGCTTGCTTCTCGAACTTCGATCGGCGTTACTATTGGGTAGCGTGGCGTTGTCGTTGTCCGGTAGACAATGGCGACTAGGCAAGGACGAGAGGATTTCTAGTGCGAAACTTGCACTGTTTATTCAATGGTTGGTGAAGGATAACAAGAAGAGAATTAACGAATTGAAAAGTACACTGCGGGGCCCCTTAAATAGGCCCACTAAAATCGTAGGCGGGGTCTTGCTCACGTCAACGTCACGTGACATGCTCTGAGTTTGGTCGGGGATGGGCGGCTGATCCTCCTCTCAGGTGACATGGCACGTGCTTGCCTCCTCTGGCTGCAATCCACGGAGTCTGGTCGGGGATGTGCGAGTGATCCTTTCTCCCAGGTGACGTTACACGAGCTTGCCTCCTCTGGAGCAACCCGCGGGTCCTGTTTGGTTCGCGGAAAGTGTCTCCCCTAGAGTCGGAGAGTTCGCGGAAAGGGTTCTCCCCTAGAGTCGCGCACACAAAGGGGCCTGTCATCACTGCGGGGCGCCTGCCAGACCGGCAACCACTCGATACAACCATAGCAAATTATGAATCCATCCTTCGTTTCGATTAGGCATGTTCTTTGAGCATCCTTTTTGCCCGAGGTGTTACACGCCAACCGTAACACAGTAAACCCTACACCAGTCAAGACAAAAGTGTTTTTCAAACAGTTCGCACTTGTCGATATGCATTGGGCAGAAGCGATGCACTCAACGTATGCGAGCAGCCCTGATTGTTCTCGGGAAGCTTCCTTTGCTCTACACATGTACGGCCAGGCAACACTGGGCACCACACCGCACCTTCTCTTGGTGTCATTGTTTGCTTCCAGAAAGTGGTGTTTTCCCGTCTATCAGTCTTCATCGGCGCCGCACAAGGCAAGGACCTAAGCATGAACGGAGCGGATAGGGAGGATGTTGTAATATCGGTGTCGCTGAAGTGGGGGCCGTTTACTGAAATAACCCAAAGCGATGACCGTGAACCGACTATAGCGGTGGTGGCCGATCTACCATTTGAAGCGGGGAAGTAGGCTGCAACCACGCGCGCTACCCTCGACACCTAGATAACGTTCCTTGAGTACTATAATTCCTTCCCCCAGCACATCTACCACTGGCAGCGACTCCTGGAGGGAAACAAGCGCTTCGTGCGTGCTCCATTTGCCACCGGGCGGAGTGCTCACGGCTCTCTTTCTCGTCCTTGTTGTCGCATTCCCTCTTTCCTTCCCTCCTCCATCTTTCCATGCCTCGACCACTGTTTTCTTTTTTTTTCCTCTGGCACGAGCGTCGCACCGTTTGAGCAGTTCGCATACTTCGATCGCCACCAAGCGGAAATCGCGAGAGCAGTTGGCAATCAGTTAAATGTGCCGGAGTCTCGCCTCCCTTTTTCTTTCTTCGAGCGCAAAGCAAGCGATCTCATATCTGAGTGTTTCTTGCGGCTGCAGCGCCCAAGACTTCTCGGATCTCCAACGAAAATAAACGGCGTGAAGCGGAACTGGGGTGAAACGGTAAAAGGAAGCCGGGTCTGTTTACCCCTGCTTTCTTCCTAGCCATTTGCTCCTGCGCCATCAGCGGCAACCGATACGTGCTTACTGTACATTTCAGCCTAGCTTAGTAAAACCGTCAGATTACCGTTACCGTTACCCGCAGCGGTGACCTAGTGACTGTGGCGTTCTCATGCTTAGCGTGAGGTCGCGGATTCGACGTCTGGCCGCGGCGGCCACGTTTCAATAAGGGCAGAATGCAAAAAAAAAAAAATGCTTGCTTAACTAGATTTAGGTGCACGTTAAAGACACCCCGGGTAGTAGAACTTAATCCTGAGTCTTCCACTGCGGCGTCTCACAAACCTCAGCGTTGCGATGGGACGTTAAACTCCATGTTTTGATTTTCGCCTCAACCGTTCCACCGAAATGCAATGTGGCACCGGCTTGTCTGGCTTCACAGCAATACGTAATAGAACGTGCCACGTTGGCTCTTTCCGTCTGTTCTGGCTGATCATTTCCTGCCGCAATATGCTGGCGAGGACTCGCAAGAAGCATTATGTACATGGGATAGAAACACATTATAGAAATGAAAGAACGAGTTATGGAATTCTGAAAAAAAAACATTCACAAATAAAAACACAGAAGTGTACTTGCAAGTCGGAAACAGTTTTTTAAAAGAAATATTACTTGCAGAAGAAGCAACATAAGAGCAATCTACTCTGCATGTATAGGGCTACCACGTTTGAAGCTCGGTGCGCAGACATATAAGTGGACATGACGGTGTAGCGTGAGTGACAGAACGAGATGACATCTTTCTGTTACCTTAATGCAATCCTATCCTTGGCCTATCCTTACAGTGAGTCTGTGTCTGGCATCCGAACTGCGAGATAGCGCAGTAGGACGCAGACTGAAAGACAGTACACAAAACAACAGATGAATAAGAACGATAGGTTTATTGCAACAAGGCAAAATGCCTCCTATCTCCATCCTCTGTCTGTTCAAATGAACGAAATTGATTGATTGATTGATTGATTGATTGATTGATTGATTGATTGATTGATTGATTGATTGATTGATTGATTGATTGATTGATTGATTGATTGATTGATTGATTGATTGATTGATTGATTGATTGATTGATTTCAGGTTAAGTTCATAAAAGCTGCGAGTCGAAGACTGCTTAGCACCGTACAAGTATTCACTATAGTCGCCAAGGAGAGTTAATGATACTGTTTAATTTCAGTGAATCGATTTCCCGACGAACATAGAGCGGAGGTAAGTTCAAGGAAGAAAGGGCAGAGGACGGGCAGAACTTTCTGTCGAATCTGGGGCATATAAGGCGCCCAGTCTTTCTTTTTTTTTCCACCTCAGTTTATTTTACATGACAGAGATGGTGCGGGCACAAGACAACTGAGACAACATCGGCGGCCAGCCAGGTTCGGGCGTCACTCCATTCCATTTGCCTTTCGTCTACTCAAATAAACATAGGAGCGCAGGCTGGTCGCTGACATGTCAGACACATGTAAACACATCCCTAGCATTTCATGCACATGTCCGCGAAAGCCACTGCTACAGGCAGTGTATGATGCCAGTCGCTTTCTACACGACGGAAAAGCTAACTGTGAGCTGGGTGTCCAAAGCCATAGAGTTTCATACAATAACTATTAGAGGGAACTCTGGCGCTTGTTTCTATGGGAGCGGCAATGGGAGCGGTTGTACCAGCTTGGGAATTCTGGGAAGTACATGGATTTGCCTCAACTTCGTCCTTCTGGCTTCAAACGGCTTCGTGACTTTGTAAGCTCGTCATGTTCAGCAATGTACTGTGCAATAAACGATCAAATAAACATTATTAAAATTGTTCGACGGCAGGATTCGAACACAGGACCTGTAGCTTGAAACCATTACGCCACGAACGCACGCATCAACAAGTGACATATAACGCCCCTACGAATTTGTCGCTAGCAAGCCAGTGCCTTGTTGTGTTTGGCGCATTTAGATTTGGCCACCTCGACAAGCCGAACCGTTGCGATTAGAAGTGATTGCATGTGTTCGCAGCGTCTTCCGCACTTAGAAAAATATAGATTGCTCTGTAAATATACGACAATGAGGGCATACAAAGCGTAATAAATGAATCCACAAGAACATCTGATCCGCAAGCACTAAGATCAGACAAATCCATGCACTTCCCATCATTCCCATAGTACTTCAACTATTGCAGCGCCAGAGTTCCTTCTGGTATATTGTAGGAAACTCCATGTCCAAAACAATAGCCATTACCGGGACGCCCTCTCTATTTCTTACGCAGGAAGGCCGTAGCATCGTTATCGCGCTTGTGCGAGTTGACTCAACTTGAAGCCATGGGATGGCTTGCCGATACAGATATACTACAATTGAGAACCAGCAAATTAACCACGTGCCGAAGCTGCGTGCTAGCTCTACACATTCGGAGTTCTGCCTCGCCCTAAGGGCAGTTCATCGGGCCATGAACGCGATCGCGGCTTCTGGCGCTGTCACTTCCACTGGAGAAACGTCAGCCGGCTGTGAAACCCGACGCAAGGACGCCACGCGCCAAGCTGCCTTCTAGCCCCATCAAGCCTCTTCCACGGCTTCTTCGAAGGTCAGAGAGAAAGCTTACATCATAGCTTTGAAAAGAGTGCGCGTCCCTTTCGATCGTGGTGTCTCAACGCGTCGTGTCGTCTCGTTCAGCAAAACACGATGAAACGAACGGAGGTGGCCAGCGAATGGTGGGGGGTTGTTGTACGTTGCCGTCCCTTCGCCTGCCGTGACCAAATGCCTTCACCTGTCACTGCCACTTTTTTTCTGCTGGTCCAAAAGGCACTCAGTTGTTTAACTT
Source organism: Dermacentor variabilis (assembly GCF_050947875.1). Lineage (NCBI taxonomy): Eukaryota > Metazoa > Arthropoda > Arachnida > Ixodida > Ixodidae > Dermacentor > Dermacentor variabilis. Next base: position 37,202,993 of record NC_134571.1, read on the forward strand.
GAGAGACGGGTTAGAACTCTAGCAGAAGAACCAATGATCAGAAGGGGAGAAGAGAGTGAGCGAACGAGGAGAACGAACAAAGGAAAAGCTTCAGGTAAACAATAGCACGGAACAGGATGAAGAAATTGTATCACCAACTCGGTAGTCGGTATTCCTAGACGCCTTCAACTTAGTTTTCTTTCCTCCTCTCTTCCGTTACTTACAAGGTATTGCTCAGTGCTTCTTTATTGGTCTCGTTTTAGAGTTTCACGGGATAGTGTTCAGCAATGCTATCCAGCGCAGCCAGCAACTTCAGCTCAGTCCATCAGCAGAAAGAGGTAATCTTACAATGAGGAATGTCAACGTAGCCGTAGGACGCTTTACCTGTCGGTGACTAACCACGGTGAGCACCAGGTGAATGCCTTATACCTTGACTTTGCTAAAACAGCAGTGGCGCAGTGCGCGCCTTTTAGCTGGTACGCATTTTGCGTGTTCGTGAAAAGGCTGAAAAAACAAACGATGTCATATCAGTACGCCAAAATTGAAGCCATCGAATATCGAATTGAAGTCTGTGCGAAAACGATCGTTTGATTATAAGGTACGTCGTAGGCGAAGGCTCTGGATTAATTTTGACCACCTGGAATTATTTAACGTGCACCCAACATGTAGGAAGGAAATTTTTTGTGCTCGGTTTGGATTCGGGTTCACGCTTTTTGGTTCTGTTCCCGGAACGATCATTATAACGGTCTGAACCGGTTCCGAACTTTGTGAAATGATTAATTAGGATCGAAATAAGTTCAAAACAAGAAAAAAAACAATACTCGCGTGCCTCTGGCTTCCGAAAAAAACTGGCGGTCATTTATAGAAATATACAAGTTTGCTTGGTCATTGTGCAGAACTTCTGCGAACTGCTTTCTTTTGCGCGGGCATAAACGTGAAAGATAACGTCGCGAAAATGAGGCACCCTACAATATTGTATGTCGGAATTTGTGTTGACAGGGTTTTCGTGGCACCACTGTCAAGATACCCAAAGTGTTACCTTGGGTCATGTGTTACGTTTTATCGAAATACATGCCCCTGAATGCGAAATTAGCTGACCAGGTGCCGTAACAAAATTGCCGTAAAAAATGTTCCTGTGCGCAAACAGGCAGTAAACTAAATCAGGGCAGCAGACAATAAACTATTTGGCAGCATGTACTTTTGAACTAGTGTCTCTGACTTAAACAGCTGAAAGACGCAAGATAAGATTTCGGGCTCAATATTTTTAGATGGAGCACGCTATAAAGGAGGTTTCAATCCGTCAATGACAATTCGGGACCGAGGATACCCGAGGTGATAACAAAGCGTATTGGCGTTACGTGCAAACGTGATAAACATCCAAAACAGGTTCCGAGATGCCAGGAATGGCCTGATATGTTGAAAACAAGTTACTGCGCGGTAGCTTCGGATTTGTATTCCGATTTACGAGAAAACATAAATATGTTACGCGGAAACTGAAAGACAAAACCATTTACCAGTTGCTGTTTGAGGTCTGTCTGAGGAGCCGCAGTCGCTAGGTGGAGGTACGGTTATCAAAGCGTACATCCTTCTTCTTTTAGGCCCTACGCCTAGCACAAGAGCGTTATTGAAATAAATGAATTTCTCAAAGTAAAATGCGTCAAGAAATTGGTAAAGTGCGGCTCACACAACCTGCAGACGTGATAGCATCGGATTGTAATTGTAATATACGATAAAACATAATTCTGTTGCGTAGAAACTCAAACACAAACCTCTTTTCCAGCTGCCGTATTTTGCGTGAGCACGCCACGAGAAATTCCGACTAACTAGAGGCTAACAGCTTGCTGTAAAAGGCAACCCCTGTGGTGTTTCCGACGAGGTGCCTAAATTAGGCTGTTTCGCTCCTTAATAAGTAGAGCCGTAAGCTATCGTACATAGCTTTATGGCTAGCAAGGGTCTTTTTAAAGGATCGAGTCGTTTAGTGTAACGACTGAAACCTGTAGTCCAGCAAGGCAGATTCTTCCCAGTGAGGACAGGCCAGGACATATATATAACAAATGGTGTATGTGCCTCGATCGCCCTTGCCACAAGTTCCACAGGCTGCGTCCAGCGACTTGTGAAAGTGTTGGGCTCTGAACGCAGGCGTGGCTGCCGTGCCGGTTCTTAGACGGCCCCCGGCGCGGAAGCCCAGTAGGGAGGGGGTCATGGCCTTCGGGCAGAATCGCTTATTATGACCTCTGTTCTATACCCCAACGCTTTTTTTTTTCGGTAAAGAAATTTGAAAGAGAGAGATTAAAAAAACCTTTCTTAAACACAAATAACTTTAGTAACAGCAACCCCTATGGCGATTTCGGTATGGTATGGTATGGTATGGTATGGTATGGTATGGTATGGTATGGTATGAAAAACTTTATTCAGGTCCTTCAGGTCGCGCTATATTGCTAGCCGAAAGCGGGCCTGGCGATCCCAGTGGCGCGTCTAAAATTGTGTAACTCCTCAGCAGGTTTAACAGCAAGGTGTCGTAGATGGCTTTCCGTCAGGTTGGATTTCCCGCTCGGAAGAATCTAGTCGGTTATGTAAAGACTGTGCTCTGTGCACCAGCAAGTAATCAAGGCTATGGCTGTGTTCTGGCCTATCCGCACTGTGACGCACTTGCCAAAGAAATTCGAACAGGGTTGTGTAACGATACGCCACTAATATAAGCATATTTCGTGCTTGAATTGAATTGAATTCTGGGGTGTTACGTGCTAAAACCACGATTTGATTATGAGACACGCCGTAGTCGGGGACTGCAGATTAATTTTGACCACCAGGTGATCCTTAAGTTGCCTCAAATGCACGGTACACGAGCGTTTTTGCATTTCGCTCCCATCGAAATGCGGCCGTCGCGGCCTGGATTTCATCCCGCGACCTCGCGCTTAGCAACGCCGCACCATAGCCACTAATCAACCGCGGCGGGTCATATTTCGGGCTTATTTTACCGTCTCTTTAACCAAAGTTTATGGAAGTCAACCTCAAGCTTACCTCTATAAGCTGCTGGATGTTCCACTTCGTCAAAGATGTTCCTTTCATGTTTTTCTCTGAATTAACAATGTCGATCTTTATTATCTTTGTATTAACCTGATATCTTAATATCTTCTAGAAAGCAATGCTTAAAATATCCGTAACTTCGCTTAGAGTTCTGAAAGAAATGAGAGGTTGTTGAGTAAGAGACATTTTTTAATTAAAAATGTCAGCCGTTTCATTCTCACGTAGTTCCACCATGCTTTCTTTTGTTTTTTCTTCTCTTCTTCCGTTGAATGATTTTCTTGTCCTTAGCTACTTAATCGGCTTATCCCTGCTAACAGTGTTGGGTTCTGTGCGTCATATTTGTGAAATAAAGCTGTGATCTCTTTAGCCTGCATATTTGCCTAGCTCTCTTTTTGGGAACGTTTTGCTCGTTCTTTCCTTCTTTATTTTTTTCCGTCCCTTGCTTTTTGTCCGAAGTACGAGAGGAGTGAAATAAATGACACAACGTACATCACCACATATTCAGCCGCTTCGACACTTGGAACACTATATGATGTTTCTTTTTTTTTTTTTCGGGATGTTTTACACACGTGAATTTCCGCCAGTAACTTCTTGATGTTTTGGTCCCGAAAGATATGTTTTGGTGAAATGAGAAGACACGTACATTAATCTTGCTTTTAAGTGCTTCATAACTGTGCATGGCGGAAACACACCTATTTGCGCAGCTGTACGGGCTATCTATTTATCTGGTAACGAAAAAAAAACTTAATTACCAATTCTTCTCAAGCTCGGCATTTCTCGCAAGTCGCGCGCGTCCGCTGCAGAAAACATTAATTTTGCTAATTTTTGTTTGCTGAACGTGTCTATATAAACTAAATTGTGTTGTGGAGGATAGGTTGCGTACACATGAATTTTTTACTTTCATTTCAGTTGGGTGCCAAGCCATATATGGTATTACTTATTTTTCTAGCATATTTTTTCTTCCGCAGAACGAGTAGGTGTAATTGTGTGACATCCTTGAAACGTGGATGTAGAAATCGATAAATATTAAATGTGATCACATTGATTTGTCTCGTCATCTAAGTGCCGCAATTGGGTTTGGCTTTGTTTTTGTTTTGTATTGTTTTGGGCTTGCTTTGCTTGCTTTGCTTGCTTTGCCTGCTTTGCCTGCTTTGCTTAGCTTAGCTTTGCTTGCTTGCTTGCTTGCTTGCTTGCTTTGCTTTGCTTGCTTTGCTCTGCTCGCTTTGCTTGATTTGCTTTGCTTGATTTGCTTTGCTTGCCTTGCTTTGCTTGCTTTGCTTTGCTTACCTTGCTTGCTTTGCTTGCTTTGCTTTGCTTGCTTTGCTTGCATTGCGTTGCTTGCCTTTGCTTCCCTTTGCCTTTGCTTTTGATTGTTTTGCTCTTCTTTGCTTTGCTTGCCTTTGCTTTTTTTTTTACTTTGCTTTGCTTGCTTTACTTTTTCTTGCCTTTGCTTTTCTTTGTCTTCGCTTTGCTTGTTTTCGCTTTGTCTGCATTTGCTTTGCTTACTTTTGCTTTGCTTGGCTTTGCTTCGTCCCCACGTTTATATTCGACAAATTCACGCGCAGCTTATGCATCATGTCAAGTTGTTTCCGGTTCTTCTACAGAAGCCGTTCCTTGGACTGCACTCGCGTCAGATTCGGGGCACCTAACCCGCTGCTTTCTTCCTTAATTCGCCATCAAATAACAGCATCACTTCATCCAACCAGATCATCGTTGAACTAAGTATTGAAGCTATTTTGTCTGTGCGTGTATGCGCTCTTGATGGGAGGCTCTAAATTAAAGTTATTTTCATTTTCTTTGTTCTACAACTGTTTTCAGTTCCTTTAGCTCGCACTTTTTTAAATGCATAAGCATTTCTATGCTTACCAAACGAGAAAACCATCTGTCACGTAAGACAAAAATGTGGGCCGATACCGGAGATAGTGCAATACCGGGCCAACCTGCGGAGGATGTGAGGCAGGCTTCAAGCACTCAGCAAAGTGAAGCGAAAAGTGCGTACATTCTTTGGAATCACGCATAAAATATTGATAGAGCCCGCAGCAGCGAGCGGCTTTACCTTCGTGCTGCCTGTCGCTTCCATGCGAACGAAGCGGCCAGAACACAGCGCGCGAAGCTATCAACAGTGGGCACTCTCTGTCTGCGTCGCAGATCGCGTTCAAGATATGGTCCGCGCTGCGCACAATGGTTCGACGCGGATGGACAAGGAGCTAAAAAGCGATACCAGCCTATAATGATCGGAACGTCATCAGCCCACCTGGTGCCCCCACCTGCAGTATGATTGGCTCATCATTTCACCTTGCGCCACCGTGCACAGCAGTCCGTGTTGCCGCAGTTCTGTCGTTTATAGAGGTCGTATCAAGTTCCATAACGTTGATAATGACACCGGGCTGTGTGGAGGTCAGCAAGTGGTACAATGATTACGCATACTTAGACAACTCCCAAAGAAGTTTCTGCAATAATATTTTTGATCGGTTTTAGGTAAGTGTGTAATGTCAATGCTGAAACGGTCGTTCTCCTTTTCTTTTACGTCCTATTTAACAGACCCAATAAGTGGTTTCCTGTGATCCTTCGCTTTCATAGCGCGAAATTGAACATGCAACTATTGATGTAGACTCCTTCTCTCTCTTTCTTTTATGTGTCACATATATACCGCACTCGTATAAGCAAGGGGAAAGTCGCGGCATCATATATCTTGTAGAAAAAGAACTCATATTTCCAGACATCGGAGTGAAAAAAAATGAGCAGACAGCGCCTTCAGTCAATCTTGGCCCCGAAGCACGGAGGAGAGACCCGAGCGTTGCCTCGCCCGTCTGTCAAATTGCACTCGTTAACCAAACGACCCGGCGACGTGACGCATCTACATTTCTATAACTGCGCTCACTTAGTCCGCTTGCCTCACCTTTCACAATCTCCGCAATGGTATCTCTTCCGAAGCTGTTGCTGCCGTATAGTTATTGTAAGTGCTTCACATTGGCGCACGTACAGTAATTCTAAACGCAGCCTAATCTGAGCGCGGACATGGCAGGAAGCCAACGTGACTACACCCCGACGAGTGTGCCCCAAGGGACAGTGCTTGAGGGCTATGATTCCTCGGTAATAAGTCATAAGTTGCGTCCTTCTGACAAAGAGGCCTACAGAGCGTTCATTGTGCAGCTGAAACTGGGAAAGTCAAATTCTCCGTAGTTGCGCTGGCTGTCTCAATGTATTAATCGTAATCAAGACCTTCGATCAAAAAAAAATTTGAACGCCCCGTTCCTTCTATGTTAATTGCGGCGTTTAGGGACAAAGAAAACATTTATGAGGATTAGTGAAAAGAGGCATGTGAACAGAACGAAGGTAATGATAGTAATAAGCGAGAATTTTTCCTGTAGTTACATTTTAGTGGACGTGAGGCCCTGAAAAAAAAAACAGCACTGCTTATTTATAGGACAACAAATTTCCAGAAGCCGCACTCGCATTCTCAGTCGATCGTCTTCCGTGATATCGCTTTTAGTGCAAGCTGATTGACTAAACTGGCGGAAGTAGAAGCATCCGATGTGTTATATTTAAGCGTCATAGTCCTCAAATGCATTCAAAGGATGCCCGTTGACCTAATGAGGAGAAACTTCGGACGTTAATTGACGCGAAGCTAAAAGAATCGACAAAAGTTAATCATCAGACATACGGCCTAAAACACAAAGAACGCAGACGATACCGTTATCCGAAAGTAATAACAGAAAGAAAGGGATCTCGAGAAATTATTCCAGGCTTTGTTGAATAACTTGTGTTATAATGACGGAACGTCGCATCCGAGTTCATTTTGGCAAAAATCATTCATTGTCTGCTAATGCGAACGAAAACAGGAGAAACGAGAACACTTTACAAAAGGCAACGTTAGCTATACATTTGCAGCCAAGCGATATTTCCAAATGCTGGCTCCCACGGTTTCGCCTCCAGGCGGTTAACCATGCAGAAATAAACAAAAAAATCGTCAACCACAAAGCTAATATGCAGGGACGGAGGCGTCTCGTGCCATCATACGACTGATTGTGGACATAAAACCAGAACAACAGAGCGAGGCACAGTTGCCTATGCTCAAATTATCGAGCTTTAAAACGCGACCTGTATTTATTTCCTTTTTCTTTCTATCTTCCTTTCCCTCCTTCTTTCTTTCGTGTCTTCTTATTTATTTATTTATTTATTTCATTCTCTTTTTTCGACTGGTTGGGGCTGACCCGACAATGTCGCCTTAATTGCTGTCTGGGGAAGAAGCGCAGTCCTACGCCGCCGTCCCCCGATGCTATCTGCGGGAAATGAATGAGGTTTCGGTGGGAATCTCTCACCATTTATTTCCTGCTCCCGTGGCAGGAATTTTTGCTTCTTTCCTCAGTGTACACTTGCCGCCCCTAAGATAATTATCGTGTCGTTACAAATCGCCCCGAAGATGAGTTTTAAGCTTGGTTTCACAGTAGGGTCTAATTACCTAAAGAATTACAGGTCAATATATGGTCTCGCAATTCTCTAATTCTTAGGAGTTGCAGGGACATAGAAAACAGAAATAAAGGATGACGCCGACTCTTTGTACTTGTTTTTTCTTCGTCGCAATACCTGCTATAGGTTCGAATTTGTGGGCTCAGGAATAAGAGCGCTCCTTCAAGCGTCATTCTTCCGGATTACGTCATCACTGGTCCGCGGAAATTTAGAGTTTGAGAGATGACCGAAATTCGTTTTCACACGGCGAAGAAGCATCTCTTGTATCATCACTATTATACGATAAATACTATTCGTCTGATGAGTGCAAAAGGCCCCCAACTAATTTATCCCTATACTATCCCAATTACAGTTACTAGTATTTCATTCGCTAAGGTAACAAATTTGTCATTGTCATGAAATCGGAGTGAAAGATTTTATGAGAAACACAGGCATATCTTTTCGTTATGTTTTGGGTTTGTTTTTGTTCTTTTTAGCAAATTCAACTAATACAATGGCTTGAAGATGCGTTAAATCCTGTGATGGTGCTGTCACCCGCCACTGGAATCTGGGACAACATGGCCACAATTAGTACATGACCGAGGTAGTTGGAGAAGTAAGGGAGAGGCCTTTGCCCTACAGTGGGCCTAACCAGGCTGATGATGATGATGGCGCTGTCAAGAATTCAGCAGCCGATCGGCATTCGACTACTTTACTCGTAAGCTGAAACCTGGTTACTTTGTACTTGGAACAATTTTTATTCAATGCCAACACGAACAGCCAAATGGTCATTTGCGTGACGCGCTATTGTCTCTCAGTCGCTATCTAATAGTTTGTTAATTAGAGTCATTCTAAGCTACTTACGTTAAAATTATGCAAGAACCAACACCAAGCACAACAAGAGAAGGTGCCTGTTTCCTGTCACTTGCGGTAAGTGGCGAACTTGCAGTGCTTTAACACATCAATACTTGAAAAGCACTGGCGTGCTTTTTTGAAGGATATCATGGCGGATTGAAAGGCTGTAACTATTGCCAGGCATACCTTCATCAAGTTTGTGCGAACAAATTCGTTTCATATCTTCTCTTTTTCCCACCTCATATCTTTTGCCTCCCACCCCAGCCTCCTCGTCAACAGAGTAGCTAACCGAGCAGTTAATCTGGTTAACTTGTTTCGTTTGATCTCTTATTTTCTGTCTCCCTCTGTTACAGCTTCTGTACCTTCCATTCTTACAGCCTACGCTGACGCAATCGGCCAATGTGGTCATTCTTTCTTTTTCAATGGAACCTAAGCATATAGCAGTTCGCAAGCGCGTTCAACTTTTCATGGTGAAGGACATGGCAGAAAAGAAGAGAAAAGAGCCAGCAAAAGAATAAGCGGCTTCTTTTTTCTGTCAAGAAGCGCCCGACCTTCTGGCTCGCCTTAAAAGCGCTGCACAAATACTAAAGTTGGTCGTCCACAATTTCCCGAAATTCGTGAAACGATAAAATATATAAAGCAATGGAGATAAAGGACCACCTTCAATGCTTTATTTAGAAAACTAAAGGCGAAAGCGAGGTTCGCTATACTCGTGTGCCCGTATTCAAGTGTGGAAGCGATATCTGCGGTTGACTACCTCAAAAGACCAGGAAGGTATAAATTGGATAGAAATCCTCGGGCGCAGAAGCGTTCCTCTCCTCGCTGATGCAGTAATTACGCTCTATTCAGAGGATAACTGTAAAAAAATAAAGGGTCTCTCGAGAGAGGCGGCTTGGCCGAAGGGACGAAACGAAGAGCTACGCATTAACAGAAGATAGAAGCAGACGAACAGATTTGGAAGAAAACAAGTTATCGAGCCTTCGAGCATCTTGTTCCAAACCAGCGAACGCGCATAATTTGGGACGCCTCGCCGCTTACGAGAATGGTAGGATCGTGTTACATTTTTTTTTGTTGTGTGGTGCTTCCCACCACCCAAGTTTCGTCGAAACTTAGTTGTCGCGTGCGCTTGTTGTAAACCCTCTGGAGATAAGCAGCCGCGTCGTCTAGACTTATTCTTCTCACCGTACCCACCCGTTCTGGAGCTCTTCGAACGGATTATAGGCCTCTCGCTCTGGTGCACCGTCAAGCTGCACACATCGTTGTCGCGGCTGCTTGGTACCCGCCCCGCTGCTCTTGCAAACGCATACACCGCTCGAGCCGTTCGCAGGATTCGGGGGTGTCGCTAGTGCTTCAGAGCTAGCCCCGCGTAGCTTTTTACAGCCCTACAATCCCTCCCTCCCCCCACCCCGCTCCCGCCCCTCTCTTCACCCGCACTACCGCCATCCACTCCTCCTCTTTATGCAACCCATGCCGAAAGCGGCGAACGTTCGACCAGCTCCCCCATTTTTGAGCAAGGACTCCTGGGAGATCACGTTATGCCTAAATGATCAAGTACACACTAAGCGCTAGCCTGCTTGTTATTACTGTTTACCGCAGAAACACAAAATTATGTTCGAATGGTTATGATCAAGTTCTAGTATTCTACAGCGTACACTGCTTCACTCTCTAAACAAATCAGAGGGACCTAAGAACTTTGTCAAACACCGTTTCTGGCTTACTCAAGCACTCTTGCCAGATAAAGCTGTTTAGCGACCGACCAACTGACTACACTCTGAACCAGTCGGCTGACTGGCTTACTGAATAATCCATCGACCTACTAACGTGCTGATTGATTGATTAAAGGATAATTAATTAGTGCTAATTACTTAGTTATTGGATGACCGAAAACAACACCGGCGTTATGATAGACGCCGTAGTGGAGGGCTCCGTACTAGGTCAATCTGAACAGCTGTATTTTTTAAGCACCCAAAGCGCTCGGCGCGCGAAATATACGCGTAACCCCTACGTCTTGATGCGGCCACCGTAGCTTGAAATTGAGCCCACGAGCTCGTACGCAGCAGTAGAACGCCGTAGTCACTGAGCCACCGTAACAGTTTCAGATGATGATTTGTGTTTGTTTTGATGAATATAGGGTGCCCACAGGGTCGCAGGATATCACCAGATAATGGAATCACACTGACGGGCGTAAAATACAAGTTTCTTTACAAGTTTTGAACAGGTGTACGGTAGCGCGATTAGAAGACAGTACAAAAGAAAATACACAGGGACAAACACATAGCGGTGTGCGTGTCCCTGTGTGTCTTTTTCTGTCCTGTCTTTTAATCGCGCTACCGTACACTTATTAAAGGCGCCAACAAGCCAATCAACAACCAAGCCAATCAACAACCAAGCCAATACCAAAAAGCCCACAAATTGCAACCCTCGTGTTCTTTACAAGAGCGGTTTTCTTATAGCAGACGGGAAAAAAACAGTTTAGCCATAAAGGTGAAGCAATGAATGTGATAGCAACGTGTTATAATGTAACACGAAGTGTACGATTCGCAGCTGGCTGCAGCGGCAGTATGAATTGAAGCAAACGTAAGCAAAGTAAAAAACTAGCCGTTGCTAGTAATCCTCTGTTTTCATCCTGTCAACGTACAATTTCATTTATGTTCTTTAATACAAAACCAACGTCTTCCTTAGCAAATTTACCACCACTTTTCCGCATCGGATATGTTTCAAACTTCTTTCGTGGGCCGATCCTGGAGTTGGTGCACAGTCATGCCAATTAAATTACATCATTTTTAAGGTTCGAGCTCGGTTATTGTTTGGCACTGTAATAATAAAGTCTCAGAACATTTAAGATGAAAGCCATGCGTTGACTGTGTTTTGTTTCATGACACTTCTTTGTGGGCGGCCATTCTCAAAATTCTGAGGAATAAGGTTGTCAAGAATGTAAGACCTGGTGTAGGCAACCTTAGTGATAAATTGGTATGGCAATATAACCCTTATATACCACATGTAATATAGCAGAGCGCGGTATTACAATACATATACCTAAATATATGCAGAACCTCACCGCGATGCCGACGGCGAAAATTCGCTAGGAGTGTCCATATATTTGCTATCGCAATAATAATATCCTCTCTCTTTGCGCTTTTGCGTCGTAGATACCCTTCTACGCAATATCTTTCCGTGTAATTGTAGATTAGCTAAAGAAACCAAAATGGACGAAGAAAAAAAAGAATTGGAAGACATCTAGTGTATGAACAGGACGCAGTGCCAAGCTTTTGAAAGAAGTCTGGGCAACATAAGAAACGCTTGTTCGTTTTACACGCAGCGCAAAAGAAAGAAAAAGAATCAGAAACGGCGAAAAAAGGAAGATATTGAGCCTGAACTAAACGGAGCCCAACAAAGCCCAATGACAACCTTGACGAAGTCACAAGTGAGGCTCCAATATCCAAGTTGAAGGACGGAACAGGCATGGCCCCACACCAACCTGCTCCCCAGCAAACTCAGTTCTTTTTTTCTTTTTTTTTCTTTTTTTATCGTGCCAGTCCTCGAGATAGAGCAGCTGCCGCTGGTCCGAGGGCCAACAACCGGTCCCCGCCGAAGCAGCGTGGCGACTTTCCTTGCAGACGGTAAGTTTACGACGAAAGTCGCGGCCATTCATCAGCATGATGGGCGCTGCATCGTATGACTGAAAAGGCTCCTCTTCCTCACGTGCCATGTATGCCACAGTGACTACGCAACCACTTTATTATATCGTGTCCTTCGTCAACTAGTCGATGGCGGACTTCTATGATCTCTAGGACGAGCTGCTCATGTGATCCATGGCGCAGTGCTGAGAGTACACTCTGTAGGGCTGCCTTGGAATCACAGAAGACTGACCATGCGTGGGATGGTTCCTCCTTAATGAAATGAAGAGCCGCACGCAGGGCTACCAGTTCAGCAGCTGTCGTTGATGATACATGTGACGTTTTTAGCTGTATTTTGACGGATCTTGTCGGTGTCACCACAGCAGCAGCTGAACTTGCAGATGTGACTGAGCCATCGATGTAAACGTGTACGCGGCCACTGTGCACCTCATGTAAATGTTCAAATGTGGCCTGCTTAAGGGCAAACGACGGCATGTTAGCCTTCTTCGTGATTCTTGGGATGGTGAGGCATATTTCCGGTCTGTGCAAGCAGGATGGTTTTGCTGCGGGCATGTAGTTCGATGGCAATGAGGTACGATTGGCAACAATGATACGACTGAAAGTTGCGTGTGGCCTTTCTGCAGGTAGAGCGGCAAGATGGTGAGAAGATAGTCGAGTAACGTGCCGAATATGCGCCCTGAGAGCGTCGGTTGCCAAGTACGTTGATATTGGATGATCTCGAGCTATGACAATCGTTGCCGCTGTAGATGCACACCTCGGAAGACCGAGACATGTCCTTGGGGCTTGAGCTTGTAGTCCCTGGAGTACATGATCGAGCAGACGCAGCTGCCCGATCTGCCCATGAAGGCGTCAACTGCGTTGCCATTCCTCTTTCGAGAGCCGACGCAGCGAAAAAAACTTTCCGCACTTGCACGTGACCTGACATTAGCCCAATGGAATTCATCCAATTTCACAAGTGCACGCATCCATACCCTGGACCCTAATTTACAGCTCCGTATTCCGCCCGAGCTTCCACGACGTGACTGCACCCTTCTTGTCCGTCTATGGCTTGGAGTAGCATTTTCAAATGCCTACTCTTTCCCTATCGGAATGGCCAACAGCCCACTATGCGACTTCTGCGGGTGCAATGAAACGATCGAGCATCTTCTTTGTCAGTGCTCTCGTTTTAACCCACAAAGAGCAGTCCTCTCAGCCACCTTAGACAAACTGGACAAGTGCTCAATGACAGAAAACAAGATCCTTGGAACCTGGTCTACGCGAACATCAGCGCGATTCGCTATGAAGGCGCTGCTGCGATACTTGAAAGACACGGGACTTTCTGACAAATTGTGACTGTACACTGTGTGACGTGGGACTGTACGGTGACACTGCGTAAGACTAGGAACGCCTTTGCGGGCTGCGTGACAGTGCCCACAGAAATAGTTCGTGTGTGCGTGCGTGTGTGTGTTTAGGTTTTTTTTCCTTTCTTATCCTTCTTTCTTTCTCACCTATTGCATCCCCTTGCCCCTCCCCCAGTACAGGGTAGCCAACCGGAGATAATCTCTGGTTAACCTCCCTGCCTTTCTCTCTCTTCCTCACGTGATTGATTGATCTATCGACTGATTGATGGATTGTCTGCTAACCACACACGCCTGTGTGGTTAGCAGAAAAGAGAGAAATAAATTAGAGGAAAGGCAAGGAGGTTATACAAACGCACGTCCGGTTTGCTACCCTGCACAGGGGGAAGGGGCATAGGGATGAAAAAAAGAATATGTACATATATACATATATATATATATATATATATATATATATATATATATATATATATATATATATATATATATATATATATATATATAGAGAGAGAGAGAGAGAGAGAGAGAGAGAGCACAGTTTCGCGCATATTTGATGGTTCGCACCGAGTCTACACACGATCGCCATGACCTGCCGACTTGAGGCACTGAAAGAATGCTTTCATGGCTTTTTGTGCCGTCGACGCGTGTACGGCCAGTACCCAAGTACCTTCATTTCCGAGAATGGTCTGGAGTCCAGGGCGTTCAATACTGTCCGCAGAGCTTCACGCTCGACGTCGTACTGAGTAAAGAGGCATAAGGTGTGTTCAATCGTTTCTATAGTTCCACAAGAGTCGCACATGGGCGTATCCCCCATTCCCATGCGGAACGAGTAGGCCTTCGCAAATGCCACCCCGAGGCAGAGGCGGCACAGTACTGTCGCCTCAGAATGGGAAACTTTTGCACACGCTTGTCACTTAAGGGGTGGATCAAGTCTATGAAGATGACATTTCGGGAGGTTGGGAGAAGACCAATATTTGTATGTCATAGCTTCAACCACGTTGTGAAGCTTTCTTGCGGCAATAAGGGGATTGGAAATGGTTGGACTTCAAGATGGGCAGACCGGGCGACTTCGTCGACGAGGTGCGTCCAGGTAGCCACTGAAATATAGTTGCGTGCCCTTTAGCGATAGCTTGATGGTGGTCGTCCCTTATCTCATATGTCAGCTGCTCATGAGTCCTGTCAAACAAGGCAAAATGCCGACTCTGAAGTGCTGCCTTAGAGTGGCAATAAAATGATCCATTTTTGAGGTATCTCTTACAAGAGGCCTTTTACGTAGATGTTGTAATGTGTGAAAGTTGGAATTTGATTGTAGTTTTCGTAGCCGGAATAATAACGGCACCTGAAGACCTGGTAGATGAGACCTAACCATCAGTATAGATGCGTATTCGGTATACCCGTGTATCATATTCATTAATAACAGGTTCATCTGTTTCAGAGTTACTTCGGGGCGATTGGCCTTCTTCGTTACATCCGGAACACTTAGGCGCACCTGAGGCTGTTGGAGACACCCCAAGAGGAGAGAGGGCCTTACTACTGGTGTGTATCCTGACGGAAGACAATCTGGATTGGTGATGGTAACTTCAGAAAATGTGGCACGAGTTATCTGCGAGGGAAAGAACGCGATGATCGGGGCCGCGGTAAAGATGACGGATATGCGTCCCGAGACAATCCACAGCAACGTATGCTTGTATGGAATGATCTCATGCGAGGACGATTTTTTCACGTTGTGCGGTTCTCACCCTTACTCTTGGGACAAAGGAACGACAACACACTAGTGCGATCAATCACAAGCGCATTTATTGCATCGCTCATAGACCAATGCCTGATAGCCGAGTTGCTACCCACGAAACATGCCGATGGGCTCGCGACAAATCGAGGAAGTCCGACTCACCGCGACCGGATAGTCAGCGAATATGTTCGCCCCGTGCTGGACACGAACGCCTGGTCGTTCGCGCGTACGGTCACGCGAACGGTGGCGCGTTCGAACGATCGTATTCGTTCATCGCGAGACGGTGTCGCAGAAGCATGGATCGGCGCATGCGCGGAACCACCGCGCCGCTTGCCGTTCCGGAGCCAAAGAGAAAGAGCCTTCTCTTTTTGCGACCAAGTAACCCCGCCGTTTGGTGGCGTTAGTAGAGCAACACTCGCGCCATCTCTCGTATTACCCTCCAAGCTTACCAACCGTGGCCGTAAAACCACGCGGCGAAGCCGAATTACAGGAGACAAGAGCTATGCTGGAAAACCACATATCAGGGGACGCGTGAGAGTCCCGCATGCCCACAACGTGTTGACGCGCAGCGAGGAAGAAGTAAACACGTGCGCAGTGGTTGACTCTGTAAGCTATCCAATGAGCGAACATTTGACTTGCACGTACTGGACAACACTGGAAGACTGTAGCCCAGATATCCTAGAAATATAGCTCCGTACAATTGAAGCATACAGATATGCCCCATGTTTTTCCGCACGTTAATCTCAGCACCTGGGCAATCTACGACAGTTTTAATGTAAAAGCACTATGTGCCCCATTACGCGAAAAATCAGGCGTAGTCGGCGGCACGACCGAACGATGGTACCAAAAATGGCCGACGGTAAAGAGTAAAACAACATATAAAAGGCTGTAATTGACGTCGAATTTCTCAGCGAGGTACCTGTAAACAAAGTAAAATAACGTATTTGAAGACAATATTAATTAAATTTAGGCTCTGGTGAGAGCCGAGCTCGGGCCTCCCGGGTGCGAGACGAGCACGCTGCCCCGACGCCACTGCGGCTCCACGGTCCTGGTCGTCTAAATGTGTACCTAGTGCGTGCGTCATTCCGGGGCACGTCACGTAGCAGCCATCCGGCTGATTAAACGTGTGGCCTAGTGCGTGCGTTGTTGGGCACGTGACGGCGCAGCCAATGGGCAGGAAGTGACGCCACGTCATGAGTGTATTATATGTGTATTAAAGCATTAATGTCCAGTTGAATGGCCGCTGAGCGTTCCTTCGAGTTATGAACTCCTCGCGGGGAAGTGACCGCACTGAGACGCTTGGCACGTTTTCATATGACCTTACCGAGGCGCAATTAAAACGCAGGCGAAGAAGAACAACTTTATTGAAGAATAAAACGCTCAATGGGTGGAACCCCTAGACAAGGGCCCCACTGGCTTCCGCGCGCCATCTTGCTTGTCGGTTGATGGCCCTTTGGACCTCTTCCCGTGAACTGACAGCGCCGCCTCCCATTGTGTACGCTCCGTAATTTCTGTGTTTGTCTTTTGTGAATATGCCGTGCATGCCCATGAGATGTGGTGTAAGGTTGGCGTGGCTCCGCACCATGGGCATGCGTCCGCATATCTTTCTGGATGAATTTTATGGAGAATGTGCAGGTTGTTGTATGTATAGGTTTGCAGCTTTCTCGATATAACCTGTTCTTCCTTACTGAGATTCTTATCTGGGGTTGGTAGCTTCATTCTATTTCCTCTGTGATAGTTTTAAATTGCAGAGTAGTTCTGGTCAATCGGGATCGGGTCGTCAGAGGCGTCCTGTGAGCACACGTGGTGTGCTGTAGCATGCGCACGAGCTACTCTGTTAGCCTCTTCGTTTCCCCTGATTCCCTCATGAATGGGTACTCATAAAAGGTGAAATATGGCTCGGGATTTTATACCTTCTATAATCCTATAGGCTGCGGTGCATACTCGTCCCCTGAGGTAGCTTCTGCATGGCGCTTGAGAGTCTGATAGGATGATTATTTGTTGTTGGTTTGGTTCCGTCGCTTTGATAGCAAGAGCTATTGCGATTTCTTCTGCTTCCACGATAGTGGTGTTGTGAGTGGAGGCGCTAATGATTTCTTTGCCTATGTAGTCAATGAGAGCAGCTACCGTTCTTTTCTGCCTGCCTGGGTATCATTCCGCATCCACGTAGCGGGAGCTTGGTTTGTCGCCGTGCGTTTTTTCAATGTATGCAGCTCTGGCTTCTCTTCTGCCTGCATGTAGAGTTGGGTCCATATTTCTGGGTATTGGCGCCACTTTGATGCAGTTTCTGATTATTGTGGGGATGGGTTTAGATTGGTTGTGTTCTTCAAGGAGCTCGTGATAGCCGAGTCTGCGTGATAGCCGAGCCGAGTTTGTGCGAGTCTGTTTCTTTAAGTTATCAGTTGAGCTTCTGCCAGTTCCTCGAATGTATTATGAATCCCTAGAGACATAAGTTTTTCGGTTGCGGCGCACTGCGGAATTCGTAGGGTGATCTTGTAGGCTTTCCTTAAGCACGAATTGATCTTATCCCTTTCTGTTTTCGTTAGGTGATAATACGGCAAGCTGTAAATGAAGCAGCTAACCACCAGGCTTCTGATTAGGCGAAGGGTGTCTGATTCCTTCATCCCCGTCCTTTTCGTGGCTACCCGCTTTATCATTCTCGCGACTTGTTGTGTTGCCGTCTTGATGAGGTTAAGCCCGTGTTGGCAGTGTTGATTTGATTGTAGCCACATGACTAGTACCCGGATTGGGCTCTTCTCAAGTATTGCATCATTGCCAAGTCTGATTTCCAATTTAAGGGCAGGGTCCGTCGGGACGTTACGATTCCCTTTGCCTTTCCAGACTCGTATAAACTCCGATTTCTCTGACGCGCATTGCAGCCTTCTGGCTCGCACGTATGTCTCGATTTCACAGGCAGCTGCTTGTAATCGTTCTTCTTTTCACGTGGCGACCCGGTGACACACCAGACTGTAATGTCATCCGCGTATAGGGCGAGCTGGATACCCGAGATGGCTTGTAGTTTTCTTGCAAGGCCTATCATCGCCACGTTAAATAGCGCTGGCGAGATCACTGCTCCCCAGTACCCTTGTTGGGTGCCTTGAAAGTCTTGATTTCTACTGCGCCAAATTCAATCTCAGCGGTTCGTTGGTATAAAAAGCTGCGAACATAGTTGTATATCCGCTCTCCGCAGTTTTTTTCAGCCAGGCCATGGAGTATTCCTTGGTGGCTTACGTTATCAAAAGCTCCTTTTATGTCGCTGGCCATAAAAACGTGTTCGCTTGATCTTGGTATATTTGTCAGGACTTCTTCCTTCAACTGTAGGAGGATGTCTTTTGTTGAGAGCTTGGGTCAGAATCCAAACATAGTGTCTGGAATGATATCATGGTCCTCCAAGTAGTTTTGTAATCTAGAGTTGACTATTCTTTCAAATAGTTTCCCCAGACAGGAAGTTAGGGAGATTGGTCGAAGGTTACTAATGGCTAATTTGTTGCCAGGCTTGGGAATTAAAACTATTTGAGTGTGCTTCCACTCCCTTGGAATAGTACCCTGTTGCCAATGTTCATTTATGAGTGTAGTATAGGCCTGTAAAGCCTCATCGCTTAGGTTTCTAATCATGGGATTAGTTTTCCGGTGTTTGCCTGCCGCTGTGTTTCGAGTCATTTTCGCTATGGCAGCTCTAACTTCTTCGATGGAGATAGGTTCATCGAAATCAGGGTGAGGCGCCACCCCCCCCCCACCCCGTATTTGGTCGCAGAGGGTGGGGCAGATGGGTCTGTTCCGCAGCACTTGTTATATAATTCTTCTTTGAGTTCTTGTTCCGTACATATGGATTAGCCGTTCCACCACTTTACAGCCCTCGTTCTTGGTTTTTGTTGGTTCCATAATTGCTCTTAGTATGCTTCCAAGTTTTGGCGGTACTCAGTGTGTCATTAAGGGAGTCACAGAAGAAGCGTTCCCAATTGCACGTAGTTAGTTGCGTTACGTACTCTTCCGCTTTGCGGGTGTTTTCTGCAACGCGTACTTTTAGCTTCCGGTTCTGTGTCTGTCGCTTCAATCTTTTCTTTAGTCCTCTGCGTGCCTCCCAGAAATGCAGTAAGTGAGGGTCTATCTTAGGTATCTCACATGTGCGGGCTATTTCTTTTGTGACTTTATCCTTTATGTTCTTAAACTTTCACACCATTTACTTAAATCATCAATTGTGGTGCTTTGTTGGCTCTGCATCCGGTGGTATTTCACCCAGTCGGTAATTTTGGCTATTACTATGTGTCGTTTGATTTTCCCAGTCCGAATTGTGGTGCTGATGATGTAATGGTCGCTGCCTAAATCATTTAGAGTATTTATCCATTGCGCATCTTCATAATTCTGCACTGACGTGAGGTCAGGGCTGGTGCTCATGCTCACACTGTTGCCCTGTCTAGTGGGCACTGCAGGATCCGTTATAATTGTCATGTCGAGTTGTTCTGTTTGTTCCAGAATGTTTCTGCTCAAGAGACTTTCGAACAACTATTACCCTCAATAGCGCAACAGATCACCCAACAGGTGTCAGCCCAAATAACACAACTAACGCAACAAATGACTGCGTTTGAAGTGAAGTCCGACAAAAAACTCCAGGCTTTGCAAATTGAAATCATGAGAACGGTGCGTAAGCAAATTACCGGAGCTAACATTAGAGAGAGAGCCGAGAAGCCGTACGCCAGACCAGGGCTGGCAGCCATTGCACAAGAAATCAACCATGCCTAAACATGGTTGCTTTCTTGTGCAACCATGTTTAGGCATGGTTTCACAAGAAAGAAAATTGCGATATCTGGCAGTGGAACTGTCGTGGATACCGGTGGAAAAAGAGACTTTAACACAGCTGGTGAGTTCACAGAGCGAGCCACCAGCTGTCATAGCCCTTCAGGAAGTCGGATCCCCTCCAAACCTTCAGGGATACGAGGTGTACGCACACCCGGATTCGGAGAAAGCAATGGCGACTTTGGTAGTGAAATCGATTACCGCAATCAAACACGATCTTTTACCGACACGGATATTAACCATTTACTAATAGAAATTATATATAGAGGGCCCGAACGAAAAGAGTGCCTTTATACTAAACATTTACAGTCCACCAAGCCAGAGAAAGACAAAGTTTGACAGACTCTTGCAGGAAACTGCCCGCCTGGTAAAGGGAAGACCACTGGTGATAGTAGGTGATTTAAAACGCAGGCGAGAGCTTGCGCGGACAAGCAACGCGCAGAAAAAAAGCATTTGCCAAAGCGACTATAGTATGTTTGCGCATTACCACACGTAAGCAGTATTGTCACTGCCTAATTTTTTTCTTCCGGTACGTGCCTTGAGGGCTCCAGGAAAGATTTCGCTCAATTATTACACCCAAGAAACGATGGGTCTTTCCATAGGTGATAGTGTGTCCATTAATGGAAACTGCATGGGTTTGGTGTTATAGGTTTACGTGTGAATGCAATCGACGCACAGTTCACGGTCGATGCAGGCAAGCCTTGTGTTTGAAGGTATGCTGATGTCAAAGTTGCTGTCAACTGCAATCACGCGCACACCTGAAGGTGAGTAACCGTGGAAGCCCAAAGGCAGATGTCATCTGCATGTATCGAGAGGTAGATTGTTTCAGCTAGCCCAATGAATTCAGCTAGTCCAATGAATGTCACATTCAACAACGTGGTACTAGATACTCTTCCCTGAAGCAAGCCGCAGTAAGGGTAATGTTCAAATATAGGGTTATCTTCTGTTTGTAAAAAAACTACCGGCTAGTTATGTATTCGGATAAACAACTAAGCATGCAGCCGCCGATTTCAATAGTCTCCAGGGAGTTGATGACGGCGTCATGTGCAATTGGTCCTACTGATATATCAGTGGTGCATCTGAGAGGCATGAATGATACATCATTTTTATCCGCTTTAGACGTGCTATAAGAGGCAGTTTACATAATTGTGGCTACTTTTCTCATTACTGAGACGTAGAGTTGCAAATTTGATAGTTTTGTTTTCCGGGAATTTGTGATTTTCTACAATCTTTATTAAAAAATTGTCGGCCTAATTCAAACAATCTCTCCCAATAATCACTAGATTCTAACATTTTCTTTTTCTTTTTTTAATGCGACAAACTTCCTCACATTTGGTGCATTGGTTGCTGAGAAAAATTATTTGTTCTTTCTCGCGTATTTCGAGCTAAAGCTTCCGCTCAACCATTAATATGTTCGGTTTGCTGCCCTAAGCTGGGAAACAGGGAAAAGGAAGAGAAAGGAAAAGAAAATGAACATCCATTCACAGGCCGTGGCCTTATAATGTGTAGGTTAGACAACCGGTGGTCTATTAGTGTTATTGATTGGCTGCCAAGAGAAGAGCAGTCAAAGACTACACAGAACTAGGTGATGAAATTAGTGGATCCGAAGACACATAAGTAGTGGTTGATTGCAAAAGACAGAGGTAATTGGATATTGATAGGAGAGGCCTTCGTCCTGCAATGGACAAAAAAAAGAAAGATTACCATGATGACGATTATGGCGATTATTATGAAATCACCAGCTAACGTGACTATCCCGCAACGGTCATTTCATACTGAATGAGCGCGCTCCCAACAGATCGTCGTATTTAAGCAGCGTCGTGCTTTTCGGCGTGGTGGTTTTCCGCTCGACGGGAAAGAAACGTTACTGTGACCCCCTGCGAATTGATTTTTTGTTTGTTTTTAAGAACGCCTATTCATACCTCACTCAAATAGCGGACAGCGTCCATTTCAACACATGTGGCCTAGGATAAACGATAATACAACTCCAGCGTGACTGCCCATCATACGAAGATGAGACGCTTGCCTTTCGTACAGCTTTAGGGCACTCAGACGACAGGCCTCTTAAATAAAATACGATCGTAGCACCATGGCTTCGTGCGTCTGCGACATACAAAGCCACAAAAGCACTGATGCGGTTCTTGAGACGCACCAGCCTGTCTGAACACTTGTGATGAACTGAACGGGGGACCCTTCATTGCGTGTGCATCCGTGCACACTGTGAACTTCTCTCCTTGGTCTCATCTTTCGGTCCGCATTCCCCAGTGCAGGGTAGCCAACCGAGCTCAGCCTGGTTAACGTCCCTGCCGTTCCTCTTAAGACTTCTCTCTCTCTCTCTCTTCTTTTGTCTCTCTCTCTCTCAACCGTGGACGAAACAGTTACGTTGCCAGCGACAGCAGATGTCTCCCTCGCACCAACCTATAAAGGTCGGCCGGATTCATTTCGCATCGCACTTTCAAACAAATCAATGTGGATGTCATTTTTCCTTGTTTCTTCCTGCGAATGTTTCATTCTGGCGTACCCGCCGTGGTTGCTCAGTGGCTGTGGTGTTGGGTTGCTGAGCACGGGATCGCGGGATCGAATCCCGGCCACGGCGGCCGCATTTCGATGCGGGCGAAATGCGAGAACACCCGTGTACTTTAGGTGCACGTTAGGTGCACTTAGGTGCACGTTAAAGAACCCCAGGTGGTCGAAATTTCCGGAGTCCCCCACTACGGCGTGCCTCATAATCAGAAAGTGGTTTTGGCACGTAAAACCACATAATTTAATTTAATTCTGGCGTACTACATGCGAGGGAACCGCCATTGAACTGCAAATAAAACAGGGAGCAACAGAAAGGTAGCACATTGAAGAAACGTAAGACGAGTCAATTTTCAGGCGTGTGTTCTGTACTCGCGTGTTGGCCGCGTTTCAGGTAGCTTTACGGAGAGTCTGCCAATCGTCGAGGCAGAAAACAATAGCTCGCTTTGTTTACGATTGCATGCATATGGCCTCACGTTTCTTTTTCTTCGCAAGTCTTAAGCCGTACAGAATATATTACGTATGACCCAGAAATTTTGCCAAACGAAGCTTTAGTTCTCCCAGCAGCCAATAGCAACTTCGTTTATTTATTTATTTATTTATTTATTTATTTATTTATTTATTTATTTATTTATTACAATACCCACAGCGCCCGTATGTAATACAGCGGGAGGGGGGGGGGGGTTAGCTAACAAAGAACCAATAAAGAACGCAGGTAAAACAAAACATGTACCCGGGACACTTTCTTACTCGCACATATGCACACACAAAGAAGAGAAAGCACTATCTTACTTTGTTGGGCTTATTGAATTTTAAAATACCTCGTTTGAGAGCATCCTTGCGACATGCGATGCTAACTTATTCCACTGGCTTATGGTTCTGGGGGAAAAAATGACATTTTAAGCGCTTCAGTTTTGCAGGCTATTTCTTTAATCTTACTTTCATGGACCATCCATTGTGAAACGTAATTAGGCTTGGAGAAATATTTCCCGGGGTCTATACCTGTTCGGAAGTGGAATATGTTGTGAAAAGGTTTCACTCTAAGATATTCCCTGCGTTGCTGTAGTGGTTCCCAACCGAGACTTTCTTTTGCTCTTGAAACGCTGAAATTCCTGGTATAATTTGAACAAACAAGACGAACGACTATGCTTTGAATTCTTTGTTACCTCACATGATGGCCACGGATCCCACACAGAACAAGCATAATTCAGAACAGATCGGACATTTTATTTCTGCAATGACACCGTTATCTCAACTGGCAACTTTCTTGCATTTCTGCACAGGAAACCTAGAACGCGCCATGCTTTAGTTGCATTATGATAAATGTGAGGCTCCAAGAAATAACAGGTGCGAAATAAAGTCCGAGATCTTTGTGCTCCGGAACTGGTTGGGTTCAGAGAGTAACCGAAGTCATGAGTTGTTCTTTTCCTCAAAAAACGCATATGAACAGATTTCTTTTTTTAAGCTAGTGAGCATGCGCCAACTTGTTGCATCACTCATTTGCTTTGTACAGGTCATTTTGTAAAACACGGTATTGGTGGGTAGTATGAATAACCCTATACATTCTCTCAACCTCTAAGCTACAGGAAGTAAAATAAAGCGCTATTAAAAACGAAAACGACCAAGATATGCAAAATTCTTGGCAAACAAACAACTACATTGTCGTAGAAAAGGGCACATTACGTAGCACGTGTTGGTGCGGATTGGGTAGCTCTCGCACACGACTTCGAGCTCGCCGGGCCTTAGTCACGATTACCACGAAGATTGCATTTCTGCTGTCCAACCGCGCGGAATGGAATAGAGGAAGGATACAGGCACAAAGCCGAACCCGGAGCCGTCTTATGAGCTTGTTCCACTGGTCGAAAGGCTGCAGCGTACTAGCTATCCTTCAAAAGGTAAGTAAATAAACTGATTTAAACAAAAACCGCACAAACATTCGCAGAGAACAACGAAGACTACAGCTGAAGCCAGAAAATGGCTCTCACCTTTTTTCTTCTTCTTTTTTTTTCCTTTTTACATGCAGAGATTGGTTGTTCATTTTAGCTTGCTGTGTCACTGGACGGTTTTTGTTTGTTTGCAATGTTGTGGTGCGGGGGCACAAAAAGGAAATGAGTCACCAAGCGCACGAAAAAGTAAAAGAAAGAAAAGAGCAGTCTAGGTGGAAACGTCCCCTCGTACATGCATAGAGATTGCACGCATATCAGTTCGAGCGTTGAAGCAAGGAGCAACTTTCGTTGCTTCCAAGGGCCAGTGAGCGGGGTTGACATTTCGCTTCTGTCGGTTGTTTACCTCCGCTTTTCCTTTCGTTCTTTCTTTACTTACTTGCTAAAGTTACGTGTTAAATTTATTTGGCACGCATCACCTCTGTTTGTATTCCCGTTCGAGTGATCCCCGCTGTGTTATCACGCTGGTTTCCTTCCTGACTGTTGGAACCCTTCCATAAGCACGAGAAACAGAAGAAAAAGAGCGTGCAAATGCCCCAGTTAAACAAACGTAAACAACGTGCTCTCCGAGCTAGAAGTACACGCACATGTGCCGCCAAGACGGTGCTTGAGTACTGAAAAAAAAATAAAGGAGAAGAAGAACAAGCGTTAAAGAGAAGCGACTACAAGAATATGCATTCGCCACTGTGGGCCCAGAGAGCAGCTTTGGTATAAGCGGACATGAGAACAGCCTCTTATCGCCTTCCCCACGCCTTCTGCCTCCTAGGAAAATGCAGAAAGCGGCGTTGTGCTCATGACACACGCCCACGTGTATACTCTAGAAGGCACCCGTTTGACTACACCAAAAGCGTTCATAAATTATGCTTCAAGAGACGCGGCTATAGGCGACAGGCGTTCCATAGTCTGCGAATTTCGCTTCTCCGCTACTTCAGTGACTCCTCCCACCTATCCCTTGAATGCCTTGTTATTTGGGGTATCTTTTTCTCTTATTTCTTCTTGTTTTCTCTATTTTCTTATCTTTTTCAACCTGTAATTTGTTTTTGACTCCGACGCACCATCGTCTTTCATTCTTTTCTCTCTTTTTTTTTATTCGCCTTCCTCGCCATCCTCTTTGATCCCAGATATTCTTTCGTTTGAAAGCTACCTTACAGAAGCACGTGTTTCTGGCATTGTAGCACATTTTTGGTAGTCATTTTTCACCACTCTACGGGGCTACTGGGCCGCCGTGTAGCAGGAGCACAACGTGCATTTGTGCTTCTTCAGACAGCGAGCACACATCCGGCGTGGCTTTTGCACTGCATATGCTACGTAAACGTGCACAGTCTTGTCAAGTGGCTGCGGAGCCACCAAGCGCGCCTGTTCTTGTCACTCTGCTACCGTTCTGTTACCTCATTTATCCTTGTCTTCAAAGCTTCTTTTCTGTGCGCCTGGCTGCAGAGTGCGGCAGGAGAACGCAACTATAACGGCTGCTGGTCGTTTTCTCGGGTGTTCACCGGTGCTACCATTCACGTTTATGTGGTTGTAATAAAACTGGCGTTTGCTTATGAGAGAAAAAGTGGCACCTTATCATAGAGTAGCTACTACAGAAGAAGACCCATGCACGCCTGGGTTTCGCATTTGAAGAAAACTTCCCCGCTGGAAGGACAGAACGATGACCAAGTGTTGCTCTTCTGCCTTCCCATGAACTGCCGTCCCGTGAGCATGTGCCGAATGTTTTTGGGCCTTCTTCCTTTCTCCGTCACTGTGCAACCTTTCACTTGATAGACGGCGTCTGCGTAGTCATGTATTGTACGGCGTCTGCGTTGTCGTGTACTGTACGCCGTCTTTATCGTACCCACTGTTCCTGTGCCGGGGCAGCGTTTTTACAATTTCTAGTAGGTACAGCGGGGCGTGGCGTTTTTGACGGCGCTCGACGTCTCTGTTCAGGCGCGAGTAAGAGCGGGTGCGAGAGAGAAAATCTGGGGGCCTTTGCTCCTTGAATATGTGACTCTGCCTAAGCACTACGGTGGAGAAATTTCTTTGCGCTTGTAGCGTGCGTTTGTCCCTAGGCGTGACGGCATGGCGGAGGGGGGTCGAGTATGTTTACGCTCCGCCGCCTGACTGCCCGCGCGGTGAGGCAGTGGGCACGGGTGCCCCATTTGGTGATCACTGTCTCTGAAGGGGCAAGGTTATGACTGGTGTTGTATAAGTCGCGGGTCACTTTGTTAGTCGCGACGATAGATTGCATTTTTTACAAGCACTGCTCCCGGACGGCACACGTAACCGGCAAACGGAGGCCTCAGGAGAGCACCTGAGGTTATAATAAAGCAGGCGGCGCAGGATCTCCGGGGCACCCAAGCGGTAGCGGGGGGGATCAAAGCTGGAAGCAGAGCGGCCCGTTGGTTGGGGCCACGGAGGCCGAAGCGTGCCAGGGGGTGTTCGCATAAAACAATTGGCTGTCCGCGATAGATCGGCTGTCCGCTATTGCGGACAGCCGATCTTATACTCTCCTGGCACGCGCAGGCCTCTGCGAGCCCCAACCCACGGGCCAGTCCGGCTTCTAGCTTTGATGTCCCCCTTGCCGCTTTGGTGTCCTGGAGGCGCCGCCAATAATGCAAATAGTGACACGTTGTTTTAATTAGCAAACAACACGATTGAATAAATATAATTGCGTCGAGCCGCCAACTTGCAATGCTAGGTTCAGCACTACCGCGGCCCGCGACTTCTGCCGGCGCGCCTAGGGACAAGCGCATACAACACGCGCCAAGAAACTCCTTCATTGTGCCTAGGCAGAGTCGCATATTCAAGGAGCAAAAGTCCCCACATTTCCTCTCTCTCACCCGCTCTTACTCGCGCATGCGCGCAAACGGCCGTCGTCTCCGTAAGTGCAACGCCCCGCTGTACCTACTAGCAAGTGGAAATACGCGGCCGGGCAGGGGGCCCACAAACACATTCTGGCCGAAGCAGTCGCTTTACAGAATGGGCTAACCAAGTGACTAATATCTATCTATCTATCTATCTATCTATCTATCTATCTATCTATCTATCTATCTATCTATCTATCTATCTATCTATGTATCTATCTATCTATCTATCTATCTATCTATCTATCTATCTAAATGACCAGACAGCATGTTTAATGACCGGAAAGTGAGAATTATCATAGCACCACCTCAACTGGTTCTCGTCTGCAGTCATCTTCACTACGCTATGCTGTGTGTAAGGTACTTTTCCAATGCCTCGAATGCGATTTTTGAAAAAAAAACAAAATTTGCTTTCAGTCTATTTTCTCCCACATATTACTTTTCTGGCTGGCAGGCCGATGATAAATCTCCGAATCTACCGCCACCTTTTGAATTCCCGAATCACGGCCGTGGCCTCCGAGGTTGATGGCGCAATGTGAAGCCCTGTTCGACTTCCGAGGAGATGGTTAATCGTTAGTTCCTGCGTCGCCTCAGACAATCAAATAGAAATTTCGTGCAGCAAGACAAAGAAATGCAACAGCGCGAAATCTTGCAATACACGAGAATGAACACAAAAAAAACATGAAAGACTAGGGGATAAAAGCGATACCCTTTCGAGCTAATGAGGCAAGAAGACCTAACTGCACGCATGCTTGAGTAGATCCACGAAAACGTTTCCAACCAAGCTGGAAGAAGCACCGGCTTTTTGAAACAGCTTCAGTCTCAGTTTAAGGCTTAGCTTCTTGCCGATTCACTATTTTATTCAGAAGGATACAGCTGCAGTGCCACTCCTGAAACAAGAGGCTGAATCAAACTCGACGCGTCAGAACACTTTTTGGCTTAACTGCGGTGCTGCAAGTCTCGGTTAATGCAAATTTTTGTCAGGGACGTTTAACTTTTGTAGAATTATTGTATGCACTGGTTAAAAAAAACATTTTTCCCGTTCCTCCAGTGCCGCTGTTTCTTGCTATCTGTATTATTTATTCCGCTCGCTTCGTTTTCACAGTCTGTGGACATCCTCACAAATCTTGCACTTAATCAGCGCACCGCAAGCAGGGAAGAGATAAAGTAAATAAAGCGCGTGTTCAGCTGGGACCTACTTTGCATATCAGCTTCCGCGTGGGAGACGTGGCCCATTCTGAGCAGTTCTTTAATTTTCAAGCGAATATTGTGGCCAGCACATAGTGAAAGCGCATATACGAAAAAGCCAAATACAGTATCAGACTTGCCTCGCTTACCCTAAGGTAACGAGAACAACTATAAGCGACAGTCTTGGCTAAACATAGGATTAATCTTTTACAGATTGTTATCATAAATTAATGTGGGGATGTTTGATACCACATCTGAAAACTAGCGTCAGTATTACCAAACAGGAATAGTATTGTTCTTGAAATGCCGTCATCTAGGCGACCGTCTCATCATGCGATTATGGTTATAATGACGTACCAGCAGTGTGCAAATCCAGAGTGCGGGTATATATATATATATATATAGAACAAGTTTCGTCATCCACGTCTGAATTACAGGGGACTTGCATATAAAGCCGGCAACTCGGTGCTTTAATCAGGCGGCGCTGGTTTTTGGCCGCCATTTTGAGGGATGGACACAGGCAGGCAGCAGGTCATCCGTCCCCACCGCGTGGTTCTACGTGCCTTGCTTTCTTTCTTTTTTTCCTCCGCAGAAGTTTGAAACGCCAGCCTGCAGTTACCTTCCACTATGCAAACAGTGCGCTTGCGCGTGCAGTTCCGGCCATAAGGTATACATAGGCGAGCAAACTTTGATACCGCGTTCAATGTAGTGGTTTGGCCTCTGAACTCGGCCGCTTCGCGTGCGTACGGACCGTTCATCAGTATTTCATGCGAATTGTGACAGCTAGGTGCAGCAGTTTTGATACATCAATCAGAAAATATATTTAAAGGAATGTATACAACGCGCACATTGCAAGTACGTAATGCATTTTTTCACAGCCATGAGCTAAAGCAGTGTCGTAATGAGACGGGCCATTCGTCTATAGCCGCGTAGGCCACGGACAGCCAAAGACAACATACTAGGCAATGGTGGGTGCGACAAGCCAACTGGACAGCGTTAATTACCAAATACTGTGACGTTTGAGAGGTCACTCCGGCCGTGCTACTCCCTTGCTACTCAAGCGCACAAAATATTGCAGCATGCTGCGCTTCTCCCCGTCGCTGCTTCCGCTTCGCAGTAGTCAACGACGCCTTCGTAGGGCAAGCGAGGGAGCATGCCGAGATATTACACCTATCCCATTGCGGGAACGAAACTTGCGCACGCAGGGCCATGTTATGCGGTGAACGCAGTGTATTTTCAGGTCGGAACATCGCAGCAAACTCGATGAGATATGCAGCAGAACGCGCACTGCCCGCAGCCTCTTCACGCGCATCCTGCGCTCCCTGGCACATTTAGCCCTCTGTTACGGTTGGCGTGTAGCATCCCGGCAAAAAGGATGCTCGACCACTATGCCTCATTGAAACGAAGAATGGACTCCTAATTTCCTATGGTTGCCTCGAGTGGATGCCGGTCGGGCGGATGCCCCGCAGTGTTCACAGGCCCCTTTGCGTGTGTGCGGGAGAACCCTTTTTCACAAACGGTGCGACTCAAAGAGGGGCCCCTTCCACGAACTGTCAGCACTTTCCGAGAACCAACGTCGCCTAGAAGAAAGGCCCACCGAAAGTAGAACCTGCTGAGTGCCACCTGCGGAGGCGAGCCCGTCTAGGCTCACCGAAGAAAGTGGGACCAGCCACCCATCCAAAACGCGACGCAGTGCGGGTCACGTGACGTTGACCTGGGCAAGATCCCGCCTACAATTTTAGGGGGCCTATTTAAGGGGCCCCGCAATGTACTTTTCACTTCATTCTCTTCTTCTTACCTTTTACCAACCATTGAATAAACCATGCAAGTTTCGCACTAGAAAATCGTCTCGTCCCTGTCTGATCGCCATGGTCTACCGGATGCCTGTAGCCCGCCGACAATGCCACGCTACCCAATAATAACGTCGGTCGAGCTTCGATAAACAGGCGTCACAACAACTGATCGGCGGCGGTGAGGTACGCTACCCTGGTGAACGCAACACCTCACAGTAGTACGTGGTAGTAACCCAATGTGTGTACAGGATTGTCGCCATTGTGCAAAAGATCTATTTGACGTCAAGCTCCTCATGATGCACGACCAAAGTTCCTGAGGGTGGCGGCCGCGTTCTGATAGCATCGGGATACAGAAACGTTACTGTACTTAAATTTAGATCTGTGATAGAAAACCCCGATAAGGAAAATTGATCCGGGGTTCTTCCCTACAGCACTTTTCAGCGTTAGAACTGACAAAGAACCATTGCAAAAGAAAATAACAGCTGTTCTTTTTTTAGTCGTCATCTTGTACACTTATACATATACGCTCATACATCTTGTACACACATGCAAATAAAAGTATTGTGAGAAAAACTGCTTCTTACCAGCTTGACGAGGTCCGCAGGCCCTGAAGTCAGCACTTGGCAGCGGCACAACGTCAAATATACAGGCAAAAAAATTTGAAAACCAATCTAGATAAATTGTCAAAATTTACAAACGACAAAAGCAAGAACAACAAAAATGAATGTCATTTTCTGTGAAATAAGTCCTGTGCCGACTAGTAAAAACGTCATATTGCGCTAACGATACTTTCTCGTGTGCTGCGAGACGCCTACAGAATCGACATTATTGCACTCCCCTATATATACTTATATTCTCAAATAGGGCCTAATATCAAAATATTCTGTTTCGTGGCACCCTTCTGAGCGAAACAGAAAGTGCATCATTCTTCAGTTCTCACAGGGCTTTTCTTCGAAATAATTCATAATACGCTCGCTTTGTCTTTGCTGCTTCTGGCTAACTATAATGCAGTCTTTCTTCT
The DNA here is from genome assembly GCF_050947875.1 of Dermacentor variabilis. NCBI lineage: Eukaryota > Metazoa > Arthropoda > Arachnida > Ixodida > Ixodidae > Dermacentor > Dermacentor variabilis. The sequence goes on from NC_134571.1 coordinate 37,234,109, forward strand.
GTTTTAATGTCAAAGGAGCAGAATAAGAAAAAAAAGCAATGATAAGCAGCAACGGCAAGAGATCTGCAAGAAAGAGGAGTACCTCATTTTTCTTATTTTACCTTTCTTCTTCAAGACGGCTAAAAAGGTTTTTCCCGAGTGTCTTTAAGAAATCTCTTGATTGGAAAATGCTTTTTCAGCTACTTCCCGTATCGCAGTCGGTGCCTTTGTCTCGCGAACTCTCCGATTACATCTGTTTTCCTACGTGATTTCTCTTCTTCGCTACCGCGGAACTTCTATACCCTCCCATTATACACTTCGTCTCACTTGCCACCTCGCATACTTGCTCAGTTCTCTCTTCCCCAGTCATCCCCGTTTGGTAAGAACAAGGAAAGAAGCTTTTAGCCAGTCAGACTTGGATCTCTTTCGAATTCGTGAACTGCTGCTGCTGCCGCCGCTCAGCGGGCACAGACAGCCTCAGTCTCTTGCTCTTGGAAAAAGTAAGCAAATAAGAACCGGTGGAACTTGAGAAAGCTTTTTAGCCGGGGGAAAGCACGTGACAGAAGTGGTCCGATGGCGCACGGGGCCGCTACGTCGTCGGGCTTCACCGACCTTTCAAGATTGCCGAGTATCTGCGCGTCGCATCTTGTTTTGAATCGTGTTGCTTCTTTCGTTTCGCGTCATGCCCTTATGAAAATATGAGATGAGTTTCACAAGAAAGTCTGACGAGTTTTGACATCACAGCCATTAGACTTTCTGATGAGTTTCTTTGGAATTTTCTGATGTATTCCTAATGTCATTCTAAAACATATTGGCCACCGTCTTTCTGTAGAATTCTTGACGAGTGTTTTTCTTGTGAGCATGAAATGTGTTCCTAATGTGCGCTCCAAAGCAGTTTTCTTGTGACTTTCTCACGTCTTCCTAATGAATCTCTAATGAGCTTATACATTAGACTGCTGGTGCTCATATTACTCCTATAACAAAATTGGCCACCACGTGTGGTAACATTTTCTCATGTGTCGCAATGGCAGTCAGACCTTATTTAAATATGTTACCTGTGCGTGACTGTCTTTGGTGCTTGATATATGCAGCCTGTATGCATGTATGTATGTCCAGCGAAGATGCAGCACTTTTGACAACATGTACATGGGCCCAACATATGCTGCATGTTAGACATTACTCAAAGAAAGATATTTAACAAAAACATTTATTGGGCATATCAATGCTTCCTTAAATGCAGAAGGAGGTTAAATGGAAGGAAAACACAGTATCAGTCTGGTTACGGATGTGATATTTTCCTTTCATTTAATCTCGCTACTTATCACTGAGGAGAGGCTGTTCTTGAGGTGGAGTGTCGTCATCTTGAAGTAAGTGCACGTGTACCCTGCATGGTAGAAAGGACAGAAAATTAACAAAACTTGGCAATCAACCACAGAAATACACGCTGTATCACTTGCTGCAGAACGATCTGGAGATCTTATAGTTAGTTCTGCGAAAAATTTATGTGGGGTCGGTTCACACAAAGTTGTTGAGGAACCACTGTGTGGACTTTGGGTGGAGCTGTAACTACAGTCAGCAGAAATTGCTCTTGGCTGTAAAAACGTGCAACGTGGATCAGCTGTGGCGTGTGTACATTTCGTGAACTACTTCAGCTATATCGGTTTCCACTTGACAAAGGACAGCAGTGTCTGTGGATTGCTAGCGTGAATGAGAAAATCTCACTAATTACTTGGCTTGGAAATAAGCGTAGGAGTGTTTGTGCACAGGCAACCCAATGCATCCCAGAGACATCCAAGTGCCAGTCGTTACAGAATATTTGCATCAGCTACGGGCACAGTTCTCATACATTCCAAGCCTACTATGTCATGCATGTGTTGGCCTCCTGAATGATGGCATACATCCCATTCAAGAAATACACCCCACCATGTCTGGTGTTTTTTATCACTTAAACCCGAGTGCTGCTTTCAGAGGGAGGGCACAAGTTGAAAAACAAATCCGTAGAAGCATGATAAACAAGCTTGCATAAAAATAATTTAATAAATAAGCATGGTGGTTGCTATCCCACGTCATTATTGAGTATTCCTCTTTGTCATGCAATCATAATGAGCGTTGACTGACACACGTCCCATTTTTCGATGTGGTATTCCTCACTGATTTTGTGGTATCAATCGTTGTTGTTTTGTTGTATCAAACAGATAAACAATCTAAATCTAGTGCACAGCTTGTCGTGTCAATGCATGGTCAAATGGGACGAGCACACTGGTCCTTTGAGTGAATTATGGTGCTCTCCTAGGCGCATGCTGAGGCACCGGCTAGTCAGCGCGCCCAATGTACATTGGACCAAATATGCACGTGATCAAAAGAATAGCCTACATTGACCCTCAGAGATACGAAACAAATTTTGGGTATCTTTAACTAAGCAAGCCTCCAATGCCTGGGTGCCTTTGTCAATTCACTTGTGGACTGCAATGCACATATATTTCCAGCAAAAATAAATTAGGCAGCATATGCACAACAGTCATGTTGTGTGGTATCCCGTCCCTCGCTGCGCAAATTTTGTCCTGAAAAGTTACATGAACTGATTGAATTGAAAATTGAATCTAGAAAGGCAAGGAGGCAAGCGAGGGTTGCTTGGTTAAAGGTGGCACCAAATTTGTCCAGTACGTGTCAGAGGCACTGTACTGTATTCCTTTCACATGTGGTCAAATGTACATAGCGCTGACTGGCTGGTGCCTAAATATGTACCTATGAGATCACCATATTTCATTCAAAAGACCAGTATGCTCGTCCGACTTGGCCACACATATCCGCAATGGGGCTTCAGACCAGATTAGGATTGTTTATCTGTTTTCACCCATGGATGAAAATTGGCAAGAGAAATCAGTCAGGCACACCACATAAATAGCAATAAGTGTGAGCCAGCTCCCATTATCAATGCATGAAGAAAGGCATCCTTTGTAGATTACAAGGGATAGAAATTAGTGTGTGCCTATTCACTTACTTCTTCTTATGCAAACACCATTTATCATGATTTTATGCCTTTGTATTACAACTTCTGCCATCCCTCAAATTAACTGGTGCACAACACAAGTGCACAACGAGTGCTAATTTTGTTAGTCCTTCCAACAACTTAAACAGTCAGTTGTTAGCCAAGGTCATGCTGCGTGGTCTCCCTTCCCTCGCTGCGTAAATTTTGTCCTGAAAAGTTACACGAACTGATTGGCAAATTCAAATAGACACTACAAGTTTTGCCGAGTGGACACAGCTGGTTCTCAGAAATGCACAAAAACAGTGATGGGTATCTGTTGGTATCCTGTAGTGTGTGCAAACTAGCTGTGACATTGCTGCAGTAGACACTCACAACTGCTACAATGCCTACCAGCATAAATAGGGGCAGCTTGCAAAGAAATGAATACGAAGAAAGTGAGAGAAAAAATAGAAAGCTTACCAGAAAAGACCTCACTACTTAAGTAACTGCAGCACAATGAATACTGGCCTCCCTATTTCATTTCAAGAAATTCGAGTTCATCAAATGTGTATTTGCCAGTGACAGCTATTCTGAGAACAAAACAGACATAATTGTAAATATCAATGTTAAACAATGGTATGCACACTGCGTGCTTAGACCTGTGACATATATGGCACACTACACTTCGAATTCTTACATGGACAAAAACAGCACATGTATCATAAGCAGAAAGGAAAACAGGGAAATATATGCTACAGCATAAGAAACAGTTCCAAACAAATAAAACCAAAATAAAAAAGAAACATACTGCGTAATAGGCAAAAATAAAATGGACTTGCAGCCAAGCAATTGATGCGAGAAAAATACTAAACGTCAGGACATGCGAGGTGTAGTTTTAACAGAACAAGATTACGTGTGCATACTGTCTTCAAACACAAATAAGCAGCAAGTGGAATAAAGTTGCATAAATATTTAGCCTATTTAGCAAGATTCATTAGGTAATATGTCGATACACTTATCCACTAATGATACCGAAGCCCACTTTTGTGAACACGTACACTTAAAGCATACCTGATATGTCCATCCAGATTACATGCCGTGCTGCTGCAGCCATGGCCACGGGTTATGTGGACACTGCTGTGGGTCACGGCTTCACCACTACAAAGAGAATTCTGTGTTAACTTATAGCTGTGGCAGAATAAGACAATCACATCGTGAACACATGCAAGGAGCATGTAAAAACAGTCACGAAAACAATGCCTGCACTGGTGCAGGGTGGCAACAGAGCACAAAGTCGAAGTCACTGATGAATGTCACGATAACGGGGACCCCTTCAACAAGGCAAAATTTCACAGGCAGCAGCAGCAGCAGCGCATTACATGAATGTTTGTTTACATAACGATTCTAGAGTTACTTTCATGACATTAAGTAACTATCCCTTGTAATGTTTAGTTACGTCAAAGTTATGGCAACACCGCTTCAAAACAAACCTGTACCAGTAGCACGCTGTGATTGCTTACATTTTTTTTCTCCTAATACTACTCCTAAATCGAAAACTTTGTAAGCAGAGATTATCTACAACGTCGAATCATTTATAAGCGAGGAAACGTCATTGCAGTGAGAATCGGTCAAGAGGTAGACGAGTCGTTATTATGCGACTTCAGCAGAAATGCGGGAGCTCACGCACAAGCGCGCATGATGAACACGATTATTTCCGAACTTAATCTTTCTCATCAGAAGAAAACGCTTATCAAGATTTTCAATTCCGCATTATGGCAATAAATTCGCGCAACTAAACTCTGACACCCAGCAAGCATCGGCATAGGTTTCACTGTTGTCGTGGGAGTTCTCTTTCCTACGTTCGCAATGCACCCTATGCCCACACCGAGAAGCACGCACAACACGTGTGTAGTTAGCAAGGACGGTTACTCACCTTTTGAATGGCACGACGCGGTCGAAAAGCGCCCTCCAAGTTGCCGATGCTTCGATGTTACTCCCAGCAGACATACCGGTGCATAGTGGAGGAGCAGTGGCACGCTAACAATACGCATTATTTCTTCGCGACGTCCACCCAACTTTCCACGACAACCAGAGACAAAGGGAACGCACTCCACGGCATGAACATCGTTGGTCCACATTTGGCTGGCGCGCCACGCACACGGCGAGTTTGCAGCGAGACACAAGCTGTCTGTGGCACTTATGCGCACGCGAACTAAGCCATATTTCGTTACAGCAAACACAAAAACACACGATCAAACAAGCACATCGTTGGAGCTCGCACGCCCGACCGACTCGTAAACAGAGCGACAGGCTGATTGGATTGGATTGGATTGGAAACGGGATGGTGGGTGGCGCCACCAACAGGTCGGTTGGGGCCGGCCAATGCCTCGGCTAGCGTCATCTGAGGATTTGTGCGGCTGCCTAATTGCGCATAGCTGTTGCAAGACAAACAGAACCGCAGATAAGTCTATATTGTAAGCTATAGTTTGGGATAGAAAGAAATTCTATAACGCATTTTCAATTTGAATCGCTTCTGCTATCTGCAGCCAGCAAAAGCATGGCCTTCGAGATCTGAAAATCTTAACCCTATAGAAAGCCGTTGCGGTGACGTTATTCGAACGATTTTCGCTTCGGTTACCTCTCATAAAACCCGTGAATTACGCATTTCGCTGCTCCCCGTGCTACCTGCGCCATCACTTCAATTTAAATAACTTCCTGCTGTCGTTAACATCAACTATATGGCCTCAGACATCGTTGACGTGATCTCCGAGGGACACATGTGCAGTGTGAGATGTTTTAGTGCCAGTTGCAACAGTGTCAGTCGGAAAGCATCAAATCTGCTCGTGTGGCGCAGCTTACGCCCCTGTCGTCCGTATCTTGCTTTCGTGTTAGTGCGTTTAATGTGCGCGGGTTGCACTCCTGTCGCTCGTGCCTTCTGTGTTGATCGTGCTATCCACGAAGATTCCTCGAAAAACCCACATGTCTCGGTAGCGTGCATTTGTCCTATGTGGTATATGCCAGAAATGTGCGCTGGCGTACGATGTGCTTTCAACCAAGTACTACAGTGCGTTCCAGCAAATAGACGCTGACGCTTACGCGCAGTTCTTTTTTCTTTTTTTTTCTTTTTACCCGTCGTGGTTGGTCAGTGGCTATGGTGTTTGGCTGCTGAGCACGAGGTCGCGGGATCGAATTCCGGCCTCGGCGGCCGCATTTCAATGAGGGCGACATGCGAAAACACCCGTGTACTTAGATTTAGGTGCACGTTAAAGAAACCCAGGTGGTCGAAATTTCCAGAGTCCTCCACTACGGCGTGCCTCATAATCAGAAAGTGGTTTTCGCACGTAAAACCCCATAATTTTTTACGCGCAGTTTTCCATGTCATGATCATGTCAATCTGCACAATTGTCGGTTTGCCACTTAAAGACTAGTAACACATCCGAGAAATCAAACTGCTCAGAACAAGGCATACGCTATAGGATTGCACTGTTTACCAAATGTGATAACGGGGTAACACCATCTTACAGTGCTCTTTAAAAAGGAAAGAAAATGTCATCGTTGTTTTGTGCCTAGCCCTGATATATCGGAAGCGTTTCCTGAGTACTCGGCGCTCACGCTGTGTTATATCGTTTTCATCATTTTTGTCTCTTAGACTGTCCCTAACGATGAATCGGAACCACTTCAACCAAAGGCCAAGGGTCCGAGTGTCTTAATTAACTGTATGGTAATACACGGTTCATTACTTAACATCGTCATCATTAACACCAATGGTCACGGATTGGACTCCCACCAATAGTCATGTGTCCGAGTGCTTTCATCAACTATATCCTAATTAAGTGTACATTAATTAGCATCGCCTTCATTAACGACAAAGTTCGTGGGCACAACTCCTACACAAGATCATGGGTTCGAGTGCTTTCAGTAACTATATATTAATTGAATATGCCTAATTAACATAACCTTTAACAACAAACGCCGTGGGATCGAGTGCCTTAACTGACTATATTAATTAACAGTACCTTAATTAACATCGTCTTCATTACCAACAAAGGTCGTGGGTTGGATTCGCACCCAAGGTACTGGGTGCGAGTGACTTAATTGCTAGATCTTAATTAACTGTGCCTTAATTAGCACCATCTTCATTAACAAAGGCCGTGGGTTCGAGTGCCTCAAATAACTGTATCATAACTGTTGTTTGGATCGGACTTCTGGTACGATCTGTTGGGAACTCGGCGCTGACGCCCGTGGTTGTACCTGGGTCGCAAGCCCCAAGGGTAGCGTTGGCCTGGCGGCCTGGGGTACAACTGGAAGCATCCGAAGGTCCCGGCAAAGCATGAGTCGACTGGTAACAACGAAACAACTTGTTTATTTTAACATCGCAAAGAGTTGGCGGTCAGGTTTGACCGTAGTAGAGAGACGGGAGAGCACTTCACTCAACAGAAGAAATCGGAGCCCTCCTTTTGGCGTCCGGGGGCAGCTGTTTTTATACTCTCGCAGTTGAGGGCAAGAAGGAACCCCTCAAAAGACGAGCACGTGAATGTACAATGGGCTAATGGTGACGCACACTGTCGTAGCGATGCCGTAGCACCATGTCGAGCACGATCTCGTAGCACCCTGTCGTGGCGCTGCCGGTCGGACACAATGACTGTAATGAGAGGATGGTCCCTGCTTTGGCATCGCCTGTTTCGGGCACAATGACTGGAACGAGATCCCTGCTTTGGCATCGCCTGTTTCGGGCACAATGACTGGAATGAGATCCCTGCTTTGGCATCGCCTGTTTCGGGCACAATGACTGGAATGCGAGGATGATCCCTAGGCGGTCGCATCGCCGCAGTCGCGCCTGGAAACACCTGGCGATGAGTGTTGCGGCGACGACGATCGGGCCAAAATGTCTGCCGCCCCGCCGCAGTCGCGCCGGCAAAACCACGTGTCGCAGGCGAAACGCAACACTGTGCCTTAATTAACACTGCCTTCATTAACACATAAGATCGTGGGTTCGAGGTAGTTAATTGCCTATATCTTAATTAACATTACCTCAATTAATATCGCCTTCATTAACAACAATGGTCGTGGGTTCGATTCCCACACAAGGTAATGTGTTCGAGTGACTTAATTCCTAGATCGTAATTAACTGTACCTTAATTAGCATCGTCATCATTAACAAAGGTCGTGGGTTCGAGTGCCTCAAATAACTGCATCTTGACTGCGCGTTAATTAACAGCGCCTTCATAAGCACCAAGGGTCGTGGGTACGAGTGTCTTAATTAACAACATAATAATTAGCTGCGCCTTAATTAACATATAAATAACAGGCTTCGTCTTCCACTAAGAGTCGTACGTGCGTTCGAGTGCATTAATTAACCAGATCTTCAATAACTGTCTTAATTAACGGTGCCTTAATCAACACCAAAGGTATTGGGTTCGTAGCCTTAATTGCCGCCAAAGGTAGTGTGTTCGACTCCCATGAAAGGTTGAGAGTTTGTAACCTCTTTGTACATCGAGTGCTCACGCCGACAATGCTGGATTTTGCGGCTCATGAGCCATTTAATGCTGTCGGGTTACAAAGAATTTTTCACGACTTGGCATCGTACACATTCATATATGATGTACTTTGACATTAGCAATAACACAAAAAAGCTGTACACTCCTCTCATCAGAAATCCTAAGGTGCATTGTCATTTGAGTCTCTGATGTACTTGTGATGCCAAAAAACATTAGACGATGCATTTCTTATGAATGTCTGATGTCACCTTAGGAACACATCACGTCCTCTACGGAAACTCATGGTTCATTTTCATAAGGGTGTCGACTCGGCTCGGGATGTTACGGGAGCTTCGTGCTCCTTGGCGCGCTCGGAAACTTTGGAGCAAGGAACTGCGCACTTGACGGAGACAACCGCGGGTGTCCGCTCGCTGGATGTAGCGTACGCGTACAGTGCTTTCGGGCCAGGACATGAGTGAAACTATTGCCTTGGAGTACTTTCCTCCGGATGTCGCGTCGGAGAAGGCTGCATGTGTCCGCAATCTATCCATGTCCTCCGAAGAAATCACTTAGTTGATAAATGTGCCACCTAAGCGGTCTTCAATTGAGCTGTAAAACGCTTCGTTTATTGCAACCTAGATAAAGTGTTACATGAGATACAGTAAACGAGATTAGTACATGAGAAACAGAGTAGAGAAATCGCGAACGTAAAAGTTTCATCGCGACAAAATGTGCAACCGGGACCGACACGACGATGTATCCCCGACGTGCATTAAGAACTAAAACTCGCGTTACTGCGCCTTTTACTAACTCGGCCCAGGCTCGAACACTGTTTCGCACTCAGGTTGCTAAGTTATTCGCGTAATATACAGCAGAAATTGACACTAAGGGATTCGAGGATTCTACGTGACGCATGTGGCCGCGATTCCGATTTCCATGAGGAAAAGCGTGACTACGCATTCCGTGCGAGACGAGGAACAAATCAGCTGCGAATGTTCATGCCGTTTTATCCTCGCCTGGCTCGTTCTAAATGCAGGTACAAGCACGCTACTGCTCAGCATCGTCCAAAGCAGCACTCGGCTCCACATTGCACCACTTCGATGAAGCCGTTATTGCATGACTCGGTTGGGTTTCCTACCGCCGGTGGGCGCTTTGCTTTGCAGCAACGGCGTCGTCGCAGCGTCGAAAGTTCCACTTTTGTACTGACGCACATAACGACTGACCGAATTCTTCATCCATCCGTGTGTTCACGTGCATGTGTGCGTCTGAGACAGAACAAACTGTTTGCGCAAGCGAACGATAACAGCTGCCCGTTCTTCGCGCGAACGCGCCATCTCTACTGCGCAATATATAACCGGCCTAGACCGGCTGCTTGGCCCCAAGCACGCTGACTGACGTTGGCCGTTCGGCGTAAAAGTTTAGCGGCAAACTGATACAGCGCTGGTGCACAATGTTTAATTGCCTTTCTTTTTCGATGCAATGATTGCTAACCCTGAGAACTGAGCACTGTAAGTATTGCTCAATGTTCGAAGCTTCCCTTGCGAAACGTTAGCGTGTAGCTTGGAGAAGCATCCACCTTTCGCCAGACAGTGAAAAATTCCGCTTGTCACTGATGCATAATTAGACGTACGTCGCCGCGCGGACACGAACCGGACAGGACTGCTGACGTACAAAGTACTGTGATTGTCGACTCAACTGTGCGCCTTGTACGTCTAAGTATATGCCTAAAATATGCGTGTACAGTGTGACTCACAATAAATTGACGTTGACATGAAATTAACCATCCCATAATCATGAATTTATCACTGTACACATCGTTATCCAATGAGTGAGCCATTACTGTGTCTTGCGAAAAAAATACGTGTGGCTCTGCTATCGCAAACAGTAGAGACCAGTGGAGCTGAGGCAAGCCCAGTGAAGTAGTGCCAAATCGCACACAAGACACACGAGCGCTGGCAACGAGTGTCTACGGCGTCCGCCAAAAGCGTCTACTGCAGGGTCCTCGATTCGCGTGGCCAACGCATTAGTAGACGCCGCGGTTGTCTCCACTCTGTATGGAGCAATGGGCGAGGAGGACATCGAGGCACCCCAGCAGCCACCGGTGACGAACACCCCTCCTCCCTCGCCTGACTCCCCTGCCTCGCACGCCACCGGAGAGAGCACGAGGCCGGGCCGCGTGGAATTACTTACCTGGGTAGAGAATTCTTTACTGGAATTCCTTACCTGGGTAAATCTTACCTGGGCATGGAATTCCTTACTGTAATTCCTCACCTGTGTCTATTCACTCATGCTCACCCCGAAGTTTTGTATCTGCCACCCAAGATGAATGGCACATCACCCTAATCATTTTATCGTACTTTTTTCTGTACAATTTTCCTCTGTTAATCCACTCCTGCTATAGCGCTTATTGCGCAGCAGTATGAACAAATAAATAAATAAATAAATAAATAAATAAATAAATAAATAAATAAATATAGCTACCCGATAAGAGTGAGGAGAAGGCTTCTGCTTGAAAAGAGAACGTTTGAGAAGAAGTTGACGCAGCGCTCCGCTTGCGAGCTCCACGCGCCACGTACGGCTGCAAAATCTTGCTGAGACGTTCACAGCTGGACCCTATATCGTAAAATTATTCCAGTCTGTTTTTATTCCATTCTCCAGACGTCAAATTTACGTAACCGCCGACGCAAGGATCGGGCGGTGACCTGCAGCGTTTCTCAAACCTCATTCTCGAACAAGCACTCTCCTCATTTATACAGAGGTCCCGTTTGTTTGCTTCTAAAGCGAATAGCATTGCCTACATTGACAGGTTTGTTGGTCTCTTTAATCTAATTGGCTGACAAGAGGCGAGAAGCACGCAGACGTGGAGAGGGATTCGGTGGAGCCGAGCTAGTGTAGTGTAAGTAGATAAATGGAAGTGAAGGGTGGTGACGGCGTCTGCGATTGGCCAGCTTGCCCTTGCTTAGCTTGCGGTGGCTGGTCGAAAATCGGCGGTGGCGTGCAACGGAAGGTTAAAAATGCTGCTAAAACGGATACTCTGCGAACAAGAGTTGGCAGAGTGATGTCGTATACGTGGCGAAATGGCCCGACAGCGTTATACTGCCTCGTAAAAAGTTTTATTATGCTCAAACAAAATCCATTCTTCCTGGCACATCCAAGCAACGAGTGCCACAGTGATCGATAGGAAGTCGTTTTCTATTCCTTTCAGAACGTGGCAGTCTGCGGCTATTCCGAAAAAAGTTCAGTTTTATTCGGCACATGATTACATCATTAATGCGTACACGTCACTTTGACGTTGTGAGTTTTCGTGGCATTGTGACGTCGCATGACACGCAGACGAAGTGGGCGAAGCCCTAGAACATTTTAACCAGTCGGGGAAGGCTAATCGTGAAAGGCGTAGAACCGAAAATTAATGGTTTCTCTTTCTTTTTTTTTTCTCTCGGTCTAATCATGCACAATCAGTGTGTACAAATCATATCACATGGGGAGTTGTCAAGGTTTTCCTGACAGAAAGACGAAAGGGGGGGGGGGGCGAGAAAACGTTGAGGAGTGGAAGGCTGATTGCAGAAATGGAATAGAAACAGTTTGGAGCAGGTTTACGCCATAGCGTCCCAGCTTATGCTATCCCAGGACTGTGTTTGTTTACCAAGCCCGAGAGGTGGTTCAGGACCCCTTTAAGGTCTTTCTCTTCCCGTTTGCACCGACTAGGTTCAAACACCCTCGCTTGAGGCGAGTATGGCCTTGACTCTACTTCTCACACAGTGATGGTTCAGGGAGAGGATTCCCTGAGCTTATGTTGTGCGAAACATAGAGCACAGCGGCGCCGCATTTGGTTAGTTAGTTAGTTAGTTAGTTAGTTAGTTAGTTAGTTAGTTAGTTAGTTAGTTAGTTAGTTAGTTAGTTAGTTAGTTAGTTAGTTAGTTAGTTAGTTAGTTAGTTAGTTAGTTAGTTAGTTAGTTAGTTAGTTAGTTAGTTAGTTAGTTGTTAATGCGTCAGCAACAAATTGTGCAGAAGCCATCGGTGGATGACTGTCAAAGTGAAGCGATAGCATCGTACTGTAAAGCTGCTGAGAGACCCATTTAAATGTGCTGCAAGTGTGTGCCACGACAGGGTGACGGCAACGATGGCATGACGACGATGGCATAGCGAAAAATCACAACGATGACGGTTTGGAGACCTGGAATGATAAAGACTGCATGTAGAGAAGCCTGGAAGTCATTCCAGACACCAGTCGGTCTGGATCGGTCAGTCGTCATTCCAGAAAATGTAATCAAACCCGGATATTGACAACCTTTAGGTAAATCGCCCTTCCTTTTCCGTCCTCTCTCCACTAGAACTTAGTGCAGGACAAAAAATAGAGTTGTTATCACATTTCTGCAAACTTCCTGTAGGCATGCGTCAAGAACAGCGTGTGTTGATAGGGAACTCCTTGAAGTCAGCAAGCACTTCCAAACGCAGTTTTTAGCTGATGCTGCGGGCTTCACTGAAGTCATGTAAATGTGCATATGGTGATACGAAGGCCATTAGAAACATTGAAAAAATCTTCTCCACCGACTGCAGCGGCGCCCACCCGCTCTAGGAAGGTTCCTTGCAAGTTTTGTGATATGTGACGAACTTTAAAATTTTACTACAAAGCCTCCACGGCAGTCACCAGTACTAACCCACGGTTTATTTGGCTCCTAAAAACCTACACAGAGGATTGACGATGGCAGAACGTGACGACAATGGCATGACGATAGTGGAGATTGAACGAGAGCGTGATCCCGGTTGGCTACGCAACCGGGCTCAATGCAACCTAACCCCCCTGCCTTTCTTTTATCCCTCTCGCTCTCTTTTATTTTTCACCTCGATACATCTTCTCTCCTGCCTGTGGCGATCGTTTGGAAGTTTCCATCAGGCTCCAGTTCTACAGCAAGGTGCCATTATAATGTACCGCACGAGCGTCGACTAGCCGACCGGTGAGGGCCTTCTAACGGAGTGAAGCGACCAGAACAGTAAGAACTTGTTGATCTCTTAATGGCCTCTCTTACCCTTCACGGCTTCCCCTAGTGCAAGGTAGAGAAGCGGACGTGCGCCTGGTTAACTTCCCTGCCTTCCCTCTCTTCTATGTTTTTTTTTCTCTGTTTCTCTTGCCGAGTGCGTCTCATTGCGTCGTTATAAGGCGTTAACTGCCCGGTCATTCGACGCTCACGCGACACTGTTAAAGAATCGGTCTAGTTTTTTGACTCGTTCAGGAAATTCAGGTGAATCGAACGGACCTCTGATGTGCCGTTGTCGCAGAGACAACCAAGCGGCATACCGTACAGTCGCAAAAGTGCTTCTTACGACATAACGGGAGACGAAGGTGTGGGGTGCACGAGAGTCAGGAAGCCCCCGATCGAACCTTTTGTTGGTTGTTGGTGGCATCACGTGACAGTCATAAATCAATAATTCTGCTCGTTTCTATGTGACAAAGCGCATCCTCCCGTTCGGTTACCTTACACTCAGTTCTTTCTTTTTTATATATACAGGGTGTTTCAGCGAACACTTGCAAAATTTTTTGAAGGTTGCATGGGGCAGATAGCTCAATTCTAGTTTATGAGCCCGTTGTTGCGATTCGCCTGCGACACGTGGTTTTGCCGGCGCGACTGCGGCGAGGCGGCAGACATTTTTGGCCCGATCGTCGTCGCCGCAACGCTCATCGCCAGGTGTTTCCAGGCGCGACTGCGGCGATGCGACCGCATAGGGATCATCCTCGCATTCCAGTCATTGTGCCCGAAACAGGCGATGCCAAAGCAGGGACCATCCTCTCATTACAGTCATTGTGCCCGACCGGCAGCGCTACAACAGGGTGCTACGAGATCGTGCTCGACAGGGTGCTACGAGATCGTGCTCGTCATGGTGCTACGGCATCGCTACGACAGTGTGCGTCACCATTAGCCCATTGTACATTCACGTGCTCGTCTTTTGAGGGGTTCCTTCTTGCCCTCAACTGCGAGAGTATAAAAACAGCTGCCCCCGGACGCAAAAAGAGAGGGCTCCGATTTCTTCTGTTGAGTAAAGTGCTCTCCCGTCTCTCTACTTCGGTCAACCTGACCGCCAACTCTTTGCGATGTTAAAATAAACCAGTTGTTTTGTTGTTACCAGTCGACTCATGCTTTGCCGGGACCTTCGGATGCTTCCAGTTGTACCCCAGGCCGCCAGGCCAACGCTACCCTTGGGGCTTGCGACCCAGGTACAACCACGGGCGTCAGCGCCGAGTTCCCAACAGATCGTACCAGCAGTCCGATCCAAACATCTGGTTGGCAGCGGTGAGATCGCCTCCGACTTCAAACAACTGTCTGCCAGCGGTGAGATCGCGACAACGGAGGCCAGCAGCGAAGAGATGCAGTTGACTGTATGCTGAGCAGCTCAACGACCATCCGGGAGCAGTGCAACGAGCCCTGTGTGACGACTGGTTGCCTGCAGCGGAACGACTGCGCGGAATTCCTGCCTGCGAGGTTTGGTGAGTGCGGGACTTTCTTCTTCTGAGCTTTGCCAGGCTTTTGTTAGTGTCAGAAACAGAGCTGGTAATTGTGGTTGTCGTTGCTGCCGGGTTAGTTTGCGGCAAGACAATAGTAAGCAGTAGAGAAAGCAGCATTCAGAGCAGCCATGGATTTGAAGTCGTTGCGCAAACCGAAATTGTTAGAGCTTGCAAGAGAGTTGGGTCTGGATGTCTCAGACAAACTCAGAAAACCTGAACTGCTAAGGACTATTCTTGAGTTAGAGGCTGAGGATGACGAGCTGTCGGAATGCCTTGAGACTATTGAGGAGAGGTCAAAAAGACAGGAGCGCGAACTTAAAGAGCAAAAAGAGAAACAGGAGCGCGAACTTAAAGAGCAAAAAGAGAAACAGGAGCGCGAACTTAAAGAGCAGAAAGAAAAAGAAGAGCGTGACCGTCAACACGCTTTGGAAATAAAGCGTCTTGAGGTAGAGATGGAACGCGCTCGTAATGGAAGTCAGGCACACGGTGCAGGAGAACGCGTATTGTTCAAAATGACTGACCTGATGCGGCCGTTTAAGCTTGGAGAGGACATTGGTTTGTTCCTGGTTAACTTTGAGCGAACGTGCGAGAAGCAGGGGTTCTCTCGGGAAACGTGGCCACAGCGCTTGCTCACTTTGTTACCCGGCGAGGCGGCCGACGTAGTCGCTCGCTTGGATAGAGAGGAAGCAGAGGATTTCGACAAAGTAAAATCGAGTCTGCTAAAAAAGTACCGGCTGTCTGCGGAGGCGTTCCGTCGGAAGTTTCGGGAAAATGAGAAAGGCAGAAGTGAGTCATATACAGAGTTTACGTATAGGCTTATGTCGAACATGCAGGAGTGGCTCAAAGAAGAGAAAGCGTTCGGTGACCACGATAAAGTTCTGCAGTGTTTCGGGCTAGAACAGTTTTATAGTCGGTTACCGGAGAACGTGCGATACTGGGTCTTGGATAGGCCAGACGTTTGTACGGTGGCTAAAGCCGCTGAGCTAGCCGAGGAGTTTGTGACGCGTCGGGCTCGCGGAGCTAAGGACGGTCAAAAGGGTGAATTTGGCTCAAAGTTTGAGAGGCCGAAGTTCACACCCATGAGAGCAAAGGGGGACACGCGTAGTGCGGATGCGAGCGAAAGCAGTGCGACCGAACGTAAAGAGACGGCGGCAGCCAAACGCAGAAAGCGGTTCGAGATGAGGCGAGCGCGCTTGTGTTATACGTGCCAGAAGCCGGGTCACTTTTCGGCGCAGTGTCCGGAAACAACACCAAAAGTTGTGTTTTTTTCAATAGGCAGCACTGACGAGAACATGAAGCTTCTCGAGCCTTACATGCGAGACCTCCTC
Source organism: Dermacentor variabilis (assembly GCF_050947875.1). NCBI lineage: Eukaryota > Metazoa > Arthropoda > Arachnida > Ixodida > Ixodidae > Dermacentor > Dermacentor variabilis. Next base: position 37,250,360 of record NC_134571.1, read on the forward strand.
GTGAACGGGAAAGAGTGCCGAGTGCTTCGAGATTCCGCAGCTACGATGGATGTAGTTCACCCGTCTTATGTAGAACCCCATATGTTCACGGGCGAGTGCGCGTGGATCAAGCAAGCCGTGGAAGCTCATAGCGTGTGTCTGCCAGTAGCAAAGGTGCTTATTGAAGGACCTTTCGGAGCGCTTGAGACAGAGGCGGCAGTGTCATCTATGCTGCCACCCCAGTACCCGTACCTATTTTCAAACAGGTCCGATCACCTCCTGCGCGAGAAGGGGCTTTTGTTTGGTGAAGCTAGTGTTCAGGCCTTAACCAGATCGAAGGTTCGGGAGCTCGCTGCAAAGGCGGTAGTTGCGGGGCCGACGTTATCAAACAACGAAAAAGGGTCAGAGGCGCAGCAAGCTGATATTCCGAGCACGCCCGAACTGAATAAACTTGAGTCTGTAACGTTAAAGGCGCCAGATACTGGAGAGGAAACGCCCGACGCGGGAAAGTTAGAAGAGCTATCTACTGATTTGCTCATCGCGCCTACGTCAGACGGACTTGATAGGTTGCTAAAAGTCAGCCGGTCGGCTTTGTTAGCCGAGCAAAAAAAGGATGGCAGCCTGGAAAACATACGCTGCAATGTTAAGGAAGGTATCGCCAGGAAAAATGCGCGTTTTGTGGAAAGAGGTGGAGTCCTGTACCGGAAGTATGTAGACTGCAGAGGAGTGGAGTTCGATCAGCTGGTCGTGCCTCAATGCTATCGTCAGGATCTGTTGCGCTTGTCACACGGGGGTTCGTGGTCCGGACACCTAGGAGTTAAGAAAACTAAGGACCGTCTCTTGCAAGAGTACTATTGGCCAGGGTGTTTTCGGGACGCAGACCATTTCGTGAGGACATGTGACACTTGTCAGCGGGTGGGCAAACCAGGGGACAAATCGAGGGCGCCGTTGAAATTGGTACCTATCATTACGGAGCCTTTTAGACGGCTCGTTATTGATACTGTGGGACCTCTGCCGGTAACAGCCACGGGGTACAGACACATTTTGACTGTGATCTGCCCAGCGACAAAGTTCCCTGAAGCAGTGCCGCTTAAAGAACTCAGCTCAGTTGAGATAGTTAATGCACTACTGTCCATATTTGCGCGAGTTGGTTTCCCTGCGGAAATCCAATCAGATCAGGGCGCAGTGTTTACAAGCGCTTTGACGACAACTTTTCTCGAAAGGTGTGGGGTAAAGCTGTTACACAGCTCAGTGTACCACCCACAGTCGAATTCCGTTGAGAAGCTCCACTCCGTCATGAAGCGCGTGTTGAGAGCGTTGTGTTTTGAACATCGAACTGACTGGGAGCTGTGTCTGCCTGGGGTGATGTTTGCTTTAAGGACCGCGCCGCATGCGGCTACGGGGTTTTCGCCAGCTGAACTGGTGTACGGTCGCTCGCTTCGATCTCCGCTTCGCATGCTTCGAGAATCGTGGGAAGGTAGGGGCGACGACCCAGTCGTGGTGGAGTACGTGCTTAAGCTCCTCGAACGCTTAAGAAGGGCACAGGAGTTGTCAGGTGAAGCAATGACAAAGGCCCAGCAGAGGGCCAAGGTTTATTATGATCGGACAGCCAGGGCCCGTCGTTTTGAGGTTGGCGATGAGGTCATGATATTGCGCACATCGCTAAACAACAAACTAGACGTGCAGTGGGAGGGCCCAGCGCGAATTGTTCAGAAACTGTCGGACGGTAACTACGTGGTAAGTCTGCCAGGAAAGCGGAAAGCACAGCAAGTTTACCACTGTAATCTGCTCAAACCTTATAGACAAAGGGAAGCAGTGGTGTGCATGATGGTAAACGTTCCTGAAGAGCTTCCGGTCGAGCTTCCGGGACTAGGCTCAGTGACGAACAGGGAAGACACCGGTCAAGTCATTAGTGACCTTATCAGTAAAGCACCGCTGTCGCCCGAGCAGAAAACCGAACTACACCAGCTATTACAAGAGTTTCAAGGTCTGTTCTCTGAGAGGCCTGGTAGGACTTCTGTACTTACTCATGATATAGAACTTACCTCCACAGAGCCAGTACGATCCAAGGCGTATCGGGTGTCACCCCGCCAGAGCGATATTATGGAGGCTGAGGTAAAGAAAATGCTACAGCTCGGTGTTATTGAGGCAGGTGAGAGTGATTATACCTCCCCTTTGATTTTAGTTGAGGTACCGGGCAAGGAACCTCGTCCTTGCGTCGACTACCGCAGGCTTAATTCCATCACTAAGGATCAAATTTATCCGATCCCTAACATCGAGGAGCGCCTTGAGAAAGTTAGTAGCGCTCAGTTTATTTCCACCCTAGATCTTGTCAGGGGTTATTGGCAGGTTCCACTTACAGAAGAGGCTAGTAGGTATGCGGCGTTCATTTCACCAATGGGAACATTCCGTCCTAAAGTGTTGAGTTTTGGTTTGAAGAACGCGCCATACTGTTTTTCAAGTCTCATGGATAAAGTGTTGCGGGGACAGCAAGAATTCGCTTTACCGTATCTAGACGACGTAGCGATATTCTCCGCATCCTGGTCTGAGCATATGACACACTTGCGGGCAGTGCTAACTCGCCTGCGTGAAGCAGGCTTGACAGTAAAGGCTCCTAAGTGCCAGTTAGCACAGGCCGAGGTTGTCTACCTCGGTCACGTGATTGGTCAGGGTCGTCGCCGCCCCTCTGAAATAAAAGTGGCCGCTGTGCGAGACTTTCCGCAACCGCGCACCAAGACCGATATTCGGTCGTTCTTGGGTGTCGCCGGCTACTATCAGAGGTACATCCCTAGGTACTCTGATATCGCGGCTCCCCTAACGGATGCTCTAAGAAAAACAGAGCCTCAAACAGTCGTCTGGGACGAGACAAAGGAAAGAGCTTTTAGCGCCCTAAAGAGTGCCCTAACAAGCCAGCCTGTGCTACGATCGCCAGACTATACAAAAGGGTTCGTTGTTCAATGCGATACTAGTGAGCGAGGCATGGGCGTTGTACTGTGCCAACGGGAAAATGGAGAAGTAGAACACCCCGTCCTGTATGCTAGTCGTAAGCTGTCCAGTCGTGAGCAGGCGTATAGCGCCACCGAGAAAGAGTGTGCGTGTCTCGTGTGGGCCGTTCAGAAATTGTCATGCTATCTAGCCGGCTCGAGGTTTATCATTGAGACGGATCACTGCCCTCTCCAATGGCTGCAGACCATCTCTCCCAAAAATGGCCGCCTCCTGCGCTGGAGCCTCGCTTTACAACAATATTCCTTTGAGGTGCGTTACAAAAAGGGGAGTCTCAACGGTAACGCCGATGGCTTAAGTCGAAGCCCCTAACGTAGGAATCAGCCTCAAAATTGTTTGTTACTGATGTTTTTCTTCCTGAGGCAGGATTTTTTTTAACATATTGCTTTTGTTTAGTGTTTCAAAGTGATGATATGCTTTCTAGTGCAATTTTTCAATTTGTGGACGCGTTCTGAGTGATGCTAGACTACTGTAAGGAACTAGGCAGTGGTATAAAAAGGGGAAAGAGCCTGGCAGGGCTTAGTGAGGGTTGTGCCGTGCTTGCTGACTGAGCGGTTGAGTTTCAGCGTAGTTCTAACGCTTGCCGGGAACGAGAACAAAAATGTGAACTCTCCCGAAGTCACTTTGCAGTGTCCCGTGCGAACCTGAACGAGAGAACGAGGCCTTCTCTGTGCGCTGCGCTCAAGAAACGTCGAGGGACGCCCGACTTCGGTTAGGAGCATCATCGAGCGACATCCCTCCGGACAGCGGATGCAGTCCCCTGTCCATCGGGATCTCCTTCCCCCGGCGGGGCGGTCTGTTGCGATTCGCCTGCGACACGTGGTTTTGCCGGCGCGACTGCGGCGGGGCGGCAGACATTTTTGGCCCGATCGTCGTCGCCGCAACGCTCATCGCCAGGTGTTTCCAGGCGCGACTGCGGCGATGCGACCGCATAGGGATCATCCTCGCATTCCAGTCATTGTGCCCGAAACAGGCGATGCCAAAGCAGGGACCATCCTCTCATTACAGTCATTGTGCCCGACCGGCAGCGCTACAACAGGGTGCTACGAGATCGTGCTCGACAGGGTGCTACGAGATCGTGCTCGTCATGGTGCTACGGCATCGCTACGACAGTGTGCGTCACCATTAGCCCATTGTACATTCACGTGCTCGTCTTTTGAGGGGTTCCTTCTTGCCCTCAACTGCGAGAGTATAAAAACAGCTGCCCCCGGACGCAAAAAGAGAGGGCTCCGATTTCTTCTGTTGAGTAAAGTGCTCTCCCGTCTCTCTACTTCGGTCAACCTGACCGCCAACTCTTTGCGATGTTAAAATAAACCAGTTGTTTTGTTGTTACCAGTCGACTCATGCTTTGCCGGGACCTTCGGATGCTTCCAGTTGTACCCCAGGCCGCCAGGCCAACGCTACCCTTGGGGCTTGCGACCCAGGTACAACCACGGGCGTCAGCGCCGAGTTCCCAACAGATCGTACCAGCAGTCCGATCCAAACACCGTCTACTCGAAGCGACGGACACTACTTGCACCAAAAATTGGAATGCAAAATCAACTAATTAGCAATATTTCACTAATTAACTTTCTGGCTTATTATCTTATGACCCATATTGCAATTTACAAATTCTAGCAGTGGACTTCGCAAGGCGGATCCACTTGGAACAAATTCTCAGAGCGACACCAGTTTCGAGATATAAATTCCCGAACTTTGCGGAGAAATGCATTGGTGTTTCAGCAACTTGTGTGCTTCAGTGCATGAAACAACGTTTTGTTAACAAATTAACTGCAACACCAATGCATTTCTCCGCAAAGTTCGGGAATCTATATATCGCGAAACAGGTGTCAACTTGAAAATTCGTTCCAAGTGGATCGGCCTTGCGAACTCCACGGATATAATTTGTAATTTGCAATATGGTACATTATGTAATTAGCTAAAAACCTAGTTACTGAATTTTTATTAATTAGTTGGTTTCGCGTCTCAATTTTTTGTGCAAGTATTGTCCACCGCTTTGATTTGACCACCCCATGAACAAAAATTGCGATATCTGCCACAGGGAACTTCAAAAAATGTTTGAAATTGCTCGCTGAAACACCCTGTATATATAGTCATTGGGCTATTTCATTTCTGTGGGTCTCTTCAGTGTATCCGCTGTCATCTACCAATAATTTGCTCTAGTCGTCGGCTTAGTTGTGGGTAGCGCACGAATGTAGGAAAGGAAGGACAGAGACGGAATAAAGACCACGACCAACTCGCCGAAACCTCTGCCCTAATAGTTTTGTGCATCACCCCTGAAAATGCTGCCGTGTCGCAACGTCCTTTCACCGGCGCTATGCAATATTTGTCGAGCGCATAGTCGCACTCCATTCTGTACTTCGGCGTCACTGCCAGGAAGTACGCAGAGGCTGCTGCATGATGCCGTGCGTGTTGGAAGCGGAAGTCGGCTCTGCCGAGTCGCACGACACTTGATTCAGTTCCTTACGTGCCGCGCACCGAGATTCATTTGGAACGGTTCGAAAATCACTAGCACGTAAGAAGGACGGGGGTTCTCTGCGAATAGGGGTAGGAGAGCTCCCAGCGGGATTCCAAAACGGGTACTCTTGGGGATCGAGAAGTCGTGTCTCGGAAAAAGTATATAAAGCAAAAGGCAGCGATGAAAGGTACGCATTGCACCCGGTTCTGAAGGGCCATTGCGTTCCCTTGCCACTAAAGATATCTTGAGGAGACGCAGCTAGGTGCTCTTAATGCGCAGTCACTTAACTTAGATGTGTTCGGAAAAGCGCAATACCAAGATTCTGCTTCGGGAGGATGTTCAAATTAACAATGACTGACGAACAACTCGCGGAAAGGCGCGCGTGCAACAGAAAGCATCACTGAAGCAATTGCGGGGGTCTCAAGCTAAAAGGGTTTCAAGCTAAAAGCAAGCGTTGGTCTGGATTAAACTCGTGCGTGTTTCTTCTTTTCTCTTTCTCTTTTTTTCTTTTAACGGCAACAAAAAAGAAGAAATCTCGGATTCTGGTGTTCTGTAAGACAAAATATAAAAGCACGAAGAAAGCGCAAAACGACGACTTTCTTGGTAATGTACTCACGCAAAAAGCAGGCTTACTCTGGTAGACCACAAGACTGATATCTAACTTCTCATGTATAGCGCTGTAGGGGTGTCATGGAGGAGGGCGGTAGTATCTTCTAAAGGATCTTTAATTCAGTCGCCATCGGTAAGCTGGCGCGCTTTAGAACCTTTCCTGAAACTCCGAATACCAGCAAAATGGAACTTGAATGGCTCTCTGAAAATTATTCTGGGCAGATCAATTTGCAAGGTTTCTGAGTTCTTTTCAGTTCGCCATCAGCTAATACTCTTTTTCACTCAGCGCTGCAAATATCTTGATTGAAACAACGGTTTTGTAATAACTCCACTTAAGGTGAAAATACTCAGCGGCCGGCTGCTTAACTCGGCCCCGACTGGTTCGCTATAAAATACTGCCACTGAAAATCGTGCTGCTACTTCGTTTTATAGCGACCATTTTTCGTGACGGCTTGTTTAATATTTTCTCTGTATATTCGCGAACACCAGCCGAAGATTTTGTTCAATGCCAGGATCTCGATAATTTCTTCATGCAGTTTCGACGAGGACTTCGTTCCGTCAGTATCGCTCTGTAAAGGCCTCTTTTCTAACGAGATCTCACCGGTTGCTGTTTCCTTCCTCTCGCATTCAGAAAGCGAAAACCGGAATCCACATTCAAGACATTACGAGGCTCATTTGCTTAACTGCAGTTCGTGGTGTTGAGAATCTTGTTTCGCTTCTGGAAATTGGGTGCGGTTCGTGTTTCACCGGTTGCTCGGGAGCACTTTTTATCGCTCGCTCTAATATACTGGCCAGTTCACAGATGCGTGGGGAGCTCCAAGGCCCAGGAGGATCGAACGTTGGCAGCTGGATATTTCTCAGCTAGTCTTAGCCGCTTTGACGACAGACCGTTCTCGGAAGTTAAGATTCTGGGACCCTGGCAGCAGGTCTATAGTATGCAAAAAGCCACCAAAGCACTAATACGCTTTTTCAATACAACCGGACTAGATAAGCACTTGTGAGTGAACATTCGTCATGAGAGAGCATACGAGTACCTGTGAGTGAACTTTAAACTTCGAGTGCGTACACAATGGCTCTCCTTTCTTATTTTTCGTTCCGCCTTTCCCCTTGCCCACATGTAGAGTATAGCACAACCCGAGCAAGACCTTGATTACCCTCCTTACCTTTCCGTCTTGTCTCTCCCTCTCTCTATCCCTCTCTATCTCTGTCTCTCTCCAGTGCCTGTGAAAGCCTACTACAGAAGTACAAGGAATGCAACCCTAAGTAAGAAGACAGGGCTAAGAAGATCGCACAAGTTATCCCGTACATGCACAATATCTCTCATAACGTTTAAAAGGTCGCAAGACGGTATGGAGTGAACGTCGTGTTAGGTGTTTGCGAATTCAGACAGATTTGTTAACTAATGACCAAGCAAAAAAGGACAAAATCTGCAAAGAAGATTGCGAAACATTTCACGAAATGCGTTTCGGGGATACCCTACCATGTTCTTTATCTTGTGCGAGAATGGACATACATCATACCGGTCGTTACATTAATGCCCGTACACGAGAGAAAAAGTGGTGGCCATTTAGAATTCCATTGCAGGAGCTGCGGCTGCTCAATGCATTTCGATCAACTGGAGGACGTGGCTAGAGTGAGCGAAAAAAAAAAGCAGAAAGGAAAATTCTTGAAGCTTTATCCGACAAAATAATGACGAGTGGTAAGCATGCCTTCAATCTTACTTTTGGACAGAAAAGTTGCTTTTCTTGGTGGCCATGTTGAGGTTTCTTTCCCAGGTTTCTGCATCCGCATTCTGCACGTTGTTATTAACACAACCACTTTCTTTTTAATACATTTCTGTTGTTTTTGTTAGTTTTTGCCAACCTTGCTGTTGTCTCTGCTTTCTTTTTTCTTTTTTTTTCCACGCGGCATGCCAATTTGCAGGAAACTAGAATTGGAAGGGGTTCTAAATGGCGTGAAGCAAAGGCATCTGATCCGTATATGTCAGTGTGGAGAATGAGAGCTCTTTGAGATCAAAGAGAAAAGAAAGTTCTATTTCTTCGTTCAACTATTCGTCCCCCACTTGAGATGGCTAGTGCCGAACGACGTCTTATTGCCCTCCCCTTCTCCCTTTTTCCTCATCATAAAGAGTAAGAAGAATCCGCCAAGAAAATAAAAAGCAAAGGACGTAAGAAAAAAGGAAACGCGCTCTGACTGCCAGATCTCTGTGCACTTTGTTGCCTCTATAAAAGCGAAACGGTGAACGCAGCGAGCTCGAATGAAAGGAGAAGACAATGTTCCTTGCCATTTTGATGCATGGCGCTACCTCCTTGAGAGCCAAGCTAACAGAAGCTCGTGACTTTCATTGTTTCCTCTCGTGGACATGCGTGCGCTGAGTGTGAGAAACATTTGGCTTGTGTGGCTCCTTTGTGGGCAGTAGTCGCAGGCACGTTTTACGTGCATTGCATGCAGTGTGAGAGTAAGGATAGACGTTCTTGACTGTGGGCAGAGAGAGAGAAAGCAAGGAGGCGGAAGGCAGGGAACTAAACCAGACGAGCGTCCTGTTTCCAACCTTACTCTGGACAAAACTAAAATGGAAATTAGAAGGACAGAACAAGACTACGCACAGCAGGACTATAAATAACTATAAGCAGGCCATAAGCAGGCCAGTGCACGCCAGGACTGCAAGGCCAGGACTATAAGCAGGCCAGGACTAGAACAGAAGGCCAGACCAGGCCAGAACAGCAGTTTACAATAGGTAGTGAGGCACTGGAAGTGGTAAGGGAATACATCTACTTAGGACAGGTAGTGACTGCGGATCCGGATCATGAGACTGAAATAATCAGAAGAATAAGAATGGGCTGGGGTGCGTTTGGCAGGCGTTCCCAGATCGTGAACAGCAGGTTGCCATTATCCCTCAAGAGAAAAGTTTATAACAGCTGTGTCTTACCAGTACTGACGTACGGGGCAGAAACCTGGAGGCTTACGAAAAGGGTTCTACTTAAATTGAGGACGACGCAACGAGCTATGGAAAGAAGAATGATAGGTGTAACGTTAAGGGATAAGAAAAGAGCAGATTGGGTGAGGGAACAAACGCGAGTAATGATATCTTAGTTGAAATCAAGAAAAAGAAATGGGCATGGGCAGGACACGTAATGAGGAGGGAAGATAACCGATGGTCATTAAGAGTTACGGAATGGATCCCAAGAGAAAGTAAGCGTAGCAGAGGGCGGTAGAAAGTTAGGTGGGCGGATGAGATTAAAAAGTTTGCAGGGACAACATGACCACAATTAGTACATGACTGGGGTAGTTGGAGAAGTATGGGAGAGGCCTTTGCCCTGCAGTGGGCATAACCAGGCTGATGATGATGATGATGATGCACTTCGAAAGCTGCAGTAGACCAAGAAACGCTTTCTGCAACAGGGGCGATGGATGGGAGCACAAAGGATACAGGATTGTAAACTAGCTATGAATGACACTCCGCCACAGTAGCCGCAGAACAATGGTGTCGGAATGTTATACATCATGAGTACTCAAGGCAACATTACACTAGAAATGCTGCTCTTTTAGGATAAGTAAGGACAAATTATTTTGGCACACGATTGTGCTTGTTTTGTTTTATTAACTGATAGGAGCGGAAGGTCGGCAAGACTTCGCTAGAAATGCTTTCTTCACGTGGCTCGAAAATAAAGCAGAATAATGATGGCTGCTTGAGGAAATTCCGCTTGGCATGCGCGTTATTGCTGTAGTTGCTTTTCACTGTGAGGCCCACAATGAAAAATCTTAGGCGTCTTGATCAGAGATATCTCGCAGAGATTTATTTAATCCAGCCATGATTTCTCAAACAGAAATAACAGATGCGCTGAATTGATAGATCCGTTGAATGGGAAACGTCCTTATACCCCCCCCCCCCCCCCAAGCTGCCTCCTGCCTCCTCTTTCCGCCCATTTTAGTCACACCAGAAACCATCGATCAACGCAACCTTAGACAAGCCCTTTTCCGTTGATGGATTGCGGGCTTGAAGGGTTGCGCTCGGCCATCGCTATCGCTCCTCGGCGGAACCCTCACACCGTTGCGTTCCACACTGACATAGGTTACTCACTCACCCTAAGATACCGCTGCCTCCAGAGATCTCAAATCCATCGCCGCTACCGTTCATTCCTACCTAGAGCACGGGAAGCATGGCTGGGAGTCTTAGAAGCAGCGCAATCGTGATTATACGGACTGTCACTATGATTTCTCCTTGCCATTACCTCTTATGTGGCGCTCGGCTGCACTTCTGTACGTCAGAACAGCGTTCCCGCATCTGTTCTTGCTGTTGTGCACAGTGCAAGTTCGCGATACCTTGAGTGACAGTGACAAGAACTTTGTTAGAGTGTCCTGAGGAACTTGATTGGGGGAAACCGAAGGCTCCCCAATCAAGTTGGTGGCTCCGCCCACGACGGGACACGGAGGGGGTGACTCTCCGCGATGTCGCGGGCCCTCTGGACTGCCTGTAGTTCGTTCGTGAAGTCCGAGCTCTTCAGCAAGGCGCCCCACTTGGGCTTATATTGAAGGTCGGAGCCCGCGTTGTACGGGCACAGCCAGAGCATGTGGTCGAAGGAGCAGCATGCGTGACCGCATTTGGAGCACAACTGCGGGAAGTTGGGGTCCATCCAACTAAGCCCTCTGAGGGTGAGGTAGCATCTGGTCCGTAAGAGCCTGAAAGTAACGGCCCGAGCCCTGTTCAGTTTTAGGCTTGGGGGAGGGAATTTCCTCCTGCTGTGTCTGTAATGCGACGTAATTTCGTGAAAGGTGGTAAGAGAATCTTTCGATACTTTGAGTGGAACATTTTTATGGGGCTCCATTGACCTTCGGTGTTTGGCAAATTTATTTCAAAGGCACTGAAATACATGTCAGGCCCGTGCTCTTCATTAGGAGCCATTCGATCAACAGCGGCTGGATCAGCTACTTTCTTGCAGGTTCTGGTTTGCCCATTAAGGAGCAAGCTAGCAAGGTCAACTGCGTAATCAACCTGCGTGAGTGAGTAAGAAGCAGAAGCGAACAACGTTACTCTGCCCACATCAGTATAATCTTCGCGTATAATGCGCGCGTTTAATTGCCCCATCAAGGTTGCGCTCCATCCCTGTTTCTCCAGCAAAATCGCGAGACGGGCTCATATTAAGTTTCTACGAGGCACACGACGGGCAGAACTCCTTGCAGTTTTGGTTTCGCGTCCTGTTACCCGTTCCACCTTACATTTAGCGAAAATAAAATTTACTTTTATTTCACGTAGAAAAAAAGGTGTGCGGACGCTTGTACTATCTGCGCATCCCCTTAAAAATCGGTAGATGCTGAATTCTACTCTGCTATTTTTTTTATCAGTAGAGTAACGCGTTGAAATGAAAAGGACGGCGGCGACGCTTGAAACAATGTTGCATGTTTTTATCATCTATCTGTGGCTTAAGCTATACGGAAAGCGGCAAATTTTGAAAATAGGGCACCTGTTAAAGAGCAGTTACGAATACGACGTAACATGCAATTTGGATTAAAGTCATTAACCATATGAAACGGGAAGTTCGCCATCCACTGGACTGCTAAGCGCGCAGCTGCAGAGGAAGCCCGTGCGAGTTCCTTTGTAGCTTCCGGCCACTGGTCGGTAAATTCCCTATCCTGGTACTTCGTTCGCCTTGAAAGCTTCCGTAGAATTCATGTCTTCGGGCCAACGATATGGCAGTTTAGAAGAAAAACCTTAGAAGTATGCATAAATCGAGCCCTCGCTTTTTTTTCGATACACCACGAGTTGGTCGGCCGTGTTCCAGCGGCAACATCGAAGCGGCGGGCCGGCTGCTTCTCGCAGATACCGTGGGTTAAGGGCGCGTGGTGATAAACAAGCTCGTAAAACAGGGCCACGTACTGGCGCCGCCACCAGCACCAGCAAACGAGCGTCATCGCCGAGGTCCCCAAAGGTCTGTGCGAACCCCTCTCCAAAGAACGCGCGTGTCAACCGATGCGCGAGTAAAGGGCCGGGGGAGGCCGGCGCATAAACGCCACGAGCCGCGATTCCTCGCAGCCTCGGCCGCAGAGTGCGCGCCGCGCCTGAAGCCCTGCTGTGTCAAGCTGCGGAGAAACGCGAGGTCACCGTGTGCCGCGCGTGTAATTGGCTCCCGGCTATGATTTACAACGGAGTCGGTAATAGGGAAAACTTTCTCGACGACACACCGGAAGCACTGCTCATACAGCCTATATTTCTCCCAGTTTTCTGTCTGCCTCTTTCTTTTTTTCTAGAGAAAGATGCTCCCTATTAGTATTATTGTTATTCCTTAAGTTATATTTCAGGTTCTTACAACCTCGCTAGGTGCTGCTTATCTCATGCTGTTCATTCATATCATTCACGAATGTCGCTGTAGGGGTCATAAGCAATTTATGGATTTTTTTACCTTCAAAATCTATACATAAACCATGGAGAGTGTCTTACGCGAGATTCCGCAATCATTTCTAACGCATGGTGCTGTTTACAGTAAACCGAGCTCATTTGCGTTCAGCCTTCATCAGAGCCGCGGCTGGTATTCGAGCACGTCATAAGCGGCATAATGCAGTAGACACTAAGTTACTGAGCCACCATAGTTGAGAACAACAAAGTTTCAGCTATCAAATCGGGAGCAAAGAAAGAATATTTTTAGTCATAGATTTCTTGTTCCCGCAGGGTTGCTTGATTGTATAGAACTTGGTTGCTAAGACCCCTAATTTTTCTTACGCATTCCTATGAAAATTTATTACAAACCATCTGCCTACTGCTTCGCGTAACGGATTACCCACAAATACACTCGTGAAATTCTTTTAGGCAAACATATAGTATTGGGTGTTCAATGTATATGCACGCTCTTCCGTTATCTTTCCGTAAGTTCCCATTCTTCCGACGCCTCAGTGCTAAGAATACTATTGCGGCCTCTTGTGCACCATTCTCGTGGTCTATACTCTTGTCTCGATTATACGAAATATTTATTCCGCCAGTCGCTTTTATGAATACACAGTAGCTTACTGATACTACTACTGCATAGCGAGTGAACCGTGTTGCACTTGCAAAGAAGAACACTCGAACATTTTCTTTGAAACATCTAAAACACTAGAATCACTTTTTTTGTACCAACAGCCATACTACGTCCGAAAGTATTTAATGTAGCTAACCTGATACCACTGGCATTTAACTTCGATCTGCGTCATAATTTCCCAATGAAACCAGCCTGGTTAGCTATAATGGTAGAGCGGCTTCCAAGGAAAGGCGGTGGTCCCGGGTTCGAGTCCCGGACAATGACAACTTTTTCTTCAACTGCGAACCCGCATGGGTTTCCCTTATAGCAATTAATACGATTGGGTGGATGTCTCTTTTTTTTTTAACAACGGACTACCGTGGCCTTATCCAAAAGCTGTTTTCTCCTTAGACATTTCTACTTACAAATGGTGCGCACTTTACAGGGGAGGGGGGAACTGGAACCATTTTTAAGAGGAGCCGTAAAAATTTAGTCACCTGCTGTCCTATTCACGCTGCGGACAAACAGCACAGGCACAAATAAATGATACCCTTACGTTGGTCATAATGTCGGGAAACATTTTTGTTCCCAAACAACTCGTCACTTTAGCATACGCAAGAGGCACAACGCTGCTTCTGTGCGGCACTTTTTCGTTAACGACAACAATCGAAGGTTGCCGTGAACGTGAGGCACCAAATGCTCCACTGTAACTCTCTAGCACCCGTTCCGAACAAGCAAGCGAGCGATCGAAGTCGATGAATGAATGGATGGGAGGATGCCGTGAGCGTCGATCCCCTTTGAAACGGAGTGGTGGGTTGTGCCACCAAGCTCTTGTTCTTATTTTGCCTCATGTCCCACCTATCTTTAAAAACACAAACACACACTCGAAAAATTCCCAGCACCAAACTTTCTGAACTATTCGGGAACTTTGTCTTACTGCGAAGCTGTGTACCTCTACCATCCTAGGAAACTTTCGTGTCGTTGTAAGCAAAAAAATAACTCCCCATACGTGGGCCGATCCCGAAGATAGTACAATACCAGGCCGACACGCGGCGGAGGCGAAGGAGGCGTTAAACACTCCCCATACGTGGGCCGATCCCGAAGACAGTGCAATACCGGGCCGACCCGCGGCGGAGGTGAAATACGTGGGCCGATCCCGAAGATAGGGCAATACCGGCCCGACTCGCGGCGGGAGTGAACCAGGCGTTAAGCACTCCCCATACGTGGGCCAATCCCGAAGACAGTGCAATACCGGGCCGACCCGCGGCGGAGGTGAAGGAGGCGTTAAGCACTCCCCATACGTGGGCCGATTCCGAAGATAGTACAATGCCGGGCTGACACGCGGCGGAGGCGAAGGAGGCGTTAAACACTCCCCATACGTGGGCCGATCCCGAAGACAGTGCAATACCGGGCCGACCCGCGGCGGAGGTGAAATACGTGGGCCGATCCCGAAGATAGGGCAATACCGGCCCGACTCGCGGCGGGAGTGAACCAGGCGTTAAGCACTCCCCATACGTGGGCCAATCCCGAAGACAGTGCAATACCGGGCCGACCCGCGGTGGAGGTGAAGGAAGCGTTAATCACTACCCATACGTGGGCCGATCCCGAAGTTGTACAATGCCGGGCTGACACGCAGCGGAGGTGAAGGAGGCGTTAAGCATTCCCCATACGTGGGCCGATCCCGAAGATAGTGCAATACCGGCCCGACTCGCGGCGGGAGTGAAGCAGGTGTTAAGCACTCCCCATACGTGGACCGATGCCGAAGATAGTGCAATACCGGGCCGACCCGCAGCGGAGGTGAAGCAGGCGTTAAGCACTCCCCATACGTGGGCCTAACCCGAAGATAGTGCAATACCGGCCCGACTCGTGGCTGGGGTGAAGCAGGCGCTAAGCACTCCCCATACGTGGACCGATCTCGAAGATAGTACAAGCCGGGCCGACCCGCGGCGGAGGTGAAGGAGGTGTTAAGCACTCTACATACGTGGGCCGATCCCGAAGATAGTGCAATACCGGCCCGACTCACGGCGGGAGTTAAGCAGGCGTTAAGCACTCCCCATGCGTGGGCCGATCCCGGAGATTGTGCGATGCTGGGCTGACCCGCGGCGGAGGTTCAGTTCGCCATTAAGGGGCCCGCATACACAGCTTCGCTGGTCATCCATAGAGGGGAAGGACACCGTTTTTTCTACACCTCCATTGTTTGTGGTCTCCCTACCATTCTGCCACTGAACCTGCAATCGCCTTTTATTGGTCTCTATTCCGGACATGTTTACTTTGCCCCTGGTATTCCTTATTCTAAGGACTTCAAGAAAGCCAGAGGAGCCTAAACCGAATGCCGGATAGATATCGTCACATCCCAATAAGACATTTTCCATCGGCTTTACCGCAGCAAGCACATGCTTCCTCTTCCTTGGTGTATCTCGCTTTTAAGCACGCGTTCTAAGGCATCCTGATCTTGCTTCGAAAAGCAAACAGCTTCCCTTTGAGTTATCATAAATTGTTTCTTTCCCGATTTCGTTTTTACCTCTTAGGTAGCTACTCATGGTAAATTTCTTTTCCATTGCCACCACCCTGAAGATTGTCTCGGCCAATCCGAGTTCGCGTTTGACGTTCTTTGTTGCCATGCTGTTCACCATACCGGTCGCATACTTGCTCGTAAGCTTTCTAGTTTATTTCATCCACCGTGAGTCAATGTTTTCCTGTACAAATATTTGAACGCTCTCGCAACCCATTTACTTCCATTCATGTTGCTCAGTCGTTCTTCGAAATCAATTTTACTCTGAGCTTCCCTCACTTCAAAACTTGTCCAGTAGTTATCACCCTGCACAGCTTCATTTATAGTCTTCTCGTGAGCGCCCACTGCAAGGCATCCCAATGACCTTTCGTTGCCATCGAGTCCTGATTGTATCCCTGACTTCAATAAAACCACCGCATTTTCAAATGTAAGTCCTGGAACCATTACACCTTTCCACATGCCCAGAGCACCTCGTAGCTATAGTATCCTCATAGCGCTCTGTGTTTCATTATGACTGCGTTTCTCTTCCCCTTAGATATTTTTTTCCTGTGCTTACATATATTTATTGCCTTTGTTTATACATAAACCAACGTACTAGTATTCTTTTACCCGGCCCTGTATTGAAGCAGTTTATTCACTGTTTTCATTTAATACCACAAAACCTGATTATTTAACGCTACACTAAAATTTTAAATGTTCACCTTCCTGTCCACAGGTATTAGCCCGACACTGCATATTCCAGTAGTCAGCAGAAAAACCTAGAAGCTGCTGCTCTACTATTGAACTCGATATTGATTCCTTCTAGAGCGCTTTGCATCTTCACCCTGTATATCAAAAACAACAGCGGGCATAAAGGGCACCCCTGTCTCAGACCGTCGGTGATATCAACTTAATCCTCACTCTTCATCCCTTCGCATTCAACGCAAACAGTATTTTCTAGGTAAATCTCCCTCCAAAGCTGTGTGCAATCGTCGCCTAAGCCTTCCCCTTCCAGAATATCCCACAAAATGTTCGGGTCCGTGCCGTCATACGCTCCATCAATATCTAAAAATACAGATATAACGATATCCTTTCTTCCCTGGATATTTCAATACACTGAGTAAGAACAAATATGTTATCATCCAGGGGCTTGCCTATTCTGAAGCAATACTGAAGTTCTCCCAGTATGCCATTATGTTCTGCCCATTCTTGCCCTTTTAATTTCATCGCCTGCATGGCTAGCTTTTATATTACCGATGTAATCTTCAACGGTCTGTATGAGTTAATTCTATCTTTCTCCCCCTTACCTTTATAAGTTAAATTCATTCTGCTTTGTCGCGAACTGGCTGGTATTCGCCTGTCTTGTAAGCTTTTTTTTATACTGCTTTCAACAGACATTCCTTACTTTTTGGTACTAGTTCGTTAAACAGCCTAACGATAACCTCGTATAACCTGTGGCTGTGGGCTTAGGAATTTTCTCTTCAGCTTTGTTCCAGTTGAAATTTTTCAGCAGCAGCTCATTTGCCATCTAGTTCTCTTTGGTGCCTTCTTTTTAGAAAACCATCTCCTCATCGCCTTCAAATGATAGGGCTGTTTCTTATGTAATTTAATGCCGCATTCCCTTCCAGTTTGCTTCCATCTTCGTGTAGGATATGTTTTTGTATTGTTATATTTTAGCAGATGCATTCTTTTTCTCAGGTATTTCTGACGACCAACGTTCACATTCACCTTTAATCTTTGCTTTAGCCTCTATTTCAACCATTTTTTCCCCGGTATATTCCCATTTTCTGTCTACTTCATCCTGCGGCAACAGCCCTTTTTTTGCCTGTCTGTGCTCTCGCGACGCTTTCTGTCGTTTATCGATCGCTTCTCCCGTATGTACCTGTTCCACCAACTTTTCGGTTTCCTTTTTTTCCTTTCCAACAAACACATTGCTTCTCTTTCGTCATGTCTTTCGTCAATACACTTAGCTCGCTATATTGCAACTCTTTGCTTGGCCATTTGCCAAGTCCTTTCTCGACTCCTGCGACTATACTTACTTGTTCAGCGTTCAAATTTGAACTGCCCATTCTTTGTTCCTTGTTCTTTCCCCAACCAAATATCCCATTTGCAAAATAATGCGTTCATGGTCACTCCCTATGTTGCTATACCATTCCTCGTCAATGACCATTTCTCTGAACTACATAATAAACTCCTGTCACCAGACAGTATAATCAATGGTCGGTTGCCTATTTCAGGCTTCCCATGTGATCTGGCCATCACCCCCCCCCCCCCCCATTTGGGTACCGATTCACTATAACACCACCTATCATCGAGCGCTCTCTGTTGGATACAATCGCGCCGGTGGGGTCAGCAGAATGCATTAGGGCACTGTTTCAACGCGTTTAACATAAAGCTGCATTTCGAAGGATTCTACAGAACCCCAAAACGAGCAAGCATAGATAGTACCTACGAACCCTTAGAGCCGTCCAGCTTCGGTGACCATAGCGGCGACGCACTGTCATTACAACCCCTCCAGCGATTTCCATGTCCGCCTTGAACTTTTGGAACACAATTTGCAGGGGAAGTTATGCAATCACATAGTAGCTTAAAAGAAGCATGTTGCAGTTTAATCTCCAGTACCACGTATTTTTTCTCCTCTAGTGAAATACTGAGGTAGCATTTATTAGATAAATCTGACACCAAAAGAAAAATCGAAGTTAAATATACAAATCAATTAGAATATAACGTTTATTTGTTTAAAACCTTGAAGCAATAAATTTGAGTCTGCTGTGCCCGCCGTCGTACGCGCTGCGTCAAGCGGGGGTCTTGCGTAGCTTGAAGCTTCCCTGACGTATTTCAGCAAGCAGGCGGTCGACGATGCACTCCTCCTCTACAAAGGAGGCAGCCGGCTTCTTTGCGTGTCCTGTGAGAACAGAAACAAGGAAACGAATTTTTATCGGAACGTGGAAACGTTGGCCCTGAATCCCAGCCTCATATAACACCATTCCGAGGACGTAGCATACGAACGAAGCGAGCGACATTTGTACTAGCCGCCTCATACGGAAGCGGCCCTCGGCTCGCAGTTGAACTTCAAGTAGAGCACAGCGCCACCCCTCAATTGAAGCAGCGACAGAGCTTCAATAACGCTCCTTGGAGATTCGCTGAGAAGTTTCTTGAGAGACAGCTTTAATCCAGTGTATTTGAGAAGACTCCAAGGGCACGTGGTTACAAAAATTTTAACCCAGACAAATTTAGAGCGCCGTTGAAACGCAGTGAGCGCCTCAAGCTGAGTTGAGAGGCCGCTGTCCACTGTCAGTTGTGAAGCATAGAGAAGAGGAGCGTTCTAGATTACGGTGCTAAAAATGTTACGAGACCAAAGGTTTGTCGACGCAGTATACTTTAAGAATTGCTGAATATATATTTCTGTCACCTAGCTCACGATCTCTTCCAGCAAGAAGTTTTTGTTGACACATCATACTTAAGTTAAAGACTGGTGAACATGTATTAGTGCAGCATGACTCCTGAATCTTTACCGACAAATATATTTTCAGTTCTCTTTGTGTCAGTTGAGCGGAGTCTGTTTCTAATCCTGCTTTTCGATCATGAATTATTTTCTACACTTATTTGGGTTTGCTCTACGGAATACGTAAACGCAAACGACGTGTTAGTGGTGCAAGTTCAAATAGCTGCACGCTTTTCTTTGAGCCTTTGTGTATACGTGCCAGGGCAAGAGATTCTATTTGCCTCACAATGCTAGTCGTATGCCACGTCCTCTAATTTGCCTACTATTTTAAAAAATAACGCAATTCACAATTCACTTACAGTACCACCTGCAATTCGCACTATTTTTTTTTTAAATCCCTGCTACTTTCACTCGCTCCCTCTTGTTAGCACGCAGACATGCAAGATGCATGCATCCCAATGTGCTAGCATGTACCAACTACACCCTATATGCAGCAGTACCACTGCTAATCGTACCACTGGTATATTTCTAGCACTAAAAAAAAGCAAGAAGCTTTTCAACTTCTACTGTAACTCATGGTGGCATGCACCCTAGTTGCATGCATACTCAAGGAACCTCAGTTACCCGTACATTTGCCCCACGTACACAAACGTGCAATTTCCACTAAAGAAAGGAACGACAAATACGCGCCCACTAATATGTCATGACCAGCATGCAAAAAGACAGCGCAGTTCACTGCGCTCTCAAAACTGTGTACAGTCATAGAACCATCGATCTCGCCATAATATACGTCAAGAAAAGTTCCATGCCTCGTGTAGTAATTGTACTAATCACATAGTAATTACTATAGCCAAAATTCTGCTGGCGCTTCAGTTCACCAAAAACTCACGTTTCACCAGGCCTTGCCAGACAACCGAGACACATAAAACCGCTGAGAGGCGACTGACACCGTTCTTTTGCAAGGAGACTCATCGCAGGCTCTCACTTTTGCCAGTCATATTGAAGCAAAACTGCGTCGCTATGTTTAGGTACGAGCATTCGTGTCTGACGGCCTTGTGAACTGTTTCAGCCCATACTCGCACGACCATTAAATTGCTATAGGCCACCGCAAATAAGCCTCGCATATTGTTGTTGCACCGCAGACAATTAAATTGCAGAGTCAACTGCGCAGAGCTTTCATCAGTGGCCACTGGTCCGTCCAACTTGAACTATGCGATTTCGCAATCATTCACCAAACCAGCACAAAGCCCTAAAGCAACAGCTTTATGCACTTTACTTCTTGACCAGCTTTTGGGCATCGTCCAGCAGACTTATGCTTGGACACTGACAGAGAAGAGTGTATCATATTCTAAACAAGAAGCCAGAGAAGTTGGTCAGCAGAGCATAATGGTCTTGCTCATACGTACGAAATTTATGTGTATATTCAATGTTTCTCAAAAATATGATTGCTGAAGAGCGTCAGAGCTTATTGGCATGTCTTGGTGTGTTCCGTCCGGTGGGCAAGGATTAACAATCGTACACCTCGATCACCTTTTAAGTTTTTTACACCTGCAAGATTTAGTTTGTTCAAATGTGTATGCAAATGGAAAGCCAAACAAACCGTGCCTCAAACACTACTTCTGTGTTGCCAAGTGTAGACATGTGGCGCTAAAAGTAGGAATTCTTTCATATTTTCTTCGTATATGCGAAGACAGGGGAGCACAGTCAGCTTTACGGGAGAGCACACAACTCTCAGCACCAGCATTATTTTGAGGGAAGTTTCAGGCTGAAAACATCTGAAAAATCAGGACGAGCGATTGATTGGTTTCTGAGTAATGATTCATTTTCAAATTCAATAATTTATTTTCTGTCTGCTTAATTGGAGGATTGTTTGATCGTTTTGTTCATATATATGCACTGCATGATCGTTTTAGTGAATAATGTCCGAAATCTGCAACTTGGCCTCATGAGGCTCACCCTAATGCTGCATACTGTTGAATTGAAATTTTTAGCATGCCCTCAAATCTCAGCACATTGTTGTTTTTGGGTGCACTACATTCTGTAAGCAACAATCATGCTCAAAATCATGAAGTCATGGCCACTGGACCATCGCGGCTAAGTCATAGTCGTTTACAACCTTCGGGCATGCATGCCTTGACTACCAGCGGGATAAATGTTTTGGCAGGTTGTAAACAAAATAGCATGTTTACATGGCAAGTTCTGTGCACTTAAAGAATGCTTTACTTAACAGCCCATGGCGTTTTTACAACTAAGAAGTAACTTGAATAATCTAATCGCGCGAATTCTGCCTGAATAAAACTAATCTTGTAACATTCTTTACCATATAACAGCACACTCCAATAACATGTCAGTTTTGTCACGTGCTTTTTGTACATAAAGTCTGCAGTACTGACATGTAAATGCCTTAGCAAGCGCTTCATTTTTCTTTACTTCTACGGGGCGGGGCGTCTTGACAATGAGCCAGCTAAATGGCAACCTATTCAAATGAATTATGCTTTGCTGATGAATGAAAACTTACCTGCATTTAAGGTATGTGCGGCCCCTCAAAATAATTCCGTTTAAAAAATGGCCACAAATTAAATGAGGCCCTTGGGCATTTTATGCATTTCGGAACGTACAACTTCAGGTTAGCTCAGTGACTTGTAGACAAAAGCTAAAAATATGATTTACAGAAATTTAATAAATTAATAATATTTGGGGTTTTACGTGCCAAAACCACTTTCTGATTATGAGGCACGCCGTAGTGGAGGACTCCGGAAATTTTGACCAGAAATTTAATAAATTGATGAGTGCACTGGCCGTAAAGTGTCTGCTATTGAAAATCAATCGAATTTAAACCCATCTACGACTGTAATTGAATGTCAATGTTACACTTAAAATGGTGGAAATCAATCTAATAATTTGGCTCAAAGTCTTTAATATAAGTGAAATTTTCATATTCAATCATTTAGGAGACCAACATATAATCAGAATGCTTTTTTTTAATTATGGTACAGGGATAATTTTATCTTGCATCAATACAAGAAGCCGTCGTGTTATCACTCAAATTGCTAGGGCCGCAACTCATTGCGGATTTTCATCGCATGGCTGTTACTGGTTTGTGTGTTTATATATATATATATATATATATATATATATATATATATATATATTAAAAGCATAAGCCAACACAGGGAACACCACTCCTTTGCGGGTCATAGCCAGTGCCACAAACTCACGTAGCCTTTCTCGATATACGTGCCTTATTCGTCGTTAAAATGATTTTCTGTTGAGCAGAGAGAGATTTATGATGTAAAAGCTTAGAGGTCAGCCTGAATCAGTTATGACCTGCTGCTCAGCATTGTTGATGCAAATTGTTCATGCTACTATTACGCTAGCAACTTTGAAGGCGCTTTTTGTGCACAAAAATATAGCTTGTGTAAATAATTGGAACTGCTTTCGTGTTCATTGCAACCAATGTAATTGTTGATCAACTACGGTCGTTACGTACGTCCACATTATAAAATGACATATCAAAATGTAATTTCAAAATTATATTTTAAGTGTTGATGAACTACGGTCACTACGGGCATCCTTATTTCAATGTGGCACATGTTCAGCGCTTTTACAAGAACACGAGTCTCGGTATAAAATTCAAAACATGATTCTCTTGCCTGCGCTGCAAATCATTGCCAGGGTCAAAATGAGACCAATCACGGCATTTTATACCAGACACAACCTGCAAGCATCTGTCAAAAAAAACAGTAGGAAGATTCAGAGGCGTTGCTCAGTGGCTATGATATCCTGTCTCCAAACAAGCAATAACAATTTTTAATCCCGATGACCATGTTTTGACAGTACCGGAACGCAAGAACACTCATGTACTTAGATTTGAGAGCAGGCTAAAGAACGCAAGGTTATTATTCTGCAACTTATTCTAAAACGATATGCCACAGCGTCCCTCTTATCCTGCTACGCATGCTTGGAACGTCATATTTCAAACCTTATTAGTATATATCTACAATACGCCATCAGCTACGTGCAACTGTGGAAGCATTTTGATTGAAATATCTGAAATGCAGTAATGCTGAGAGGTTATATTTTCAGCCAGTTACCATGGCCACTGCCAGGGTACGAATCTCTGTCACCGCCACTTGGTGTCCCACACCTTGCTCCGCCTGGAGTTGCTGTTGTGACATCAGCCGATAGCGCTGGCCGGTGACCGATCTTCTCTGCCGGACACTCCACATCGAACATTGCATCCGTGTTCCTCTACTGTCTCCATGCGCTTCCTCTCCTTACTTACGTCTGAGATGGCGGCATGCAATAGCAAGCCCCAGGCAACCAAGCTTAAATTACAGCTACAACTCTACGTCCGCATTCATTGCCAAATTTTTCTTGCTGCATTTTTGTCGCTGCCACTCCCAGGTGTCCATGTCTGTGTCGTCGGCTTCCGCACACTTGCAAGTGATGGGAGTTTGCGTATTGCAGAGAACTTTCTTCAACAAATTTCTGCACCTCTTCTAAAGCAATCGATGTGGGTAGATAGTTTTGACGACAAACGTTCGCTTGTAAGAGAAAGGTGTAATGTCAATGTAAATGGCCACTCTAATTAATTAAAAGAAAGATAACCAGCAAAAAATTTATTCAGTTATTTTACTGGTAAATAAGTTGTGATTCACTTCTCGGTTCTACAAGCACGCGTAAGCAAATTATTGACCGAGCTAGAGCTGCATAACCAGCAACCTAACCTGAATACTGACCACAAAAACTGAGTGGATGGTAGGTTCTATCTGGACATATCATACCATAGTACAGTACTACTAAAAAATGTTAAGAAACTTTTTGTGTGGAGAACGTTTAAAGCATTCAGAAAGACTGCCATAATACTGAAGAGGAATGATGAGCAGGGCCCACATGTTCTCTCTTTTGTAATGTGAAGTATAAAAGGTTTGACATCTCAATCTGTACTTTTCTGCTGGAATTGTGACTGTGGAAGCACTGGTTAATTCCCTATAACACTAGTAATTAGACAATTGATGTACCTGTATAGGAGCTCTCACGTCTTATTGTATTTTGTCAACCAACTCGCTTCCTTCACGAGAGCAACGGAGTGCTAACTACAAATCTAACAGCAAATTATTTAGAATAACCTTAGTTCTAAATGGCTGCCAATGTTACATTGAGTTACTGTCATTCAAACAATCTCCTAGTCATGCGTTCTTTTTTTACTTCCCATGCCGCGTTGTGCACTTGTGTTGCTTTCTTTCATGGCGCTAAGACAGTGGGGTGAGGATTGGTGAGTATTTGTGAAGAAAATGTAAGCAAGGCATAAGAGATCGTGCATAGCAAGCGTCAGGAACAATATGAGCGTGCAGCCATGCAGGAAGTACCCTTCACCAACCAAAAAGGTTACTGTTAGCGTCATACGTTTCTTTGAAGCAGCTGCATCAGAAGCTGGAAAGACTGTGATGGCTTTGCGTCTGCTGGGAGACACAACAGACAGCTTCACAATATGAACAACATGAACATCAAATGCAAAAAAGGAGTAAAACAGCAGCAGATTGAAGTGATCATTGCTGCATGTTTTCAAGTGTCACACAGAAGCAGCAGTGAAGGCTTGAGAATTCGCTAAGCCAGGCACAAAGCAACAACTACAAATTCGTTATTTTTATTTTTTTCATGTGGCAAACAAATAAAGAAAATATTGCTTCGTGTTATGTGTGATGAATGCCTAATATAATTGCTTTCACCGCACTCAAAGCACTCTCACTAAACACTCTTTCAGGAAGGCATTAGCAACGTTGTTTTACTAAACCTACACGCAACGTGATCACGTTTAATGTAATCATTTTGTAGATTACTTGCTTTCTCTGGTGAGTAGTGCAATATAGCGGCACAAAGTTTGGTAAAAGAAAGCATGATCCAATTGCATTACCACTATCTCATTATCTCATACGTGTTTAGGAACAATGCCTAACATCCTTTTCATTATTTACTAATCTCGTTATTAATTTGTTCCCCAAGGTTACATTTCTAGCCTAATGATGTAGTTATAATGAATATGTAGATGCCATCTAGTAAATGCTTCAGTAAAGTCAAAAAATGGCACAAAAAGCATTAGTTCTATTATCCAGCCATTCACTAACTTAACTCCACCCTGTAACACTAGTTAAATGACAATATATTTTTTCCTGTGTCATCCATCTTTCAAACATAGTGGCCAATAGCCAAACCCTTGTAGTACCACATGCTCCAGAGACTCCAAACAAACTGATACCGTAAACTGCGACCGATGCTCCACGGTTTCGGGAAGCCTTCTCGAACATCCACTGAGAACTTTTATTATAGCAGTCGTAGAGCATTGACATTTTAGCTATCGCTTTTAAAGAAAGGTCTAGTAATACCTATTTTAGTAATACTGGTTAGTTGCATATTATGATTATTATCATCATTATCATCATCACTATCATCATCACTATTATTGCACATACTGTTTTCATGGTTTCACTCATTCTATCGCTAGCTAGAATTTTTTCAGCCGAATCCTTCGATAACTCTTTCATTATCACGAAAGTTAGATGTATAGGAATGCCTACTATGCCCTCTAAAGTAGCCATGACGTGGCACAGCACCAGTTAGAAGGCTACCTCTTGGTCGGAGGAGGCTGAATTGCGTACATATTGCAGAAAGATGTGCGAGTTTCCCTACGGCAGTGTTGCAGGGAACAGCAAAAAAAAGAGCATGCACTTTAGTTAAGGCCACTAAGCGCATAATTTTTTTTAATTCCAAACTACTAGAAACAGACTAAGTATAGATATTTAATTAAATTTACTATGAATAATGATCATTTTATTGGTGTTAAGTAAACTTTCACTGCACTTGGCAACCATATCTGTTAAACGGCCAAGACACCGCACGCAATACTTGGTCATCATTAATGGTAAGTGGATTGAAATCTCCGCATTTATCGTGCTTCTCACGATTTGGATTTGTAAAGAAATTAGTGCTTTGTGGTCTTCAAATGAAGACGCCAGTTTTGGTGCCGTCTCCCATAACACTTCACTAAGAAAGCTTACACAGCTTGCCAGAATAGGCCTTCAATTTAGCTTCCTCCAACCTCCTCCTCTAACAATTTAGCTGCCCCTAAACGATACATTACCACATCGCGGCTACGTTGGGTGGAACATTAAACTTCCCCAAAAAAGTTTTGTGGCTAGAAAAAAGTCGTCGAAAGGGTTGGCTACCAGGTAAGGAAGTGTCCATCGTAGATTGAAATTCTGTGCGTAGTTTTTCTTCCTTCCTCTATATATACAGAGTTAGACATAATATTTGATTTAAGGAGCTGCAAATTATTATCCCACCAAATTAAATTCATGAGTTTAGTGAGATTATGCTTGGAGAACCTAATATGCCTCAAATATGCTACTCTAATTACAGTAGGCTGGAACAGCGACAAATGTCTGACCCCTAGTTTTAACTACACAAATTGCACAAAAAACTAACAAGTGTGTTCATTAGGTATGATGGAGCAGGTACGAAGCAACGATGCTTGAAGGGGGCACACACTTGTGCAAAATTTCGCTGTCTTTATGATAAAAAAATTAATGTATCCGGTGGTTTTAGCTTAACACGGTGACGATAGGTTCAATTGTGATTCTAGTTGCAAGAAATGATGAGCAATTAACATACTTGAAAGTGTAAGCATAATTTCTGCGCTAAAAAATGTACACCACGTCTGAGTAAATGTTCACAACCTGGTAAGCCGCAAACCATATAGCCTAATTACAAGACATGGCAGACTGCATGCATATATCTGCTAACCACTGAAACCGCTGACCACAATCTCTTCGCCTCAACATTTGAATTAAGCTCAGTCGCTCGAACTGAGTCCTGGGGGTCAAAAGCAATGCACCATCAGCCCAATGTCATTAAACACGTTAGCAGACATCACTAGCGAGAAATGCCTGTCATTAGATGGCAGTAACAATACAAAACTTGATGCTGACGCCCCCCCCACCCCATGTTTCGTTAATAAAGGGTGAGGACAAACTATGCCCACATATTGCTTCAAACTGGACCCCTGTGGCCTCACTGAGAGGCCCTGCGACTTAATGCACATGTAATGCAGATGGAGCAGATCTGGCCAAGCCACCGCTGCCCCTAACCAGGCCAGTTACGGCGTTTGCACCGACAAGGGACACCTTGTTCTATGAACAAGAACAAGGCGCTGGACATCCAAGTGGCAATGCAGCTCACTGTGTTGATACTTGCGTAGAAACAGATTTACATATTCCAGTTAAGCCTGAATTGTCACTGTAGTGCTTTTTGGCATAAGAATTTCCTATGTCATGTGTGCGTTCCGCAATGGTTACCGATACGTGTTTAACTTAAGTATCCATTAGAAATTGTAACCTCGCTGATCACAAAGCTCTACCTGTCGACTGAATAGTCGAACAGTTGTGCTTCTTTACGTTCACAAAAAAAGAGGGAAAAGTTACATAGTTTGCATTAAAGTCTGCGTTGAGGTAATACAATGAAGTTAAGACAAAAAATAGCAATCTCAAGAAATCACCTTTGCAATTTCGGATGGACATTGGTTTTCATCGTCATCTCAGATGGCGTGTTGCTTTGGTGTACTGCTTCAATAGAAGGAGGAGTCACTTAAACATCGAAACTATTACAAACGCATATGAGTGCAGAATTTTAAGACAGGAACCACCCATTTCGCCTAAACTTCAAGCGATTAACAAGTTAACGGGACACTAAAGGCAAATATCAAGTTTTGCCTACAGGCAAGATACCAGAATTTTTTTTCTCGCGTTTCGGTATTGAGTACGAAGTTCCTGGATAAATGTATTTAGCCAACACTGAATGACAGGCATTGAGTGTCATTTGCAGGTTCAGAACAAGAACACAGGACGAGGCAAATGAAGTTCCACATGCGACTCGCTTTCTTTCGAAACTATGGTCAGGGGAGATAGGCGGATGCAGTACCTCCAGCTGCAGTGGTGCCACACACGTAATGTAAATGAAATGTACACCTACGGTTCACATATAACAACAACTGTCTGTAGAAATTCCAAACATTGGAGGCTTGCGGTGAAGGCCACCTCCAGTTTGTTCCTAGTGTTTGCCCTTATTGCTGAAAAAGCTAAGGCAAAATACTTTTGCTTTGTTGAGTAGGTTATGCTTATTTGAAATGTATTTTGTACATTTAGATAGAAAATAAAAGTTTCCTTCCGGTATTTATATATACCATCATTAAAGGGGTAATTGATTTATTCTACAGCTAATGAATGACCTAGACCCTCTATAAATCAAATAGTATTTCCTTTCTCTGCA
The DNA here is from genome assembly GCF_050947875.1 of Dermacentor variabilis. Taxonomy (NCBI): domain Eukaryota; kingdom Metazoa; phylum Arthropoda; class Arachnida; order Ixodida; family Ixodidae; genus Dermacentor; species Dermacentor variabilis. The sequence goes on from NC_134571.1 coordinate 37,278,658, forward strand.
ATTCAGTGATCTCAGATTTATTACAGTATATCTCCTTGAAAAAGAGCTGCTAAGGAGAGGTTAAAAGTCCTTTTTATGCCTAAATGGGCAAATGTAATTTTACGGATGTTGCGCAGTATCCATCTAGCAAATTCCAGGCTGTTCTTTATCAGTTCTAGACAACTTAGTTAAGTTGTAAATACATTCTAACTGGAGTACCTACAGTTGAAATGTCCTGCTATAAGCGGGAAATTGTGCACAGTGTAAGGGAACTAGGCTTGAACCCTACGTATTATGTGACTTCATACATTGGTGGTGGATGTCAGTCTTACCTTTCTAGCTCAAGCTGTCACGCGAGCTTGCTTGCTGCAAGTGTCCACATTGCATTGGCCCCGCAACTAACCAAACCTCTGGAAAGCTCAATATAATCTAAATTGCTGCAAAGAAATTTGTTAACCAGAATTGAAATTCTGGCTGTCAGACCTTAGCGGAATGGTTGCTCCTCTTCAAAGCTCCATTGGATTATCCAGATGGGAAAGAGGGTCCGACAGCAAACCAAAGTTGGGCGGTCGGTAATGTTTTAGTTGTCATACTTATGTTTTAAGGCTGCATAGGGCCGTAATGAAAATGTCTTGCACCTAAGGATTTGAAAATGCAGTATGGTTTGCTATTAGATGCTTGAATGAAGTGTGTTATGCTATAAGAAAGCTGGTAATGATCATGGAAAGAAAATGATAAATCATCCAAGCAATAGTAGGCCAATTCCGGTGCAAATTTCACATCTTAATGACTATTTACCCCGATTCTTTTACCATTACAGTGAAAATTCAAGGAATATTTATTAAATATGATGCATCTATGCATTTCTTATGCTTTGGCACGAAATTAGCATTTGATCACACTGCAATTCAGTTCTGTATTATGAAAAAGAGGCTACTGACAGCGACTTTGACTTCTCTATACAGGCATACAGCCACAAATTTTACATATTTTGTTCAGAAAGTCACAATAAAGATTATTTTATCAGAAATCGGTAATTGCTTCCAGTTTATGTGAAGCGAGTTTGTCAGCATTATGACGTAGGCAATGCCGTCTAAAAGAAAGCAGGTGAAATCAGAAAAATGTAAACAAGACGGATTGCATCAGATGTGTGCACACCTTTCATTTGACCAACTGAATATGAGATACACGATTCAAACGCCCCGTCTCGAACCTCTTCGTAATGTGTACAAATACGCAAGCTACTTCATTTATTTATTTCCGTTTCATTTCGTTATATACTTAGCAATAATGAAAAATCTTCATGCATAAACAGCTGCCAGTAGCCTACTGAGCTTTCTGCTCTGTACTCTAACAAAATGATGCCACTAATGCACCACTGTAAGCTTGAGAGAAATGCAAAACCGCAGTTTTCGGCCCGAATTATGATCCTGATAACTGGTAAGTTATCCTTCTCCATCAGACAATCAGCGGAGTATGATTCATAGGAGAAAGCTTTATTCCACCAGCTCCTACCGAATGACATGGAAACAAAAATATTTATGTTCAACATCCAATGAATTAATTTTGATGAAGCTTGTTCGATTTAAAGGAAACAGTTAATATATCTATCAGTTATTGAAAGATAATCAATTTAAAACCATGAATGCTTTTTTTAATTGCGATGATCTAAAATTGGTTTTAATTAATGAATTATAAAGTATACAAAACCGTCACTAAGCAATAAACATCAACTTTACAATTCTGTAAACTGAGTCTTTTGGAGATCTAAAGCTGACAAAGTTGGTATATTTTGCAGTGAACCGAATTATACCACCAACTTGTGAGTAGGACTTTCATAGAACTTCCGCTAAATAATGTAACAGTTTCATATAAGCTGTAAACCAATAAGGTCAAAATTGTGTGCTTCAGACAACCTGATAGTTTACGATGGAGTTTTGATATCTATTCTTGGCGCGAACTTAAGGAACTTGTGCTTAGCTTTTTTTTCATCTTTGGCTATTTACATTACAACTTAGAGGCCCTAAATAGAATTCTTTCCAACAGTCAGCAGAACTTACCCTTCACCAACATTTGTATGTACAAAGTTCACTCAGACAGCACTTGTGTAACCAGATCATTTCTGCTTTCTAAAAGTGTTTTAACAGGGAAGTATATGTTTTCCCAGAGCTAAAACTTCGTCTTACGCATACTGACAACTATAACCTGCTTTACAGTTAACCCCAACTAGTTGATAGTTTTTTCTTTGCTCCTCTGAAAAGAAGGCATGTCCATGCATATGGTCAAGATGCGGGGTCAGAGGTCTCGATAGAGCAACCAAAATAAATTTGTACTATAACCTAAATATATTGTTAATGTAAAACCTAAACGTTAGATCTTGCATAAAATCAAACAGGCTTATAATCCTGCAGTAGTACAAAACGTATGTCATTCTAGCAGCAAAATTTGGCGATATTCTTGCACAAAATCTTCTATTAAACCAGCCTTCGCGATGACTGAACACAATTTTTGGCTAACGTACCTGGCTTGCCCTGGTCCGTGCCCATCCGCGTGATTTTCAGCTTTTCTGCTCGTTCTTCCAGCTGCCTGCGCTCTTCATTCTCCTGCAGCGCAGAAAAGACGACAAAATCCTGAATTGAACTTTATCCAGCAGCCATCCTTCCAGCGGACATATGAAAAGCAACGTTGATATGTCTTTCGAAAATGTGCAACCTCCACTGGAACAGAAACCGAAACCTCCTCGAAATAGCATCGTTTATCGAACAAGTTTATCAAATTCGATGTTTGAAGAACGCTTAAGTATTTCATTGACGTTTCCTCTCTCAGCCCCGCAAAGAAATTGACATCTGGCAACTCAACCCCCTCCTCCTCACAGAATATACCAATAAGTTTATATACAGTGTTCATATACATCACTCAAGTGTGCTGTCTTTTTCAGCGGTGCTCAGGAACGTTTTGGATAGGCAAGCAGATAAAGCAAAATATGTAAAAAGAATCATCAGTGCAGAGCTGCTAAATATAACTGCAGTTCACAGCTAAGGTGTTGGTCTTTGCAGGGATGGGCATTTTCTCGGTCTAATTCATGAAAGTTACATCTCATAGAAAAGGGAGAGTGGGCGATATTCTATGGGTAGTCAAAGACTCGGGATACTGCCGTGTTGCTCTGCTTACATGTAACATCTACACTGAACCACACAGGACTGTTAAGCTGCCCTGCTCCAGAGACTGTTAGGGATTGCGCCAAGCGACTATGGCTTACCTTTTGCGCCAGCTTGACCTTTTCGCAAAAGTTGTTGAAGATGTGCAGGCACTCTTCGACAGAAAAGCGACTCTCCTCCTCGCAGAAGTGCTCAGCGAGCCTCCGCGAGAGTTGCCCAATTTTGTCGAAGCTCGAAGAAAGTTCACTCAGCTGCGCCTTGGCCATCTGCACGAACGTCCATCAGAGAGCAATGAGTTTCTAGCCCCTTGAAAGCCCAGAGCCAAGCACTACACTGCTAGACTCGTTGGGGGAAAATGAAAAACAGCGAGCAGCACATCATATAAAGGCTGTAACAGATAGCCAGACGTGTATCAGAGTGACAACGGATAATGAGACAAAGAAACCGCAGTCGAGTTTCATAAAAGAATAAATATAGTAATGCAATTAGGGAAAATCTGCTAGGTTGACACAAGAAATAAGTAGCTAAATATCTCCGGGAGAGACTGTTTTGCAGTAGACTGACAATAGGATGATGAAGGCAACGGCAATCATGGTGATGATACAGTGACTACCTATGTGCCATCATTTATTACATAATTTGCGAAAACTAGTACCAGCGGGTATAGTCAAAGTGTAAATACTTTTTATACCACCGGACCAATCGCTCACACCGTATAATTACCTGTGATGCGGCTTCTTATTGATAAGGTTATGCTACACTCGTTTGTGAAAACAATCCAACATACCAACAAAAACAAATTACTTCCGAATATTTATGCAGATGTGTCTGGGATGCAATGGCTTGCAACTTGCTCAACGGGATGTACATGTAATCTATTCTCAAAGTACATTCTAGGTCCAATAATCTGCTGTGTTAAATCACTTCGGATTAGATGACTGTAGCTGATATCGCAACACAGTTCACACTATTCGCGCAGCGCTGCCAAAATTATCAAGAAAGCCCGCGTGTAAGTTGACTATAAGAATGAAGTAATTTTAGGGTTGAAGAAATTAACCAATTTACCTGCATACTAGAATACGAAATATGTGATTTTTGCTTACATAAGCCCAAAACAGACTTAAACGTGCTAAGAACTTTGGTACCCGAATGTAATACGGGGATAAAATTTCACACGCAAATCTGAAAACTACTTGTCACATGTGAAGTCTTAGAGCAAATTTCCGTTTTCTTTAGTCAACCTGTATTGAATCCCAGGCGAACGCAAGTTCTGTCATATGCTACATGCAGAGTACGCGTTCATACAGTGACAAAGGCTCCGAAGTGTTGCTTGAAGTCAGCGTCGCCTTGAGGAAGATGCCTCTCGAGCTTTTCAATGCCAGTAGACAGCTGTTTCAGTTCTGCCCGCATGCCATCCAGGGACAGCCTGTAAGTGACAAACAATAAGGCTGCTGCATTTAGGACATTTCTTGCATTCACTAGAACGAATGTAAACAAGCTAAATGATAAAGAACCTAGGTTTTGTTGAAGATGTTTGTTATACATCCTAATGTAGTTTACAAAATGATTCGCCTCAATAATTTTTCCAGAAAAGCATAGAAAGGGCCGAGAAAGAATACTAAAGTCGCAGTTGTGCTCGAAATGCGAAGCATTGATAGCGATAGCAAAGGATCGGGCAGTTACAGAAGTAAAATATGTAGTTGTATTGGTCGATAAATTGCCCTAAGCATTTACTTACTAACTAAGCATGAAAGTTCTCGCGCTAACAGCCTTGAACACTAGCCACGCGGGAAGACAGCAGCGATCTAGGCTCGCCCTTGATCCATGGCACCCGCCGCAAATAACCTCGAATATTCGGAGCGCGGGCCACATATGCGGTCATCCGCGTGTACATCGATGCGCAGCCGCGGTCTAACCAGAGAAAGAAACGCGCGCTCTCCTACCCCCCTCCTTCCGGGCTAGAGGGGCCGTTGCCGTTGCTGGGCTCGAGGGCCGTTGCCCTCGAGCCCAGCAGTGCTTTGTTTAACGAGCGCTTGGTCACGTGACCTCCAATATTTATTAAGTGCGCCCACTTTCAGCACGACCCAAGGCACCGTTCTTCTAGGCTCACCTTCGCACGCTTGCCCTCACACCCCGCATTATGCGGTGCGCGAGCCGCTCATATTTATCGCATTTGTACTTAACGTGGAAAATTACGGTGACGACGAAAATTCGCCTCGAGTGTCTATGCAAGTGTTATCGTAATAAAAAAATTTTTGAACAGCCATCTCGGCGCATTATGGAATCGCCACAGGTGTTCCAAGGAATCAATCATTGTTTCAGTTACAGCAGTGCACGTGCCCTCGATTAACCGCTCATTTTCACCTAGCATGTGCTTTGCCTCCATAAATGTCCAATATCAGACTGCCTCGAAGTTCTACACATGACAAAGCAGTAGTTATTGTTTTCGCTGGGCACACGTACATGCTCGCGTCCGCACTGGTCCCACGCACTGGACCTGCTAGCATTGCTAATTGAAACAGAAAATTACGGAACTGATGGCAGACAGTTCCGGCTAAAGCCATTACGGTTGAAGACCGGAAGCAATTTAAGGGCCTTGCAAGACAAATACATTGCAATATGTTTGAGCTTGTGTTCTTTTTTTTTTTACAATACACTGAGCTATATTTTATTTAAGTTATCGCTGCCTCTATTCTACACACTCCGCTCATTTGCTCAAGTGACCAAAACTTTCAGTTCCTAAAAGCACACGGCCACCAGCTGGAATGCACCCACGTACCTGGAGCACTGGGCAAGATGTCGGAGATCCTTTGTGAACGACAGCGTCTGCGCCTGCTCCTTCTCAGCGATTTCGACTAGGAAATGAAGAAGTGTCATGCGTGGCTTGTTCGAGCGTGTCTCCAGCAGCTTCGGAAGCGTATTCAGCCGGAAGCCGAATGCGTTGCCCGCGTAACTGCCCTGCAATAAGAGATCTGTGTAATCTGAACTGTGTAAAAAACAATATTCATCTAGCAGCAGTCATAGAACACATTGCATAGGATTACACGTTGCCTTCTCGGACACAGCACTTCTTTGCTTTGAAAACACTAGCTACAGTATATATTTCATTCCCAGACAGAAGCTTGCTTGAGGGGCTTAACAATTACTTTTTTTCTACATCACCAACAAACACAATGCCACAACAATGACATTAGAGTGAACACATATTCATAAATATTACTTAATCTCCGGGGTTTCACGTGCCATAACCACCCTACGATCATGAGGCAGCCCGTTGTGGGGGACGCCGTATGAATACAGACAACCTGAGGTTCTTTAAGCTGCTCCTGAATCTAAGTACATGAGCGTTTCTGCCTTTCGTTCTCGGATCGAATTGCGGCTGCCGCTGCCGGGATCGCACCCGTGACCTCAAGCTGAGAAGTGCGACGCTATAAACACTTGGCTACCGTTGCGTGTGCAGACACGTTAGCAGAGTGAGTTGAGGTAGTTAAGTTTCACCGGGGCTCCCTTGCAGCAAATCACAAATTCATGTTTTACGCACGGCCCGGGACATGTGTTAAAATCTTGCCATTATTAGCCATGATGAATTGGAGCTAAATAATGGAGTTACAAAGTCTCATTCGGTGTCGGAGCGAAATCATGAAACTGAAGAAGGAAGAACAGTAAAGAAAAAAATAACGATGAGTAACATTGCAAGTGGCATGCCTGTCTTCTTAAAAGCCGGCAATTCAAGAAGGCGGGGAAGAAATGTACGTCATTTTACGCTGTAAGAACCTGAAGGTGGTTTTACCTGAAGTAGAGGCATTAACATAGAGAAAAACAACAAATAGCTAACAACTGCACAGAGGCTGTGAAGCGTGTAACAAAATTTGGTCACTGCAGTATGACTGCTGTGTTCTGTTACCTGTATGGTGGCCTACAATAGTTAAACCTAGAAACTGCTCTTACACAAGAGTGAAACAATATCAGTAGCATTTATAACATAACATGTAACCTGTCTACATTCTGTAATAATGTGGCCCCTTTATTCATGTTTTGATTGTTTAAATCTTAATTTATTTGAACGGTTGCGTTAAAGATTAATGTCTTTGGCTACTGAAATGTATATACCCAGTCAAAAGTTCGTATTTGATTGACGATGAAAAATCAAATAATCAGTGCATTGCGTTAGTTCTGCTCATTCTGTTACTTTTGTCCGCTTAAGTATCTGTTATCGACATATTGAACAAACAGTGCAGACAGCGAGGAATAAGGAAAGAAGACAACACGTACACTAACTAAGGGAAGACAACAACACATCTTTTCTTGGTCTTATCTGTCTGCTCTGTTTGTTCAATATGTCGATGTTCGAACAACCGGCCATATTCATATCTCTTGTATTTGCCATCCCTGACAGCTCGTGAAACCTAATGTGTGTTCCTTAACCAAAGAAAGCTACTTGCGAGTCTAACCTGGTTATAACGAAGTCGCGTCGCTGACGAAAGTGCCTTGGTTATCTCCAATATTTGTTGTAAGCATACACGCAAATAACACAAAAAAATCGAAAGAAATGCAAGCGGGGTGCCTCCGACGGGCCAGCAAAGAGTGTCCAACGGTTTTTAATGACCCATCGGGAGCTTGAGACACGGGAACGACAATAAATTGCACACGTGCGCTGCCCCGCCGCGAAGACGATCGGTGCTATCGCGCAGGATCGGCACGTTGGCTTGCCGACTGCGATCAAACCAAACCAAACCAAGCCACTGATAAAAATGCGCGCTTGAACGTCCCGCATGTTCCATTTTATTTTTTGTATTCATTTATACATAACGCAGCTCCTTTATGGGGCTATTGCAGGAGTGGGTTAGACAAAAAGAAGTCATAAAAACAAGTAAACAATAACATATTAACAATTCCCAAGAAATAAGGCAGATGACACAAATGGAACTCAAAATAGCAGCAGTACTGGGGGTCAGTACAAAAAATGACTCCCAGCAGTACTCCCAGCAATAGTCAGTTACTATTCCCGAGTGCCACTACTGACAGACTTCGGGCATGGAGGGAACCCGCACTTGGATCCGAACTGCGATACTGCGGCCCTCAGTACAACCTGTGCGTCTGACATCCCGCTCGATTTTGCCGATAAGGCCTACGAGTGTAAACATGTTGACGGCCACCAGCCACTCCGCTAGCCTTCGGCAAACTTTCACCGCACTGCTCGGGCCGCTAAGCTTAACCAGCGCTCTTTGGCCGGAAGTCGGCAGCCAAGGTTGCGGCTTCGCGAATAATCGACGTGACAGCGACATTGTACATGGCCGCCATATGTGCGGCATGGCGCGAGGTTCATGCAAGAAACATCACGCGGCGTCGAAAGTTTCGGTTGCCGATATGCAGTGGTGGTAGGGGCTGGTAGCGGTGCCGCGAAGAAGCACGAATAATTGTGTAGGTCTGAGAAAACAGGCGTCTGAAAAACCGGTCGGCGACTGCATTTGACCATGTTGCTACAACCATATATTTTCTTGAGGCACGTGCAAACAAAAATTTGCTTCGCTCTAATCGATACAGCGTAATATACCCATTTTCCATTTTGTTATAGCAGGAGAATACGCCATTACAATAAAGCATGACTAGCCAAATTCTTTATTTACTTCTTTATATCCGATAATTCGTTGTTACCGTCTTCGTTACATTGAGGTTCGATGTATGAACTGTCCACTTCTACGTACAGGGTCGTCAAAATGCACACAGAGTATATCGAGAGATATGTGCACAAAAGTCTTACGCGTTAACGTTGTCATTGCTATGCGAAATTTGGTACAACCATGTTCATGCTCTCCAACAGAGGACACAAGCTAATGGAACCGAGGCTTGTTCTCAGCCCCGTACTCCCCCTGCTTTGAAATTCCTACACAATGTATGTCTCAGGGTCTTCGTATTGACATGTTACAGTTCACCTTTATTTAAATTGTGCCCCAGACACAGTAGTAGCCATGGGATGACAGTCATAGCATGGGAGAGAAGATTCTCGCAAACTAGACGTGGAGCACATTCCTCCATACTTCAGCCTTCCTGGGCCTCGTGAGCCAGACCAAACTCCTATGCCGACTTTCTGATCTCCTTGAATTGGTTGTTTATGCTTTGCATTCATTTACATTTAGTCATTTACTTTTTGTATTTCTTTCAGTTTGCTCTCAGTGGTAATGTCTTGCAGGCTCTGGTATATCTGGAGTGGCGAAATGCTATTTAGTTTCACTTTGTTGTGCACAAATCATGTTATGTGGTCAACTTTACTGTAGGAAGAAATTTCAGCATTCCCTATTTTCGTTAGCGTTCCTAACTTAATGTCAAAAAAATGCAACTTGCTTGCCTCTCAAGTGCCTTGCAGTCTAATGAGGTCATTTCGCTGGAGAAATACAGCAGCGTATTCGGTGTGTGATAGCTGTAGTGTTTTCTAAGGAAGACAAATATTTCCGGATCTTGATGACCTTGTTCTATGTTCACTTGACTTGCTGGAACCAACCTATCTACGCGAAATCAATAAAAATTAATTCTAGGGCATTATGTGGCAAAACCACCAGTTGATTATGAAGCACGCTGTAGTGGGGCACTCAGGAATAATTTTGACCACCTGGGGCTTGTTAACGTCCATATAATGAGCACACGAGAATTTTCGTTTTTCGCCACTACCGAAATGTGGCCACCGCGGCCAGTTTCCATCCCGTGACCTCGAGCTCAGCAGCGTAACGCCATAGCCACTAAGCAACAGTGGCGGCTCCTATCCACCCACGAAGCGTCGTACGATAGAAATATACACCGAAACACAGGAATTTAGAAGTATTTAAAGCATAAAAAGAAATGCTGGTTATGACTGGGGCACTATGTTCTCAAATCTCGTTCTCGCACTCCCAAAGCCCTCCTGGTACATGCTACTTCATTAAGTATCCTTATGGACTAGTGTACCATAAGCAGCATTTAGTGCCTTTAGAGCATACGTGGTAAGCGTTTCACAGCATTGTGAAAATATGAGGGTCAAACACGCCATGTACTACGCCACGCGAGAATGATAGTATCACCGCAAATGATCGCCCAAGAATGCATCCTTGTGTAAAATGTACTAGCAGGGCACGTGACTAAACGGCACATACTACGACACAACAAACACTGAAAGCTGCATTGCCGCGAGACAGAAACCAAACATAAAAGCACGTTCTGTCTCATTTACCGAGTTGATGAAGTTTCCGGTGATGAGAATGAGCTTGAGGAACTCCTTGAGGCTGCGATTGGTGAGTATCTCCTGGCAAACGCCAATGTAGTTGTCTAGCTGGGGCTTCAGCACCTCAACGCTGGGCCTGAACTCCTCCATCTGCAACATGCCATCCACGTAGAGCGCATGCAGCCGCAAGTCACCCAGCATCAGGAAGAACTGCTCCGCTTGGCCCAGCTTGCTCCGCTCGCCCGTGTATGACCGCAGCATGCTCAACTGCAAGACGACAAGAACGGAATGCCACAACTGTTCTAGATTTCTAACTATGACAAACAACAAACATCTTTAAACACTCACACGTCCCAAACAAGTTGGTAAGCGTTAATCTTTACACACAGTGCGAAACGAAAAGATATGGCAACGGTTTCTAGTTTTTTTTTTCAGCTATCATTGGGTCTTAAGTTAGTTTAACAAACAAGTTCTTTTCTGCTTAATTAAGAACCAACAGCAGACTAAACAAATAATTTCAAAATGTTGGCAGTTTGATCGAGTTCACGAATATAAACTACCCCACCTGAACAATATTTCATAAATGGGAATCAAATCAACATTTTCGCATGCAGTTCACGTGAAAAAACAGACCTGCCATTGCAGAAATATTTATGCAAATCATCGCGTTAAAACAACTAAAGAGGAGGCACTAAGTGATCACATTCTGGCACTGCTAGCGAACACCTAAACTGCTATTTACGAGATTTCTTCCAACAAATCTCATGCAAGTATCAGACAATTTTCCAGCGCAGGTCTTGCCAGCGCTTTAGAATACACGCATATGTACATCATTTCATTGATTCGTGTGATCCTAGGTAATTGTACAGTCGACATCCATTAATTCCTCCTTAGTAGGACCGACGACATTCATCGAGTAATCTGAAGCGTCGCATTAAAAAATATAACAAAAATCGCTCATACAGAGCTCTGTTCCATACGGCAGTAATTGCCTGATTCTAGGACCTCCCCAATCTAGCGCGCACCCAGTTTTATTGGTTCAAAGGAAAAAAAATAACGGCGGAACTACAGTACAGCTCACAAAGTAGACATCTAACGATCACTCAATTTTTAAGAGCAAAAATGCAGCATGCTGCCAATTCTCCCAATCAGTAAAAGACTAACCCAGATAACTTTACCTTCACAAAATAAAATTATTAACACAACATACAACGTCGTCACTCCCACACAGGACTTTAGTGTTGTCTCTATGAGCCCCAACATGTCACCCTCCATACGGTTCATTGCTCTAATGTATAACTGTGCGTTAAGACAACTTCGCAACAATCGCCCACAAGATCATAGCTCACGCCGGCTAGTTCGTTCTACGAAGTATGCAATCACCGGGATTATTGAAAACACCTGACACGGATTTGTTGCGGCTAGCTTAGTATGTAAAACGGCTTGTTTTTCGAATGAGCTTTTGTGATCACAGACAGTGGTTCGTCGTCGTCACGGTATCGTCGTCGCCATCCTACGCGAGAACTTCTGTCGCCATCTTATGATGAAAATGGCAATGACGCTGGCTATGGTGGTAGCCATTTAGAATTTTGCGCGAGCACAGAAAACGTGGTTTCGTATCCAACGGCACCACTCAGGCAAAGACGGCGGGAGGAGGGGGGGGGGGGGGGAGTTAGACAAGAGTAAAATATGGTAATCTTTAATTCTGATCTGCCGTTGTCGAATTGTCGAATGAAAATCTTCACTCAGGCAAAGACGGCGGGAGGAGGGGGGGGGGAGTTAGACAAGAGTAAAATATGGTAATCTTTAATTCTGATCTGCCGTTGTCGAATTGTCGAATGAAAATCTTCCCATGGCAGAACAAAAATAGTTTTTCGACAGCTGACCTGTATTCGACGCACTCACTGTCCCCTAGCGCTGCCAAGAACGACTGCTGTAGCCACGATGTAGTCACGACTGGTCACCATTCGGGGGCCGCGTTCGTACCAACCATTCCAATTCGAACCATCCGGTAAGGCCCAATTTCAGGGTCGAAATAGCGAAAGCTTTGGCCAATAGAAATTTATAGGCGCCTGTCGGAACCTTCCTTGGGAATCGAATTAAGCGAAAAAAAATGGATAACCCGGAGTAGAATTAATGGATATTGGCTGTATTGGTGCGTACAATTGTATATGCAGCATTTAAAAATTATGTACCTCGTCTGGCTCTGGCAGTATCTTTTGCAACATCCGCAAGCGCTCCGAGCCGATTTCCTTAGACTTGCAAGAGCGAATCATGGAGACAATTTGTTCAGGCCCAGACTTGAATTGCTTGAGGAAAATGCAGACGTTGAGGCTCCTCTTCCCATCCAGAAGGCTGAGCTGTGGGCAGGCATTATGACACTGTCATCACTTGGTAAAACAACGGCAACGCGGATAATAAAGTACATACATCAGAATTGCACTTTCATTTTCTTGAATGATAGAAATAATATTAACGATCACACGTGTGATATTAAATTCTATATGATGTTATCTGTCCGTATAATCAAGCAATCTTTATTTTTGCTTCCTAGTTCTGGTTTCAGACATCTAATGCGAGGACGAACGGAACTGTTTAATGCACTAGGTTAGCCATGTCTTGATCCCGCTCTTAAGGCACATTCCCAGAAGAATACTGTCCCTTGCTCTCACAACAATTTCTTCATTTCACATGGTGCGAAACTGCTTTCTTCACATACTGAAATATTTTCATACTCTGCCAGTTTCGTTCATCCGAGATTTAGCTGACAAGGACTGGTTATCTTGTTGTTAGACATCATGTACGTGGGAAGGGCACTAAACACACAATGTAAAAACATTGTACAGGTTTAGAATCAATAGTTTAAAATTCTCGATGCTGGCTTACCAACGCTGGCTCCCGCCTTTTCTTCTTGTCTGGTGGAACCTTTGGCTGCGCTGTGGTGGCCATCTTTTGACAGAACAGCTCTTCCACCTGCTTGAAGTTTAGCTTCCGTTCAACGTCTTCGTCCTGCGCTTCCTTGGTGACATCACTCCAGATGCTCTTGCCCCCTGAAGCAAATGGAATGTGTCCTCTCAAAAACAGAGCACGCAACAGTATGGACCAAAAATCATACCTGTCTCTACCATGAAAAAGAACACTACGCACCGCAGACGTTGAAATTCGAAAGCAAGCAGAGCAACCTTTGTTGCACTTCTGAGCGCAAAGATTGAGCGGGCTTCTCAATTACCGCCTCATGACCGGGGAGGGTATCCCCAACCTTCAGAAGAGAGGTGGGGGAGGCGGGGCGTTGAGCGCTAAGGTGCCGCCATATGTCGATGACGGCTCGGGCCTCCACCATCACCTCCTTTATATCCGCCAATACCCATGACTTTTTTTTATCAATCGTACACGCAAAACATTCACTTAAGCTGCACTGATGCCTCTTGACAATGCGCAAATGTAAAGCTTAACACTACCATGTCTTCAGTTCACTTTTATAGCTCTTCACGCCATGCTTATGGATAAATACACTGACATACAACATGCGAGCTATCAGCTTCATTTCACATTTGTCTGAGTTGTATATTATAGATCAGCATGCGCATGTAGTTATACTTTTCAAGCGCACTCCAGGGCTCAGGACTAGGCACAACGATGACACAGCAATGCAAGGCTCCAGGAGACGCAGTTACGTTTCAAAACTTATGTGGCTGCAATTCTTTTGTCAGTTTAACAGCCGCGTATTGGAGTGCCGCGGGATCGTGAGTATTTTCCGATATAGCTGCCGCATCTGCCAAGGGAAGGTCTATCGCGTATGCCGCCAAGCTTGCCACGTTACAAACCAAAAAAAAAGTGTACGCTGGTTACACGTAGTATTTTCTCCGCGAGTGGAACAGACCAGTGAAACAACGTGGTCAAACGACCCCCTTTAGCTGCCTCTGACAAAGCGTCACCTGACCGCCATTCCGTCACAGTCTGACGTACGTCTCCATTTCTAGCTCCCAGCTGACAACCTTGCGCAGTCGCACAACACAAACCTCAAATTTTAATGTCGCCGGCGTCTTCCCGCAAGCAAAGTGGTTAGCAAATATTTTAGATTAGCCTAGACAAGAACACTGTCTAAAGGAAGCTGTAAGCACTTTTCTCGCGGTTAAGACGCCGGCGTCCTTGAAATTGCAGGTCCATAAAGTGAACTCTACTTTAGCCCCACTGTGTCGCTCAGCTATTCTGATCTCACAGCCGTTGTTAGTAGCCTAGCGGCGCGCACAAGGGCCTTAACTAGGCGAGCGCGTAACGCAAAAGAAAGTTGTCACGTGTGACGCAGTAGTTCAGCAACCGAGAATACCCCGAAAGAGTCGGTCTCTGAACCCCAGTCAACGAAAGGCTCACCGCAGACAAGGGTGTCCGGCACCTTAGTCCAGTTGAGCGTCTTCATCTTCTGCTGTGGTTTAGGCAGCGTGTGGAAAGGGCCAGGGGAGGCCGGTCCACGTGGCGCTGAGTTGAGTTGCATCACCTTGGACGGTGTGATAGTGGTCGTCAAACCATCACCGTGTGGGCTCTGCATTCCTGGCTGTGACGCAGGTGGCGGTGGTGGCGGCGGCGGCGGAGGTGGTGGGGGCGGCGGAGGAGGCGGGGGAGGTGGTGGTGGAGGTGGCGGAGGTGGAGGAGGTGGACCTGATGGTCCACTCACTGCCGTTGGTGCTAGAGATAAAATGAAAATACAGTAGAATTTCTGTTATACGAACACAGTTGACGCTGATTCTTGGATGATACGAGTTCTGATAATTCCTCAGCTGAACCTCATTGCGTACAATGCTAAAAATATCGAGTGATTCAAACACTCTTTCTCGCCATTCTAGATTATACATATCGCGACCGCCGGCAGCACCGAGACCACAAGGCCAGAACACGTTTACGTATTTTGCCGTTGCGGCGAAAAGGCAAGCTCCAGCGACTAGGTGGTTGGTCCCTTCGCTGTTGCCGAGGCGTTTCGCGTCACTCAGCAGCTAGCAGTAGTATATGACATATATGACAGTAGTATATGACAGTATATGACAGTAGTATATGGTGGTGGCCTTACCACCATTGACGGGTTGAACTGCCTTGAGTCCCTGCGGCTCGCTGGGTGCCGGAGGCGCAGGCAAGCGTGCTGTCTCGTTGCCGTCTGGCCGTCGCCGGATCTCTGGCGAAGTCTTGCACGCAGCCGCGACGACCGGCGGCTGGCCATCGGTTGAGGAGCGAAGCACCGAGGAGCGCGTTAGCTGCGTCGAACGCGGTGACGAGCGCTGCGGGGAGGAGCGCTGGGGCGACGAGGTCTCGACGCTACGCTTGGTGACGCGCGTCGAGTTGGGCGACCGCTTGGTGCCGACCGCCTCTTCGGTCTGCCGAGTGACGGGCGACGGCTGAGAAGACCTCCGCGGCTGAGTAGACTTGGACCGATATGACATGGACCGTGAGAGACCGGACACCTGCGCGTCCGCATCGCCACGTGCTGAGCTCTTCCTCCAACCCTTCAAAAAGCAGCATAACATGTGCACACGTCAGCAGAGCGCCAGCACGCACCTACGCGCCCATCCTGTACCTGTTCCAGACGCGATACCCAATAGGAGAAACGTGCACAGGGAGACCGCTCGGAAGACAACCCGCAGGACTTTCGGGACGACCGCATGCGTCTTCAGTGCAGCAACGGAGAGGTTTGCTGGCACGTGGAGGCGCCTGAAAACGCATGCAGGCTACCGCGTACTCTTGGCTCTAAAGATAACGACTTAACAGTTCCTCCACTTCCTTTCCTCGCCGTTGACTCCTACGCGATATACCACGGTCGGCAGCTGCAGCATGCATGCCCCCCCCCCCTCCCATTGGAAGGCTCAGAACGAGGACGTACTGCTCGCAGTTTCTACGTGAACTGTCATGTCCCCATCGGCAAAGCAAAGCGAAGCGATAAGAAACTCATTGTGCTTACCTGAGTGATAAACTTGAAAATGTTGAGCCTGTTCTTAGGTGGCGGCGGAGAGCGCTCGGCGAAGACCTCGGTGTCGCCCTCGCTTCCACTGCGGTGGCGGCAGCCGTTGCCCAGCCGCTCCATGTCTGCAATCTCTGGCGGCGTGGGGGTCAGCTTGGGTCCCAGCGCGTTGTACAGGGGCAGCACGGGTGCGGAGCTCAGCTGCTGCGACAACCGTTCCAGCAACTCCCAGGCCAGGTGGCTGCGATGGCGAGGGCTGCGGCCAGCTGCCCACGGCCACGCACGGCGCGCGCTCTCAGCGACCGCGCATCCCACTCGAATCGCATGCACTGCACGGCTAGTGCGCTAACGTCGAGCTGGCACGGCAGTGCGAAAGTCGAGTCGCCATCACTCAAGCGCACCGCTACTGTCACTACCGGGCTTCGCCTTTCATGTTGCTACCCACTATAAGGGCCGATTGCCTAAACAAACTCCTGTTTGACGCAGCATTTTGCTACTACCCCCCTCCTCGTATTTCAAGAAAAACTTGATTCGATTTTATTTGATTCGATCTGCCCTTCCGCAAGTGAAGTCTGACTCCACGGTATCTGCGGAGGTGCAGCCCTACTGCTAAAACGCAGTAGGGCTGCTATATTAAAGTTTATGTTAGTGGCAAGCTAGTTTGGTAGACAACACTTATTTATTAGCAGAGAAGCCTTTCTTTTGCCTCAGAGCAGGCAAGCATTTGGCACATGCCAAAGAATGACGTGCAGTCTTTGAAAAATACGTTTTGAGGCGACTGCGCCCGGGACCAGAAGTGTCTTTCAAATATTCAATAACGACGTTTATCTTCTCCGGTGTAAATTCCAGCAGTTATGCCAAGTTTGCACTGGTGCCACGCTCTGGTGATACCTTCGAACTTATTCCTGCCACTTGTAGGTCGCTAATCGGACCAGGCTCAGCGAGGTTGGTAGCTTACTTTAATAAATTTCGCTCATGTTTACTAACTTTTAGTTTAGGTATAGGTTTCTAACACTTTATTACATAACAGATTCTCAGAACACGACCGGTTACTATGCGTGTAAGGAAGAGTCACTACTACCGACATGCTGATATAAACGTAGTCGCAAATAAATGAAGTGAACCCTTTGAAACGAGCAAGACTGTGGTCAGCCTAATCTACACTATAACGAACGGCTAACGCGTGGCGAAGGTCTTGTTCCGCGCAGATAATTCTTTCTGTAACACTGCCTTTCAGCCACATATCCTGACAAAGCGGGCAACAGTGCAATATTTGCTGTAAATGTTGACTGACCTGTATACAAACCAGAGGACTTTGCCCCAACCCTATTAAAAACGTATATGCATCGTGCCGTAATTACTTATTAATTCATCATATAGGATATGGGCAGATACGACGACACTTGATTAAGGATAATTTGTATTTTAAAGAACAATCCTAGGACACCTAAACGCTTCGTACGAGTTGTGAATGCGAAACCATTAATGTCCAATTGAACGCCGCTGAGCGGTCCTTCTAGTTATCTACTCCTTGCGGGCAAGCGAGCGTGTTGGGACACTTGACCAACGCCTCCTAGATAGAACAAGACAGGTGCAGTTCAATCCGTGACGTCGTGCTACCTTGCTTGCCAGATTTTAAAAAAATCAAATTATGGGGTCTTACGTACCAATACCACGATCTGATTATGAGGCATGCCGTAGTGGGGGACTCCGGAAATTTTGACCACCTGCGGTTCTTTAACGTGCTCCTAAATCTAAGCACACGAGTGTTTTCGCATTTCGCGCACATCGAAAAGCGGCCGCCGTGGCCGGAATTCGATCCCGCAACCTTGTGCTTAGCAGCCCAGCACCATGCCCACTAAGCAACCACGCCGAGTCCTTGCCCGACTGCCATAGAATCTAATGTAGACACTCCCGAATAAGCCGCGGTGATTTTGACATCGCCGCTTTCGTCACGCCGGGCTTGGCAATGGAAATTTCAGTCCAGGTAGCATTATCTCATAAAGCAGAGTGCACAGGCCTGCTACCTAAGAGACGCTGGCGTAGCCCAGTAGGTAGGACACTCGGCTTCTGAGCGTGGGGTCGTAGGTTTGAAGCACGCTACCGTGAACGTTTTTCCTTTCCAATTTGTTCCGTTTTTTATACATTAATTTCTTTACAGCGATTACTGAGGTGCAGTTAGAACGCAGGAAGGAGCTGCCACGGACAAGGAATGCGCTGATAACACAGGCCTCTGAGAGCGAGGATGACGTGGCGTCGCGACGATGCGCTCTCCCCTCATGCAACAACTGGCGAGGCAGCAAGTGTTCCCTTTCGCCGCTCTGCTCAGTCGAGGCGCGCATCTTCGTGCGTCGCAGCCTATCAGAATTTAGGTGCCGTTTTGTCTTAACAGACGCCGGCTTTCTCGTTCAATGAGGCATGTGCTGCTTTCGAATCAATAGGGAATGTACCATGATTGCATTGTCAGCTTCTCAGGCTACATGATAATAACTCCTACTGGCGACAACGCCAGGCAGGGCAGCGCCCAATGAAGAAAGTAACTACAAGTATGGGACTGCGAGATGTACGTGAATGAACGACGGGGGTTACCATTAACCTTCAGAACTTCGCGTGGCCATCGTTTATATCCTCCTGAGACCTCTTGTGCATTATATTACACATTGACTTCAGTTCTCCAATAAAAATTGTAAGTGATTAGACAAAATAATCATCCCAGATAAGTTGATTGAATGCGATTTATTTTTACAGCGGAGCTGTATATGACTAGGGAACTATATAAATTGTGTCCGCATACAAAAGTTATCATTATCAATGGCTCATACCCCCGTAAGCACTCCTACCCCTTTCAGCAAGCAAAAGATGCAATGGCTCGAAGCCCCGTATGGAAGAGGATGCAAGCACTCAGCAGCAAAGCGAAGCGAACAGTGCTTACATACTTTCTAATCACGCATACAACATACAGAACAGCATGTTAAAAACTCATTATCAATGGCCCATACACCCGTAAGCAATGCCTCATACTCCTGTGGTCTTCGTCGGTGATTTCAGTGTGGATATGTCAGGACCGAAGCGGGACTGGTTTACGCGTTTCGTGTCGGAGAGGTTTCGCTTGCTATGCCACACCGATCCGGTCCAACCGACCAACCAGCGGCGTACGTGCATCAATTTGACATTCTCAAAGAATGTGTCTGTAGCTGCGAGTATGCCGATCGGAGTACGTCATAGCGACCACACACATCCATTGTGACCGTTATTACTAAGCGACACTAAGTGGTGCAATAAAGTCGTTACCACAGGTTTTCTTATCACGACGGTTACAGCTCCACTGGTCATCGAACTTCGCAGGGCGAAATGACCTTGACTTTCTTTTTCTTTTTTTTTCGCAGCAGACGTTCACATTATGTCGCGCTGATTCAGCATATTGATTAATTTTATCTGAACCATTCCCAATGAAATGCACCCGTGAGGTGTGTTTCAAATGTCCCCGAGATCGGGAATCTCCGAGATGCGGTAAGCCGCCTGGCCGACGCCGCGCAACCGAACCCATGCCGACTGACTGCCGGCCGCCCCTTCTTCACTTCGACGCTTACGCAAACACACCCGTGGTCTAGCTTCTCCGGCAAGCTACCTGGCACTCTCCTCTTTACGGCAGCGAGAGTAAAATTGCCGTTGCAGAGTTGTATGTATTACAGCTCTCTCGAGCACGTGAGGCGCCGTCGCGCAGGCACCGTCCGAGACGAGCAAGTGTGCGTTGACTCTTTCTACCCATCGTGAGTGTGACTGGTTGATTGCGGCATATCCGCGTTCACTATCGCCAAGACGTCTCAATGAGTTTCGTATGTTAACGGCCGCGCTGGTCGTTTTATTCTAGCTGTTTTATTATTTTTTTAACAACTATTTGTTGCGAGTGGCGCTCCTCGTACCACCGTGCGTTACGCGTACGCGGGAGCAAACCGATACTTCGAGCGCCACTTCCTCGAGGAAAAGTTCGAAGCGCCGTACGACCAGGGGCATAACGTCTCAACGTCGGCGGCTCGAAACGCTAGCCGTCAGGAGGGAAGAATTTGAGAACGCTGCCCTTACTACCGTTGTCATTGGCACCCGTACCAGTGGTATATACGACCGGCACCACCACATGGTGTGCGGTTTTTGCCGCTGTGTTAGGGTGTACTGTCGGCTTTTCAGGTTCGTAATGTACCAATAGGTTAAATAATTAAATAAAGAGAAAAATCAGACATCCACCCGTTTGTAGCAACTGCTACAAAGGAAAGCCATACGGGTTCCTCGAAAGAAAAGCCTCGCAGTTAAGAAAAATTCGTCCTGGTCCGGGACTCGGACCTGGGACCACCGCCTTTCCGGGGCAGCCGCTCTAGCATCTGAGCTAACCAGGCGGCCAGCAGATGGTAGGGTTCTTATTATCAATAGGTAATAAGAACCGACTTGAAAAGCGTTTATGTACCTTAATTTAAAAAATAAATTATTGGGTTTTACGTGCGAATGCCACGATATGAATATGAAGCAAGCCGTAGCGGGGTCCCCGGATTAATTTTGACCCCGTGGGGTACTTTAACGTGCGCCCAATGCATGGTACACGGGCGCCCACGCATTTCGCCCCCACCGAAATGCGGCCGCTGTGGCCGCGATTCGATCCCGCGCCCTCGTGCCTAGCATGTGCCCTGTCGAAGAGCCACTACACCACCACGGCTGGTCGATTACGTCCCTGAGCTGTCTTCGAGTCTCCGGAGGATATGTAATGCAGCATCGCGCAGCGCACGCTGTTCTGCGTGACAATAGCCGAGACATCACCATATGAACAGTCGGGTCGCATTGTGTCGCATTGGCAGCCTGTCCGCGAGAACATACCGGTCCACATGCCCTGATGGGACAGTCTGAAGTCGCATAGCGGCCGCCACCTGCTTTATTCACAATTTATTATATTTCTTGCCCGCTGTATGTCTATAGACAGGTGTCATGCGTCAGATATAATAATAACATGAACACGCAAGCGTTTCGCGTAAAAATGCCAATAGTGCTTGCTTTTCTGTACACCTGCTTACAAACGTTTTCGGAATGCCGAAAGACCACGGTACTGGTGCGCATGTGTCCGTTAAAAAAGTGAAACAGTTACAATGCCGCAGATATATATACACATATATATAATTGTGGCGGCGAAAAAAGCACACTAACCGCTTTGGTACAGCACAAAACAGTAAGCACGACGTACGTGAAAGCACGTTCTTTGTAACGGTTGAGAGAATCGGCTGGTGGGCCAGCCTTCGCCAGTGACGTGTAACAAGACATCGGCAGCCTTTTTAAACATTTCTAATTTTTTTTTCTTGCACATGCGCAAAAAATTAGTCGGCAGTAAATTGATACGGTTATACATGTAAGATACACAAACTGCAAGCATGCACAATCCGCGAGGTAACGATGGGCACGACGCCCACCTTTAATAGTCATGAGTAATGCCAGCAGGGTGAACTTGGTTTAAATCAAGGCGCCGGCAGGAACTTAAAGAGGTGTGACGTAATGCTAACGTATTTATACCGCCATTACCGCTGAATCACCGCTGAATCTTTTTTTCGTGGTCTCAGCCTCAATTATACAGTTACGGTGCCGCCAACGGTATTCTGTTCTTCCCGTCTTATTATTTCTCGCCTCAAATAACAACCTATGTTAATTAACAAATATAATAAATTACTGCTCATACTAAATAAACTGATGAAGCTCAAATAATTATGGGCCTAAGCGTGGAGCCAGCGTGTATTCTATGTGTGTCTTGGGCTTTCGTGGTACGCCTCACAAGTCAAAAACAATTCATTTTGTTTTAGGTTTTACTTGCCAGAACCACGATCTGATTGTGAGGCAAGCCGTAGTGGAGGTCTCAGGGTTACCTTTTCGCCGCCTGCGGTTCTTTAACGGGCAACTAAGTCTACGAACGCGATCGTTCTTACATTTCTCCCCATCGAAATGCGGCCGCCGCTGCTGCAATCGGACCCGCGATCTGCAGAGCTCAGCAGCGCAACGCCATAGCCACTGCTACCCCGGCTGGTGCCTAACACATCCAGCCCGCATGCCCAAGTAAGACTATCGTCAAGCATTGTGTTACACCAGCATTTGAACCAGCAGGTCACTGCATTCGCATACAGTGTCTGAGGTTCGAGTTGCACGAGGAAAAGAGCCGTCACCGCGACAAAATTTAGCAGATCGGCTACAATGAACAATTCCGACCTCGCGCAGGCTATGCACTCTCGCTTTAAGTTACCTCACCGAAGAACCAAGTTTTGGGTTTGACTGTCTCCAGTCGAACTATCTTTTCTTTTATTGTCGTTTCATTCCTACACGAGCACGCGTTAGAAAAGAATACCCGAGGCGTTGCTCCCCGCACGCGCGACCGCGGCAGCTCTTGTCAATGGCCCGCGGCGCCACTAATGGACCGGCGCGAAAAGACAGACGCTGACAGCTATGTGACTACGCTGAGTGCACAATACGCCCTGCCAACGAACGCGACAACTCCTCGTTCCACATTTTTTTTTGGCTCGAGTCCATCGCGATATAGTTTGCGCCAGGACTGGCGCGGGTGACTCCGTCGCCGAGCGCGACATTGCGGGCGGCTGTCGGTCGGTCGGTCCACACTCTATGCGGTACGTTGAGCAAACGAGGAAGTCGAGCGTAAAATCACTCGCTTGTTCAAGTTAAACCGCCGGCACCTTCGCGCTCAAACTTCAAAACTGTGCTAAGACCTAGCTTTCGCGCGCGTGCATGATGTGTACAGCATTCACTAGAGAGTAAGCGGCCTGAACAAACAGTTGCAAGAGTCGGGAAGAATCCCGCAATCGCACTCAATGAAATTATGAACTCGTTCCCACGGAGAACATGTCTAGACCTACAGTTCGACCTACTGCTCCTGCCATCTTCCCGGAATATGTCTCGGGCCATCACTCTAAATATGAACATTTATTGAATAAATTTAAAAGAAATCAGTCAAGCACATTCCATTCAATTTATTATTCAGCTCACAAACGCACTGTACCAGCTTTTCCTTGCTGTCAACCTTAACCTTGTAGTGCCGAATGTGTCATATGTGCCACGCTGAGCTTGATGCCCCAAAAGCCTGATCGAAGCGTAGGAAACCTAATGCAAAGCCCATAATTGCATTTCTGATGTGCTGAAATGAAATTCTCGCTGTGGATAGTTTAACGAACCAATTACCATGTAATTAATTAGTACAGCAAATAAGTCGTAACTGAAAAACACTGCACTTTTTTTAACAAGTGTACTCCACATGGTCAGAAATGTCAACATTTTGTCACAATTTTCTTTGATGTGGAACCGCGTTTTGGGCATTACAGGCCACATTTGTATAGTGTGTCGTGTGCTATGCGTTAAACAGTTGTGGGTCTCTCTTACAGTGCTATTCTTTCTGGTACATTTATTACTGTCTTTCTTTTATTTGCTGCACTGCCTGTATATACTCACGGTATAGTACTTTGCCTTTAATGCAACGTTCCTCACAGTTATTAATCGGCTTTCTAAACCCCTCTATGATACCTCGGCAATCGAGGGTATACCTGGTGCAACTGCACATCTACATAAATAATAAATGCCCCAGCAAACGTTCGCAGTAGCACATCCCCAGCAATCTAGCTAAGAACTGTGTATTAGACAGCACGTGCCCGTGCGACTGGAATAGCTAGCGGCGTCCCCGAGATGGTTGCCTCATGCGCTGGAAAAAGCAGGGAAATACACGCGGCAACTCAGCTCGGTAGTCCATGTATAAACGTGCACAGCGGCTTTCTGGTGTTTGCGTAAGCGGCTTCTCGTACACTGAGTGAGGCACAGAACAAACGGAAGGAGTCTAGACGAGATGAACAAGCCGACTAGCTACTATACACATAACGAGTATTGCACTACGCGAGATGTTTAAGTGATCACCACTGCACGTCTCTTGGCAAACAGTGCAATGGCGACAAATGGGTTACTTGTTTGACATCTTGTCATTCGATGAATGAGCGTTATATGATTTATGCAACACGAGAAGATTAATTTTAGCACACGTATTGTAATCACGGCACTGGAGTGTTCAAGACATGTTCGCTTAAAAGGAATCGTGACACTAGCTGGTAGCTTCTAGCCCGACATTTCCGATGAAATATATTCGCATTCTATATAATTGTCTCCTGCGGTACGGATGCGGAATGCACTGTGAGAAAATCATACGCCGACTGCCTAAAGCACTCACACCAGTTTGGGGACGCGAGTCTCACAACTGGCGCGAATCTCAACGTACCACTACGAAGTGGACTGCACTGTGCCTTCAGCACCCACCACTGCATTCAGAACCCACCACTGCATTCAGAACCCACCACTGCATTCAGAACCCACCACTGCATTCAGAACCCACCACTGCAGTCAGGACCCACCACTGCAGTCAGGACCCACCACTGCAGTCAGGACCCACCACTACATTCAACACCCACCACTGCAGTCAGGACCCACCACTACATTCAGCACCCACTGCTCTATACCCAGTGGCTGTGGCGTTGAGTTGCTGAGATCGAGGTTGGAGGTTCAATCTTGGCTTCATTTCACTGGAAGGCGAAACGCAAGAAAGTTCGTGCGTTTAGACTGAGCTGCACCTTAAACAATCCCAGGTGATCAAACTTTATCCGGAGCCCCACCATCACGGCGTGTCTCATAATCGGATCGTGGTCTAGGCACGTAAAAGCCCAGAATTAAATTTTAACTGACTTCAGTACTCCCTAAAGTAAAACAAATAGCAAAATTGGTTCGGCCTCACAGAATTCGGATCCTATGTGCATGCAAAGCCTAATGATACTTCTCCGTAAGGTTTTCTTTAATCGTAAGCTTCTCTGCATTCATTTACTGTTATGTGTCATATGCTTAAACCGTCGCATTCTTGTTCAGCTGAAAATAGACGAAAGAAGTTGTGCGTTCTTGCACATTTTGAAGTATAGGTGCGTTGAATTTTTAGCATTTTTCTATGCTTTCACTTCTCCGTCTAGTGCCCCCCTTTGTTCTCGCGCTTATATTTGCGACGTTCATTTCATTACTTCTCTGACATGTCAATTTGAATAAAAATTATGCCGCCTTATCTAAGTGCAAGCTGTTTGTATTCAGACGAGTATTGGTGCTAACTGCGCGCTCCCTTGAGCACTCTAAATTTGTTTCCAACATCGCACATCGTTCAGGCGTCTCCAACTTGGTGCCAAAGATTTCTTTCCTCTGAAAAGTGTACAGGCACAATGTCTGCCAAATACGCATGGTTTAGAGACTAAAGAGGTCGCCAACCGATATCGTTCCCACATTAACTCATGTTTCTTTCATTAACTTGAGCACTAAGTGACGGAATTGCATCCAGTAACGAGTTCATTGCACACAAATTTTTGTCTAAACGTTTCGCGCGACCTCCGCTCACAGACGTGCTACCTTGATACGTATCAAGAAGCGCAATCCAGGTGCTCAAAGTTTTCTTAGAGCCTCGCAGAGTTGTCACCTGTCAGAATTCAGCCCAATGTTTCATTCCGGCTACCAACCATAAATTTTTCCTGCAGTATTCACAGGAACATGTTATCTTGAAGACGCCGTCTCTTTCTTGCCGCCCATGACATGAACGCCTATTTTGTTCTTATAGCCTGTCCATATGCTTCCCACAGCGATCTGTCGAAGTGTGCATCATTTATTAAAAGGCCTTATTTAGGGCACCTAAAGCACTCCTGGTGTCTTGTGACCTTCTTACTCAGGCAATAACATTCTCGGATTCAATCAGCCGAACTTAGCCGTGTTTCTTCTATTTGACAA
The DNA here is from genome assembly GCF_050947875.1 of Dermacentor variabilis. Taxonomy (NCBI): domain Eukaryota; kingdom Metazoa; phylum Arthropoda; class Arachnida; order Ixodida; family Ixodidae; genus Dermacentor; species Dermacentor variabilis. The sequence goes on from NC_134571.1 coordinate 37,304,753, forward strand.
ATATGGCGTGTGCCGGCCGCCAGGTTCCGAGTGCAAACTCCGTCTGACCTCGACAGGCGTTTACCTAACCAGTCTGGAGACTCACCAGGTGTCTGATCTTAGTGAAAGTGCGTTGAACATACCAGCAACAAAAAAGAAAAAAATACTCGCTCAACAGCTCCTTTCTCCCCCACAAACCTCCATTCGCCTGGCGCTTCTGACGACCTTGAAGTAATAGTCTCGAAGTACGGCGCGCATGCTACATTTCCCAGTATACGCGTCTATTGAGCTTCCTGGTTGGTTAGCTTTTCGTCCTTCCAAGTTGCTTATGCATGGGCGAGTAACGCCCCCACTCGCGCAGCAAACAATCAATGAAGCAAACGTAAAAGTATGAAAAAAGGAAACAGAGCGAATAGGGAGATGAACGTGGACACAAGTAATGCGCAGAAAGTGCCTCGCATAAGCCAAGGGAGGACATCAGAGACGGGTAAAACGTTACATCGTGAATCGGCGGTATCGACGCGCCGGTGATACGAATTATTCATAAGGAGGGAACCAAGCCCCGTAATATACCCGTGATCAGTGTTAATCCGATTAGCGTTTCGGGTGAGGTGAGAGGCGAATGCCCAGGGTTCCCATTCTATGTCCGTCAGTGGCGCGTGCATGCGGACACGCACATGCACGCGCGCGCACACACACACACACACACACACACACACACACACACACACACACACACACACACACACACACACACACACACACACACACACACACACACACACACACACACACACACATGCACGTGCGCGGCTTTTTTGTTCTTTTACTTTCGTATGCTGGCGAGACTGCGCTGCGCGGAAGGAAGGCAAGTGGACTTCAGGAAAAATAGAGGAATAGATCATAAGCGTCAAAGACTGCACGAGAAACTCGGAGATTCACAAGAGGAGAGTGCGATATGACACGATTGTCGGAGAAAAAGTTCGCAGCTCGAATTGCTTGCCGTTGCGCACACGTTAATCGAAGATGTTCGTGTGCTGGGAAGGCAACTGACAAGCTCGCGACAAAACAGCCGTTGAAATGTGATATCGCTTCTTTAACGTACGATAGTTTATGAATACATGCGCAGTCCACCTATCCACACGTTCTTAATCAGTTTCCTGCTTGATTAGACATCTTTTCAAAAAAGAAAGGAGGATAAAGACCATTCATGTCGACGCTACAGTGTAAGTGTGTTCAATGAGCATGCAACGACTGCAGCAACAAAATAAACACTTAGGATCAAGAACCTAAATGAGAAGATTGCGTCTGCTGGGCTGGGCTAATAGTTAGGGAGTAGACTACATGCATGTCGCTGTCGCACAAGGTAATTGAATAGGAGCCTAAGAGCAAATAAAGCTGTGTCAATTTAGAGCAAGTGCTGTTTTCAAGTTATAGCAGGTAGCATCACTTACACCATTCAAAACGTTCCCTCCGCTCAGGCTCATCTATATATGAGCCACGCCCTGGGGGCACTCGCAGCGCGAGACCAAATTTCTACACCGCACTCGTTCCTCCACAACTTTGGAATATCTAACATGGAGCCCGACATTCGCGCTATAGGAATTTTCTGCACGTACCACGTAAAAACAGCTATTTAGCGAAGGGTTCTTTCAATACTCTTGTCAAAAAGAATTTAACGCTGACGTAGTCGTGTCGTGAGCCAATCGACTCGCCAGCTGTCATTAATGTAAATCAACGCGGACGCTGATGTAAATTTATGCTAAATAATTCGGTTTAAGAAGGTTAAAGGGTATAAATCATGTACAGAACTGCGCCACTCTTCTGAGCAGTGTACGCGACGTCAAAGTGACAGTCTTGCCTTTTGCAAGGATTTAGTTTCCACTTGCAATACATTTCATGCGCGCATTTTTACGGACGTGCATTACTTGCCTAAGTAAGCAGCGAGCCTTGTTGATAAGGAGCGTGAGCATTGCAGAAGGGAGGCGACACTGCAGTCTCAGGCTGGCGACGGAATATGTCCTCTATACAAGACTAACGAGTACTCTAGAAGGAAGATTTAGGTCGGGGCACACTCCTGTTTCCCTATTCAAACATATGTAAAATCTAGAAATGCTTTTATGAGACAACTGCCGAACCTATTCAAATGAAATTCGCTGCACAAAGGAAAGGACGTCACATTCTAGTGTTTCTAGCAAGCAGAACTTCGATAAAATACCTGAAACTTTAAGAAAAAATTCCGAAAATTGCCGAGTTTCAAGAAAAGAAAGGAAGCACATAGTTTAGAAATCCGTTGTTCTGCACCAAGAACATATATTGCCATTCTGTAAACTTCATTTGTCAGAGCATCTAAAGCGGCCAACGACGGTACATGGATTTACAGCTTGCGTGAATTTGATAGTGTTTACGAGGGTTTTGCGAAAGTACTAATCATAAATTAGTGGTATGTTTTTGAGCGGTGCAACTACCTAAATTTTGTACGCTTTAGATGCATTATTAGGTAGTTTACATAATTGTGATATGTTTATTGCTGAGTTACAGGGTTGTAAACTACATACTTGAATTCTTCTTGCGAATTTCCAAATGTTTACAAATTTTGGCAAAAAATAAATAAATAGAATGTTTTGTTTCCAGCAGTCACTGGATTTTACTTTAAAATTCAACAAATCACACAAACATTGCTGCAGTGTTTGGTGAGAAAAACGATTTTTTTCTTTCCTGTGTATCTACTATATACAGTAGGAGCTCCCGAGCTAAAACTTGCTCTTAATGCGTTGAACTGCTTCGTTAGGTTTCATGCCAAACAGTCATGAGCCATTCCACTCTGAAGGTGGATGACCAATGAAGCTGATGAAAACCATCACTACAACTGCTGAGGATGGTATGCAATGGTTTATGGCTTTAGAGTAATGGTAGGAATGGGAGTAATCGTAATTTTGACAGCACGCCGCCGCCTATAGCATTACTGCAACAACATTGAAATTAGTTGCAAAGCTAGTAATTTTATATGCGAACGGCTAGGGACCTCACTCACCACGTCTCAAGCTGCTATCGGTATGGCAGCTTGCGCAACAGTTGTCTTTACTGGGAAATATATGCGGGGAGCGCTACGTGCTACTCATTTGCTAAAACGAGCGCCGTATCATCAATTATATGGTTCGGATGCCTCTCTTTTTGTTCTTTATTGAAACACATGCTGCTCTGTATGCTTAATGCGTGATCCGAAAGAATGTAAGCACTGTTCCCTTCACTTTGCTGAGTTCTCTTAGCCTCTTCCTTACGAGGATATGAGCCATTACATTTTTTGCTTGCTTACTGGGTATAAGCCATTGATCATGATAGTTTAAGTTGACGGAGAACAAAAATATACGGAACCATAGCCACATACAGCTTCGCTGTAAAACTGCGTATGGGACACGAATAGGTCAGAAAACAAGTATTCGCATTGTGCTCTCTCACATCCCTGTCTTCTGCAGTGTTTTGAAGAAGGATAATATTTGGGGTTTTACGTGCCAAAACCACTTTCTGATTATGAGGCACGCCGTAGTGGAGGACTCCGGAAATTTTGACCACCTGGGGTTCTTTAACGTGCACCTAAATCTAAGCACACGGGTGTTTTCGCATTTCGCCCCCATCGAAATGCGGCCGCCGTGGCCGGGATTCGATCCCGCGACCTCGTGCTCAGCAGCCCAACACCATAGCCACTGAGCAACCACGGCGGGTTTTTGAAGAAGGAGGAAGACGTCTGGCTAGTATGACATCTTTCCTGCTTTACTACTACATAGTAAAAATGGCACGCGGCGTTATGTCCTGCCTCCGCATCTGGACGTTCAACGTATTACATTGTGATAATCAAAGGCTTACTGTTACTACGGCGCAGACACAGCACAGGAACGAAAACGTAGTCGCAGCAAATGGCTAATCACGTTACGTTACAATTTTCGCTCGCGAAAAACAAGGCCAATAATCCCATGCTGTCGAAGGCGCGTGCCACATGGTGAGTGATTTCAAGCATGCTTACTGCGACAGCACGAGAAAACCTAATCCAAGCAGCACTGAGGGGAAACGCTCTCCCCCTTTTCAACGTGCGTCTCCGTTCACATGTGCTGCATCGAGTGCACCAAACTATCCTGTATAGCGCGCTCATCTGTCATCCCGAAACCCCACAGGCACGGCACACCGAGACGCTGCGTGGATCGTGGTGTGTCACTCACCTAGCTGTGTCTTCGGGGTCGAGCTTTTCGAGATTTCGCAGGAGCATGAGGAAGGCGATGGACTGCGGCTTGCCATATACCTGCACGAAAGACGGGGCATGCGTGTCTGGCACAGGTACGGCGACGCGGCGGCAGCGGTGGGTCGCCCGCCGCGGCGGACGCCCCGGCGCGACGACAGCCGGGACACAGCATCACCCGGGTGCATGGCGGCCGCTCATCGGGAACCGCCGACCTGGGACGTCCCCGCCACCGACCACACAAGCCGGCGCTCAGGGGCTGTCGGCCGGAGGCCCGCTTCGCCTTCCTTCCCCGCCACTGGCGCCGCCTCGCGGGCCGTGCACATTTGGGTCTTCGACACTAGAGGCCATGCTACCAGGGTTTGTTTGTTGCGATGATGATGATGGTGATGGTGATGATGGCCTCATACTATGGCTCATACCCACACGGAGGCATTGAACAAGAAATGCGTCCTGAAACATTTACCTAATCTTTTGAACTGTGCTTGTGTTTCTTCTTCAAAATTCCGGCACCTACCCACGAGGAGGGTACGTGCCAACAATACACGGAGCCATAGCCATATACATCGTCGCTGTAAAACAGCGTGAAGGACACGGATAAGTTAGAAAGCAAGACGATCACTGCGCTAACTTCTTTGTTGTAGCTTTACACTTCTCCGTCCACTATTCGTTTAAATGTAATTGGTTATGTAAATTATTTAATAATGGCCACTTTCAGAAGTCTGACTGCTCGCTCGCACACTATTCTTGTTTTCTCGTTCTTTCCTTTTGTTTTGGATTTTTTGTTTCTCTTCTTGGAATAAAAATGTCTCTTAGGCTACCTCCTCCTGCCGGCGCGATTCTTGCCCTATCTCCCTCAATGGATACGCGCCATAAATTTGGATCATCTTCATCACCCCCACCGCTACCACTACCACCACCATCATCCGTGTGCTCCCATGAACTACATCTCTCTAGCACCCCGCCCACCTCTCACAAGCTACGTTCACATGAGCCCGATAAAGTTGGGCCGAGTCGTCTTGCCGAAGCGAAAACCGGTCGTCGGGTTCAAGTAAGCGCCAGCGCGTCGGGACCGTGCCAGCGTCGAGACGAGTGCAGTCAATGGGTCTGCAATAGGCGGGTTGACTCGTCCAAAACGCTTCATAAGATGCTTCTAAGCGCGGTCGGGTCGGGCTGGCTCAGGTCGACATCTGGATCGACCCATTCACGACGGGATCGTGCAAACGAGACTCCGTTGTCGAGCATCTGACTTATAACCGGCAATGAATACGAACGTCCTACTTGGCAGGCATCATTATAGCGGCGCTGAAGCACTTTTAAGCCATCAGCGAGGCCCAGGATCGACTGCGGGCTTTAGCGACACTACCACATATTTTTCTGGTCAATGAGTGCCTGTTTTCTTTAACGAATGCATCAGTATCTAACATGTTACCAATGCGACGGCACTCAAGTACAACGTTTTAGGTTGTCGTAGATGACTCCGCTGATTCCCCGTAAAATACATCAATGTACGGCAAAATATCGCAGATGCAATTGTTTGCGTGAAGCCGCATAATGCATTTTAATTTGTGACATGTGGCATTTCGCCTTGTATCTGCGTCTCGGTCGTGCATTTTGTACCGCCAAGAGTGATGTGTTGTAACAAAAGTGGGCATACACAGAAAGACTACAGGTAAAGTGGATTGATGCTCCAACATAGAAAAGTCTGGTACGCTGCTACAGATGTTCCTTCCTTCTTTTGTATAAGAGACCTGTGTGAGTCTGTATGAAGAAAAAGAAAAATACGAAAATATGGACACATAATCAACGCTCGCACACGTAAAAAAAAAAGCGTACGCACGTTGGGAATTCGGATTACTCTTAACTAAATGGTAATCAAGCAACAGTTATTAGTGTAGTACATAACTAATAATTAATTGGTTCGCTGAACAACCCAAAACTGAAAACTTTGTCCAGCGCATTGAATACGCTACTATGTGTTTTGCTTTCGGTTTCCAGCGCTTAATCCCGATTTTCAGGCATCGAACTCAGCGTGTCAAAAATGGTATGTTGGGCTTCGTGTGTTTAATTCAAGAATTCAGCGCACAAGCGGACGAAGAAATAAAACAAATTTTTTTCCGTTGGTTATTCAGTTAGGCAGGGCTTCAATGTAGGTTGCAGAAAATTTCTTTCTCCGAGTCAAAATGCCCTCGGCGCGCCTCGTACTTCTCGCCATTCCTCGTGTAGCGTTTGCGGAGCGGAGCTTCTCGAGCAGGGCACGAACGCTGCTGACCTTGACGTCCACGATCCGTGCGTCCGGGGTCTGCGTTTCGTCTGTCAGCAGAGGCACACGATTGCTGGCTCGTCGGCCCTCGGAGGATTGCTCTTGCGCGCTTTGAAGCGGTACGTTTGCCTAGAAGGAGACGCAGTCTGTGTGGCGAGCGCCATAAGACTAAAATCCCCTAATAACATTGTAGAACGAAAACGAAACTGTGTGATTGTTTAAGCAGTAATCATGTATACGTGTCTGTGTGCATGTTTTTTTTACTTATTTTACATTATTGGATTGACTTGAGCGACCGACCTGAGCGATTAACTTGAGCGATTAAGTTGAGCGATTAAGTTGAGCGATTAAGTTGAGCGATTAAGTTGAGCGATTAAGTTGAGCGATTAAGTTGAGCGATTAAGTTGAGCGATTAAGTTGAGCGATTAAGTTGAGCGATTAAGTTGAGCGATTAAGTTGAGCGATTAAGTTGAGCGATTAAGTTGTGATTTGTCGCAAAAAAGTGCAGAACGTGCCGTTTTGTTGCAGTTTTTTCTTCCCCTATATGGACTGTTCAAGCCCATTTGGGAAACCATCTATTGCCGGAACGCAAAAGAACAGTGTTCTATCGCATCGCGATAACTGCGCGAATTCGAACACCGAGCCCCACAGTGTTTCGAACCGCTTTCACGCTTTTAGTTGGACGTGGCTGGCAACATCGTAATAACATACAGGGTGATCATTCTTAAGTATGATGAAATTTTTAAGAAAATATCCGGTTGCAGGTAACATAATTCCAGTCCCTGAGCTGGGTTATTCAGAGAGGCGGACATTACCTGCACGAGAAATTGAAACACATATTGAACTACTTAACAAAAATCCACTAATTATCTTTTGAAGCAATTACATTACGACACATATTACAATTTGCGAGTTGTAGCTGGCGAGCTTGCAAGGCGTATCCACTTGGAATGAATTTCCAGGATGACGCCAGTTTGGAGATAAGCGCCATCAAACTTACACTAAAAATGCACTGTTGCACTTTCGTGTTTACCAAAACGCTCGTTTATGCATTGAAGAACAAAAGTAACTGAGACGCGCAGGTATTTCGTTCCACACTTTGGAAAGTAATATCTCGAAACTGGTGTCATCCTGGAAATTCATTTCAATTGGATACGTTTTTCGAGCTCACCGGCTACAATTCGTAAATTGCTTTATGTGCCGTAAAACAGCAATTAATACATTTTTAATTGAGTGTGTGTGCGTTTCTCGTGCTAGTAACATCCACCTCATTGAATAATTCAGCTCAACGACAAGAATTATGATGTCTGTCATAGGAGATATCTTTTTTTAATTTTATAAAACTTAATAATGACCCCCTGTATGATGCGTTGCAATGTATAGGCACATAACGTTCATGTGAGCAGTCAAAGCCTGTATTAATGTAGACGCGAAAAGAAATTAAAGAAACGTCGCGCGGTCGAGAATAATTACGTAGCGCCGTTGATGTTAAACACAGAGCAACTTATGTGAACAGGACAACGAGCCACTGAAAGACCGAGACGAAGAAAACAGCAGTGGTCGGACAAGGGAATCCTCAGCCAGGAGCCGACAATTACACAAGAGAACCTATCTTCACTGGGGTGAGTCTTGGTTGTCTGCTGCTTGTCTGCGTGATAGCGCATGTGCGTTGAGGAAGCTTTCTATTTCCCTCTCGCGTCTTTCTATAGCCTGTTCTGTTTCGCCTGTGTAGGGTAGAGAATCGGGCAACCTCCCGGTTAGCACGTCTGTCCTACCGTCCGTCCGTGCGTCCTACCTACCTACCTCACGATACTCTAGATATCTCCATATATATTTACTTACGTGCAGACCGAACTGAGCATACCGAGCATACCCGGCCGTTTGAAGAAAGAAATGGAGGAGAAAGCGCACAAGTGGGAAAAGCTTGATTGTCGAGGAAAAGCAGCTGAGGTAAGCAGTCAACTCAAAGTATAATGAGTTTTTCAAAACACGTGGACGAACTACGCACAGAAAATCTGTTCTATAGCATGTAGTAATCTTTTTCGCAAGCAATTAGAAGAACTTCAGTCCTTTATTTTTTTTTTCTTGAGCACCGTCTTCAGATTCTTGTGTATGATCAAACCTTAGATGGCAAGTTTCTGTGTACAATTTGTTTTATGCCCCGTCATTGTACGTCTGTTCTGCCTCAGTCAATGCTTTATTGTACAGCTCATTGTTCTCCTACATTCTGAATTATGGCCTCCTCGTTTGAAGACGACGGCAGCGAAGATAAAAGAAATAATATTGGTAAACCAACTGTCAAGGTCGTTTGGTGAAACAGGAAGTCGTCTAGCGGCATTGTCTGCTGTTGCATGTCTGTTTGCTTTCTATTTTGGTTTTCTATCCCACAAAACAGAACATCTCCGCAGAATTAGCATTGTCTGCATGGTCTAACCGTTTGGTTTCAGACTTTCTCGTTGCTATGCATTAACTGCATTAAAAAAGTAGGTCATTTGGTGAATGTTTGAGGTGGTATGGCAATGCTGCCCAAACGAAGACAACGCGTAAGAAAAACGGGACATGTGCTGGCTCTGAATTTTCGTTTATTGAAAAGAAGCGAGCGTATATACAAACAAAACGAAAAAGCGCATACCATGAAATTATCAAGAATGCAACTACGCGTTGCAGTTATTCGAATATCGGTACTCAATGGGCACTAGCAAGTCAAGTTATTTGTCGGTAAGAGCGAAAGGCGATTGGCTGAAGCAATTATCCCCTTACCCTCTGATATGGAAGGCCCCCATGAGATCTGGGTCAAGCTGCTGACCATGATTAAAGAATATACCCGTGTCAGGTTTTTCACTCCTTTATTTATATATTTTGGTGCGTGCACATGTTCGCTTCTTTCTGATAATATGATAAGTTGAGAGTCAGCGCACATCCCGATTTCCTTGCTTTCTGTATTCCTTTCTGTAGCACTGTCATGGCACCTCAGTGAAACCAGAAATTGGTGCAGTTATACTGGCGTTCTCACTAATTCTTGGCGGCCATAGTTGTAGCGCATTCAATACCTGGCGCACCTTGTGCTCTAGGCTTGTAGGACTGCCACTGTACTTTGCGCACAATGTACGAGAGGACATAGCATACTTAATCAGCAACTGCAGCTTCTTTGCACTTGAAACGTCCGTCCTAATCCCCGCACTAAGTGTACCTCAGGGTTCACACCTTGAATCACAACACGTGCTTCGACACGGTCTATAGTGGCTCTTGTGCGTCCCACGCTACGAAGGCACCTCCAAATTTTCTGCGACACACTGATCTCGACGAGATACTTAAATTCTGTATCTTGTGTTATGTGTGTCTTTAGTGTCGTGTATTTCCCGCGCATATCATTGCACTTATCATCGCGTTCACGCCATATAGCAGGCTTGGCGTTCAGCCAGGCAGGTACCTCAAATTTTCAATTATAAGAGCCTCTCCTCCTGACATCCGCTGCAGAAGCCATTGAGCAGCGTTCATGCGCGCGGTCAACGCCACATGGCACACGCAACCAATTACTCGCACGGCGTTGATCGCAGGCCAGTCGTTGCTGAAACGCGTTCACCATTTGCAAAGCAACATTTTACATTCAAGTAAAATAAAGGTTCATCGTACTAACTAAGATGGTAAAAGTTTGCTACATATGTTGCCAGATTCCTCGTAACTTAGGTTAATAATGGAGCAGCTAAGAGCAGTTTCTGTCAATGCATCAATGTATTACTGGTAGAAACGAATAGTGTTCTTTTATTTTTAGACAATGCAGATTTTTTATTAAATCACTATGACCATAAGACACCTGCCGTGCCGTCTTCGCATACGAGCTCTACGGCGCGGTGGAAATGATTTGCCCCTGCTTACGTTACCCTAAAAATACTAATGAACAAATATGTGTTGATTATTTTTTTATTATTAACTTTAGGGCAGTTGTTTATGTGCAAAACTTATAGGGCGTCACATATACCATAACCATTTTTTTGGAGGTTGGAGGCCAAAACGAGGCAATACCGCTGCGCGTCGCACAGTAACGCCCCGCAGAGAAGTGTGGGGCGAAGTCTGAACGATAGCGTGTCGCGGCAAATCGGTGGCGCGACACACAGCGGCACATGCTTGCCAAGCAATGCGCGCCGTATCAATAGCTGCCGTGACTGGGCGAGACGTTCGGTTTCAAACTTCCTCGCGGTTGTCGTCACGGGGCGTTTCGGTCCGATAAGATAGCGGTTTCGACATGTCGCGGATTTACTAAGTCAGTGATAAATATCTCGAATTAAGAGAAAGCTTCATCTCGGGCCCAACTCCGACACGGCCTATTCAAGTACGTGTAAAACGCAAAGACGTTTTTCTGAGATAACCCCTGGACCGATTTTAATGAAATTTGTTGCATTTCAGAGAGAAAGTTAAATTATAGTGACTGTTGGAAGGAAAATTTCGATTTAGGGCCGAAATTTTGTTAGAAGAATTTTCAAAAATTCGGAAGTTTGAAAGGAATAGAAGCACGAAGTTTAAAAATTGATAGCTCTGCATCAAGAACAGATATCGCGGTTCTGTGAACGGCGTCCATTAGATCATTGAAAGCGGACAAATTTGATATGTCATTTTACATCTTACGTGAATTTGTTACGTTGTTTATAAGGGTTCTGCAAAAACTGTATTTCCATGCTATTAAATTTTTTGAGATTCATGTGTAACATATCAATTTTGTTCGCTTTGGATGTACTATTAGATGCATTACACAAAATTGTATTATCATTTTTGTTGATGAGTTACATAGTTCTAAACTTGATAGTTTTGTTTTCTGAAAATTTTAGATTTTCGCCAATTTTTAATAAAGAATTCATGACCTAAATTGGAAATTCGCAACCAATAGTCACTACATTTTAAGTTTTTCTTTTAAATGCAACAAACCTCGTCAAATTGGGTGCAGTGGTTGCCGAGAAAAATGAATTCTCCTTTTACATGTATTTAGACAGGAGCACCCGAGCTAAAGCTTCCTCTTAAGAGATTCTGATATCATTAAAAGTGTGGGTGCATCCCAATGTGGCTGCCTTCACAATTCGTCATTTAAACAACGGCCCCTAAGTCACTAATAAAAGAGTTAAGTAACAAATCTTTGTTAGCTAGGTTTTTTTCAGAGCAACTTAAGCAACAGCAAAGTATTTCCGCCTTGCCGTACAATTCGTATACGACAGGTGTCTCACTGTCATAGGCTTTCTTACAAAACATAGGTGTTGTCTAAAAAAAAAGACACCCTGTATATTGACAATAGAAATTGAGCTGTTTTACCACCACTTTGCAACATGACAAAGCAATGCTGCAGACATATATCAGACAAAACATTTAGACGCACTCTATTGCTGAATTCTTTCAAATGCACTTTCTCGATTTTTCGCTAAACAACCCGCGAAATCATTACGAAAGTTTAAAACTACGACAATGACGCAAAAGAGCAACTTCAGAAACACCGCCCCGCCTTCTTGGATTACGTTGAACTTTTCGAACTTTGCTATCATTAGGTACCTCGACTCTAGACGGGAATATTTGCTCTGCTATCCATCATATTCTTGTATGGTCGACATGATTTAAACTCTAAACTTAAACCTAACCTGTAAAACTCTAAACTTAAATCACAGGCGTGAGCAGCGACGAGTGTTCCAATGAACTGAAAGATCAGAGCCGTCTTTTTCAGGGCACCATGTTCGTAAAAACAACTTTCCGGCGACATTGCACATAATTTAGCCTCTATACTAGCAGCTAGACAGCTGGGAGAAAAACAAGAGTGAGGCGCCAGTTCAGCGATACGACAGCCAAAGCATTTTCAATCTATAGCGAATGACGATATCGCGTATAGGGTGCATTCCATTGCGCGTAGCGGACAAACGACGGATGCGATCATCGTGCACAGTTTTTTCTCTCTTCTTTCGAGCATCGAATGGCGCGTCTAATTCACATCGGACCAACATAGAGCAGGCTACTTTTCGGGCGCTTCCCTCTTTTTCGAGCAAACTGCTCTTGTGACAATCCGCTGTTTACGATTCCCTTTACCGCTTCACGTCAATCAGATCGTCCCCATCTCTGTCGTTTTCCGTATCGTTTCGTTCTCAACCTGGCACCGTGTGTCATGGTCACTTCAATTTGCAAACGGGGAAAAAAGTATAATTAAATGTTCCGCTAGAGATCGGCCCTACATAGATGCAACAGTTCTTGCGTTAGAAAAAGCCAAATTTACTTTGCTCTTCTCCGAAAACTTCGCAGCGCGTGCTATCCTTTATACACTGACACACTGTCAGCACGCGAAAGCTGAGCGCGCGCGTGTTGAAGAGTTATTCATTAAGTTCTGCAGAGAGACTTTCATAAAAAGTTTTACAAAATACTGGGGTTTTACGTGCCAAAGTCACGATCTGATTATAAGGCACGCCGTATATGGGGGACTCCGGAAATTTGGACCGCCTGGGGTTCTTTAACATGCACATAAATCTAACTACACGGGTGCTTTCGCATTTCGCCCCCATCCAAATGCGGCCGCCGCGGTCGATATTCGATCCCGCGACCTCGTGCTTAGCAGTCCAACACCATCGACACTATATAAGCAACCACCGCGGGTCTGTACCAAAAGCTGTGAAGCGCTGTTCAGTAAGCGTTCTACCGCATAAGCAAAAATCATGAAAGGTCCAGTAGTAGTCAATATAGAAGCAAACGAAATGTGGCGAGGCCCTAATTGAAGGAGCCGAGCCATACCCTCTCCGATGCAGAGGCTTTCTCGCAATGCATCGACCAACGACCAGAAGCGAAATTTGTATCCTCCTTTCTAAAAAATCGGAACCGAGGGCCCGCGCAACGTTTACGTCACGGTATTCTCCTTTATTATTTCGTCTCATTTATTTTCTTGCAACGAGGCGCATATCCAGATGAAGCTCTGCGAGCTCCACGATTTAATTCGAGTCCCCAGGTTGTTTGCACTTCTGCTGGCTATATATTGTACACTGTAGGTGACACTCGCGTGACGCAGCTAGAAGCGCTACACTCCAGTAAACGCTTGACTTTTTGCGGAATATCTTGTCTCCGTAGGATAACCGTCTTCTATACAGCGTACAGATACAATCGCTAGCGATTGGCCTAGCTCGTGTTGATGACGGACGATTGTCACAACATAATTCCTAAATACCGGCGTATCCAAACCCAAAACATCGCAGCAAAAGGCTACGAATGCATTGTTGCGACTCTTACGGACAACAAACCTGTACAGACGACTTTATCACTGACAAGTGCTAACTGTTATCCTGCGCTGTGAATGGCAGAGACGGTGTGTACATATGCTGTTTCTCTCTCTCTAGTTCTTTATTTTTCTACGTCACCCTCCCAGAGCAGAGTCAGCCCTGTTAGTTTTTACTTCATTCTCCATACACACCCACATCCCCGCGCTCTGCTTACAGCTTTACGAATTTTAATGCGATCTGCATTCGCAGTGTAGGATGAGCTTGTATTTAGCTTCCTTCAAACCATCTGTAGGAGCGCAACAAATGCTTAAAAATTTGAAATGCGTGGCGCACCGGTGCGCCACGCATTTCGGAGACCGCACGCGGACTTCACAGACGCACCCCTCGATGGCGGAACGTGTCCAGAGAGAAGCGCGAGAGAGGAGCCTGGCTGCAGTACACGGCTCACGTGCACCGGAGCGCCACCGGTGAAATCTCGGAGGCCACGCAGAAAGGGGCGACTTCGCGCGAACTTCGCGGCGGCGGCGCTAGATGGCGAAGCGTGCCTAGAGGTAAGCGCGATAGAGAAGCCCGGCTCCAGCACACGGCTCATACATGTCTTTAGGGGGTGGCAACGACGCCCTCAGGATAAAAATGCAGATCTCAAAGGCTATGCTTTCACTGGTTGCATGCGGTGGAAGCGAATGCGGAAGCCGGAAACACGTCACGTACGTCGTGTTTTGGTTCAGTGCTAACCGAATTAACGTTGACAGCCATCGTAAAATGAACTCTGTCGCATTTCTTTTTCTCGGCGGGGAGTTAGATTTACTACCTTTCTTTTCATCTCTATCTAAGCTTACCGTCTTTCTTTTCGTCTCTGCCTCTCTTTCTGTTACGTGCCTTTTCTTCCTATGCAAGCGGAACTTTCAGGTCGCGAGCGGCACACGCGTATCAGCATGACACAGTGTTCTTGACAGGAAAATTGGGAGCGCAGAGAAAACGCACTCAACCTAGATTACGATTATTGTTCAGGTGGAAAAATAAGCTTCAAATGGCGTAAATATTTTAAACTGTACGGGTGGACGATTGCTATGCTAGCTTGGGGAAATTCTTTTCCTACAGTTACGAGCGCCGAGCGTTCATTGGAATTTCCAGTTGCCTTTTTGGCGTAAATAGGTGTAACCTTCACCGCTTGATCGGCGCACGGCGCTTATCTGTTTGCAGTGCCTAAATCAGGTGAGGGACCCTCCTAATAATCGCGAACGGATGAGACAATCGTTCAGTATGTTCGCTCAGCGCCAGTCTGAAGTGTTTCGCATGTGCTGTGGAAATATTTTGAACCCTCTTACGGTGACTAGATTTTAACGTAATAGAGTCCCAGCTGTCGTTTTTAATAGCAAACTACACACAAAATCACGTTACTTTTAGAACCGAAATTGAGTTCCACGTAACTACGTTACTGTTGTACGAAATGATCGAAGGTGTGCAAGTCATGTCCATTCATCCTTCGTTAATATACAGTCCCTTTTCTCGACAAGCTTACTATCGAAACAAATAACTATACAGAAGCTTTGTCATTTAGTGCTAGAGGAGTTCCACATGAGTGGCGCGGGCCTAATGGTTATGCACGTATGGTAATGCTAGCTGATTTTCTGTACCGGCATCGTTCGGCCCATGCCAGGTAACCAGTTGCAGACTGTTATTATGTTTGAAGAACTCTTCCTCCGGTGGGCGTCAGCGGACACGACATGTGTGTAACCGCCGACCTTCCAAACCACATGGGTCTGAAGGATTGAGGATGTATGCTCAATGGATTACGTCATCGCGCACATGCTCGGAAGAAGCTGTTTTCTCGTGTTACACACACGTGCTATTGCAGGATGCACATGCTACGATACAGTCACATGACAGCACGGCCCACTTCTCCCCTGCGTCGGCTTTTCGCCCTCCTCGCGTTTTTACTTCGCTTTCCATACACGCCCGTATCCCCACGCGTCGCTTACGGCTCGCTTTTCTAGGCTTGAGAGAGGTAGTTCAATAACTAAAGAAGTTAGCCTAGGTACAAGTTTCGAATGTTACTCCAGGCTTAATTTATGATGAGGAACGGAACAAACAGGGAAAGAAAATGTGACAGAACTCACACGCAAATACAAACACATAAGTGCGGCGCACTAGAACGCAAACTAGAGGCCGTTTACGAAGTCTCGTTAAGTCCTATCCCTATTGATCGCACCCCATCCTAGTATTTCGGTCCCAGTCAATCCGTGCTGTTGCAGTCCTCGACGTTGTCCTCGCGATGTAACCTTCCGTCGCGCTTTTCCCTGGGCGTGCGGGTACCTCATTGACGTGCGATTGATGCATGAGACTACTTCGGCTGCGGCACTGAATGACTTGACAGAGGCTTTTTTCTAGTTGTCGGAAAACACACGCAGCGTCCGACATCCAGCTGCTCCGCTTGTCCACGAGCGACAGGTGCTGGGATTGGCTTTGCACAGGAATGGTACGTATTTTGTTTGTCCTTCTCTCTTTCCTTGATATCAAGCTCTCGATTTTAATAATAATAATATTTGGGGTTTTACGTGCCAAAACCACTTTCTGATTATGAGGCACGCCGTAGTGGAGGACTCCGGAAATTTTGACCACCTGGGGTTCTTTAACGTGCACCTAAATCTAAGCACACGGGTGTTTTCGTATTTCGCCCCCATCGAAATGCGGCCGCCGTGGCCGGGATTCGATCCCGCGACCTCGTGCTCAGCAGCCCAACACCATAGCCACTGAGCAACCACGGCGGGTCTCTCGATTTTCGAAGCTGCCGAGCTGAAGCTTCCCTTATGAGAGTGACGCACCCGTTGCTTTGAGGACATCGTGTATGCCTTGTCTGCCTGCTTTGAGGCGGATGCTTTCGCGGAGTCGGAAGCGGGTCCAAGTTCAATATGCCCGCTGCAGCTTTGCAACCCGCTGGCTTGTAGAGGTCCGGGGCTGTGGTAGATGTACTGAAGAGACAAAACTCTCACGGAAAGATGATGACACGGGCACGTCGGAAGTGACGCAATGTCAGCGACGCGCAAACGCACTTGGACGACTAACGGTACATTAGACTTGTTCCTACCGTGCTCTAACTCCGTTCACAGTGACGCGACGCCCTCTAGAGGTTGAAGTTGAAGAAAGCCCGCATCAGCCGAACGTTCGGCTCCTCCCAGAGCTGTGGGAGTAGCCACGTGATCTAGTTTCTGTAGGATTTAGGTGGCGCTCCCAGCTCAAAGGTGAGAGCGCAGCAGAGCGCTCTGAGCTGTAGCACGGCGATCTGAATGAACAAGGTGAATATGTTCCAAACGTTCGCTTTCGACCAACCGAATGTAAACAAAGTGCTCTAGAGCGCTCAAAAGCGGTCACTCGAGTGGTACGTACGGTAGAACACAAGAAGCGAGCGATGTCCGTCAACTGGAATTTACAGTCTTGCTTCGATAATGCTGTCACGACGAGAAATGGTGTTCATTGATAGTTCATTGCTTTTTGTTGGTGTTGTTGTTGTTGTTCATGTTACCTTAAGGCTTTTTCTTGACTTGCGGCCAAATTAATATTAGCACGTTCCTTTTTTTAGGGGGGGAGGGGGGGAAGGGGTGTAAACTTTCAGTTGATAGACAGCGTCCGCCTTGGGGATTTTTCACTGGTCGTCTTCTTGCCTTTGCGCACTGCTTACAGTCTAAACCTACTACACAATCATAGCGTCTGCAATACTGTCACGTGACCAGATAAGGCGATCCACGGGAAAAAATGGCCGAAAGTGTGCTCAAACGAAAGTGCGAAATCAAACATGGCACAGAATGAAATCACAGGCGATTCAAACAACTTACTGTGCCCATTAAAGCACCGAGACACTTTTTGTTTCCGTTTCTGGGAGACACAGATTTATTTTTACTATAACTCTTATAAGCGACTCGGCCAATCAACTAGCCACATCAGGCATATGGAAGTTACAAGGTTAGCCTCGCCTGTAGAAGCAAAACATTTTCTCACTCAAAAAAATAAAATATATGCAGGAACATGGTCACGTGCCCGCAACTCAGCGCTCCTTCTTACAAACCATCAAAAGAATGCAACCGAACACAGAAGGAAAAAGAAAGAAAAAGCACAGCGCAATGCGCCCCCCTTACCCTTCTCTCCTTTCTCGCTTCACCCTGCAACCCTTTCATCTCTGTGATCGGTTGTATCGATCGTCCAAAGTAAACAACTCAGCCAAATTGTCGTCATGATTTAACACGCCCCTCAGTAACGTAACAAACTTGTCGGACTCCCACAAGAGAACTCTAAGAAAGAACATGATCTCACCTTGTTCATGACGGCAGCGAAGGCCTCGTAGTGGTTTCCCGAGGCCGTGAGTCCTAGGCTTAGCGCGTGCTCGTCATCCGCCTCGCGGGTCGTCTCGAACACGTGACACTGGATGAACAACTCGTCGTCGCCGGATCGACGCAGCGGTTCCACCAGCTCCAGGAAGCCCAGCCCTGAGCGCGAGAGAGGGGGGCCCATAGACTGGCTACGATATTCTCATCACGTTTCCGCAACACTTTTCACCCGACAGTCGTATACAGCCTTCCCATAAACGAAACAATCGCATCGCGTTTTCGAAAAGTCTTTACGCCACAGCACCTGGCTGCTACAGGCGGGCTAGGTAACACAGAATGCTTAAACGTATGCGCTTGGTCGCGGATGCGCATGGTCCCTGGGATGACTGCTATACGTTTCTCCCTTCCTTTAGCTTCTTTCTTCTTTCTTTTGCTATTAGACGTGCCGCCGGGGCTCGGATAGAAAGACATATGGCGCGTCCAGTTCGTCGGCTGTGACAGAAGCGGGCGCCGCCATGGCTCAAGCGAGCGGCCTCACGAGGCCTTCGAGCGCCGCGCACACAGCATTCCAGAAGTGCGCTATCTCGAGCACAGCTTGTAAACAGGGACACTCGATGTGCGTCAGTGTTCGCAGAGCCACGACATGCGCTGCTTTGGCCGGCATTTGACACCATGTCATAAAAGAAAGAAAAAAAAATACGAAGTGGCGCCGCAAAAACTGGATTGGGAAGGCAATACACAGAGGCACAGGCAAACCCGAGTTTCGAAAGGGACGCGTTACGACCATTATATACTTTCGTATCACCAACATGTGACAGACAATTCCGCGCGGCATGCGCTGACGCTATAGTACGACAGCTTGCGTGGATATGCGACGCTATATATACCGAGCAGTGCCTGTCTTTCAGTAACAGGGTATAGAACAGCGGAAAGTGACCCATAGGCTGCAGTGATTTTATAAAAGATAAGCAGGTAACGTCGTGATCAAAAAGAATCGGAAAGAAATTGCGCCGACGTGGCACCAAAGTGTGGCGCCTATAAAAAGCAATTATCTCGTTTTTTTTTTTTTTTTTTCTTCGCTAGCACCTCAGGCTTGGGTTTTTCAGCAACGTACTTCTGAGTACGTCGACAGTGAACAAAGATGGCTGTACTACGTTTATTATAGTGCGATAGAAAGCAGAGTCGCTTGTATGCGGAAGCTAGAGGCAAGCCAAGTTCAAGTAAAACTTCTATAGGCTGCGTCGGCGGGAAAAACTGCGCTAGTGATGTCTCTTAGGACGCTTTGAAAATCAATACGTTACAGGTCATGTTGCATTGTACGGCTTTGGTATCGCTGAACGCCTCACTGATATAGTGGTTTTGTCAGTGTATCACTGCGAAAACTATTTGGCCCACAGTGATGACGCGCAAGTGTCCATCTCGTTTTCTCGACAGGACACTAACATGCTAGTGTACACACTATGGTACGAAACTACTAGAATACACTGGCCGCTGCATGCCGACTCGCCGTCATCGACGCCTTCCCGGACTAGACTCATAGATACGAATGAAATTGCCGCCCAAGATCAAAATAAGTTATGCAAGCTTGCTTCACAGATTTTGGCTAGGTGTGGCATAAACTCGGCGACACCTACACTTTATTGATCGTGCAGACAGTCCGGACTGCGAGGTACTCGAGAGAATTGAACAGGTCTTGTGCATTCTCCCGCCAAATGCTGCGCAAAGACAATCACTGGTGCAACATTTGTTCAAGTATATGAGTGAACCTTCTTCTGAAGAGGTCCTGATGGGACCTTGGCCGGATTCTTCTCGGCGTGACGTTGTAACATCTCTAATCAAATTATTGCATGAGAGCAGCCTAAATTTGTGAATTTGAAGAGTCTTCGCTGTTCTTCACTCACCGTCATCTTCAGCCTCATCAACACCACTCTCTCTCTCTCTCTCTATCTCTCTCTCTCTCTTCATTCCCGTCTCCCTTCCCTAATGTTGAGAAGCAGTTCAGAACTTCGACTCATGCTGACCTCTTAGCTTTTTTACCATATTCTATCTCTCCCTCTTTCTCTCCTTGGCACTCTGGTAAGCCCGACGCAGTCGCTCGACCCCGTAATGAGGAGTCGTAGAAAGTGAGAAACGTTGCACCAGCGCAATACACTGAACGGGCACGTGGCCACTGCGCTTGCCCGGCCATCTCGTAACCGGTTCTCTGCAGGCGCAACAAAACGGCGTTCTTTTCGCATATACCGTAGAATACTATAATTGCTTTCCATTAACGAAACCTGCTCGGAGTGAGCTACAACGGTTGTCGCTACACTGGTGCGCGTTATGTCAGATTGAGATCGCAGTGTCGAAGAAAGTGCTCAGTCAGAGATAACCCTTTGCCTGTTGAGAGCGTGTACTCACCGAGAAGCTGGTTGCGCAGGCGCAGCCGCTCGCGGAACTCGTCGGTGCTGATGAGCACGCAGTTGATGAAGGCGAGCACAGTGGCGGCGTAAGGCAGCACCTCGGGGTGCGACAGCTCGTCGACGAGCACGCTGAACCGGTGCTGCCTGCCCGTGGAGGCGCGCAGGTGGTCGAGAGCGTCCAGCGCCAGAACTTGGCCTCCCGGCGCGTACACGCACACGGCCGACAGGAGCTCGAGCACCTGCTTGCGCACCACGCGGTTGGGGCTGGCCAAAGCTGGAGCAGGAAGAAGAGGGAAAGCGCACTTTTACGCGCTCGTTTCGGGGGTTTTCATCCCTCGGACGCGACAAAACTTGAAACAAGGAACGAGAAAACAAGAACAAAGATCACAAGAAATTATGGCCAGCAGGGTTCGATTTCGAGACCATTTCTTCATGCGCAGCCCCACGATGAACCGCTGTTCGTTGTCTATATGTTCACTTAACAGCACCTTCTGCTGTGACTTAGTGGCTGTGACGATATATTGCTGAGCCCGAAGTCACGGGTTCGGTGCTCAGTCGCGACGACTGCACACAGAAAGGAACGGGATGCGAAAACGGTCGGGCATGGAACTTTAGGCTTAGGTTTAAGGACTCTTGGCAGATCAAAATTAACCTGGGGCACCACGCTACTGCATTTCTCGTACCCCTTGTGTTGCTTCGAGACCTTAAATTCATTCATTCATTCATTCAATCTTTTAAAATTTTCTTGCCAGAGAGTCCTGTCATAACTGCTGCCGTATCTCATCAGATAATGGAAGCTAAGCAGCATTGTGCTTGACGAGTCATTAGGAGGAAAACCACTTGCGAACACGAAATGTAGATGAACAAAGTGGAAAGTGGAGCTTTAATGCACCCTACATCAACAAAATTTTATCCGTCTCGGTGGTGTAGCCAAAGGATCAGAGATGGACAACATTCTGTTTGTCTACGCTGCCACAAACTACGCTTCACACTTCGTTCATTTCATGGTGTTCACGGCTCTGCTTTATTTTTTCTAGTTTCTGTACGAGAGCGATGAGTGTGCTTTTATTATTTGTTTATTTTCCGTCTTCCTTTGACATCTTGTTATATATTAAACATGCAGTAGCATGCCAACGCTGTCGTTCGGCTAACCTCTCCACCTACCATTAAAACTTATCTCATCAGCGCACACTTGCGCTTTGACATACTTGTTACGCATACGGTTTCCTTGTGATACATTCTTGGGATACGCAATTTGAGTACACGGTGGATGGGCGGTCTGCAAGTAATATAACATGGCAGTACATATCCAAGAGAGTATTGCCCTAGGCTAGCGGCCTGACATAACGCACCAGGAACATTCTGGGCTCTGAGCTACGCCACTCAGAATGAAAAAAAAAGAACATTTTTTGTTCCCTACTGTACATGGGAAAGTTGAGGAAAACCGAGTAACGTTTAGTTGCAGATACTTTTGTAGAATATGATGTAGAATTCAGTATAGAGTAGGGTTGAATTTGCGATAAGTTTCATGTTCTTAAGAAAAAAAACGGAAACGAAAGCGGGAGAAAAGACAACGTGCCACCGGTGGGAACCGAACCCACAACTTACGCACGACACGCGCGATGAGCTACAGAAATTCAGGTATGGTGGCGGCTGTACCTCCGTCTTGTTTGTAGGATATATATATATATATATATATATATATATATATATATATATTGTACAGTCACCATCATACTTAACCCTTCTTGGTATAATAGCAAGAACACACTCGCACACAAACACCCAAAGCATCCCTCCATCGAAATCTAAAGAGGATGCCGCTGCCTGGCGTAGGCTCCAGACAGGCACTTACACGAACCTACACATATTACATCGGATACACCCCACAGCCTACAGGGACGAATGCCCGTGGTGTGGGGCCACACCAACCCTACACCACATTACGTGGGAGTGCACACTACACAACATAGAACACCCAGACACGAACACCACGAGACAGCAGTGGGAGGCACTGCTGTCCAGCTCGGCCCTCGACGGCCAGCTCAAGCTGTTAAAGAGAGCCGAGAAGATGGCAAGAGTCAGCGTATCGCTGGCCTAGGGGCCCCGACCAATTGCGGTTTTTCTGATTATTCTTTTAATAAAGTTCATCTATCTACATCTGCGGAAAGAGCTGAATTGTTCTGGTTAGGGTGCCTGATTGAATGTGCTGTTGCTTAACGCCTCTTCCCTCCATAGGATTCAATGTTTGCTACTTACAGCCCGAGTTTGCTAAGCTGTAGAAGTGTCTTCATTGTTCGGGTCAAGTCTGATGGCGACAGCACATAATCTGGCCCTATGCCCCTGGAAGGATTAACCAGCGTCACTCTTTAACTACGGTGGTGGCATGGTTACGAATAACGCCCTGGCTAATCTGACCTAAATCAAATCGGACAGTACGCAAAGGCAATCTAGGAGCATTGGTGAGAAATTGAGAATGTTCCACTTTCCGTTAGGGCATTTCATTCGTTCACGCCTTCTCACTTAGAGCATGAAAATACAACATTAGTATTTTTTTCTCGATACTTAATGGAAATTTTCCAAAGGATCGCGCGGTTCTCTATCGGCGAGGGTTAGTCCAATTCTGCAACAAGTGTCCAGATACTCCAGTTTGTGGGAATGCGCGATCACGTGTCAGTGTGGCGTGCAAAACACACACGTTCTAAAGATAGGCCTCCGCAAGGGGACAGAACTGATTTTGTGCTATACATGTCAAGCTATCTCTAAGGAGCCTAGAAATCTTATCTGGCCCGTTCGGTCACTTCGAGTGAATCATGCTGCTGCTGGTCATAGGACTAAACAGCGTACCTCGGCGCCGTTTAGTTTCGCTTCTGCGGAATATTTGTTTTTTGAGTCAAATACTGGCAGGAAACACTTAATGTGGGCCTGCGTGCGTGAGCGTGTGCGTGCCTGTGTTGCAGTGTTACGCCTTAATGCTGCAAAGGCGATTGCTGCTGCTTCCTTTCTAGTTCTGAACTCTAATAATAACTATCTGCCTCGTTCACTTCCCTGCTGTACCCCTAGGCCCGAAGTATATACTCTACTGGTCGGCATAAATTTAACGGTGATGAGAATGAACGGTGATTTCGTCACCGTTTTTCTAAAGCATTGTGTAAATGCTTGCTTATTAGTTCATTTATTTTTCTGTGCATCACTTTTTTGAGCTGCGACCTGTGTTAGTTACAACTTTATGATAGCCAATGAGCCCATTTAGTTGTCAACTTTCCCATTTCCTCACAGCCATTTGGTGACAACAGCGAGCAACACAGTTTTGCTTTCCGATCAACAAGCGGGTATTTCATCGCTTCACATACTTTAATGCAGCGTAAATGCGCTCCCACCTTCTCTTGGCTGCTCATTGATTCCGCAGTGCATGCATGGCAACGAATGAGCAAAGGAAAGGGACGGGAAAGGGATGGCGTGCGCACTCATTGCTTGTCCAGCAAGACGAGCCGTCTATTGTACGCACTTGGTTTCGGGGCATTGTTGAGTGCCTTGTCAACGCGCTTTTGCACTGAAGGCTTTGTCCGCGCGAAACAACGAACAAAAGTAAACGAAGAATGGTAGGCGTGCCCTACTTTGGTCACGGAGAGAGATATGTACGCACGTCGGTTAAGCTGCTAACCGAAGCTGAAGGTTTATAACACGCAATAATTGGCGCCGTCCGGGAATCGGAGGCTTTTTTTTTTTTCTCGCATATTCGGCGTTGTCGCCTGCTTACCACCTGAACATACCGCTTATTTTATTTTTTTTTTTTACAGGGCACTCGGGGGGTGTGAATGGACTCGCAAGAAAACGTACGTACGTGACGCAGGTCTGGCTTTCCTTAAAACACAGAACGCCAGACACAAACACAAACGCTTGTATTTGTCCCTTATTTCATCATAGTTACTTCCCCTTGGCGCTTTTTCGATGTCGCCATACAAGAACTATAGCCCAAGTACAGACCCTACAGTTCGTGAAAGGAAGGCATACGTCATCGCGTGCCTCCTCATACACCTACGTTTCCTTAGAACCTTAGTTTCCGTTACCTTCAAGTAACCAACGCGCGCACCGATCAAATCGTCTTACCCGTGGCGCAACGTTGTTTTAAGCTGTCAGCAGAGATGCAGAGATGGGTTGATCACTGTCCTAACATTCACCACGGTCACGATTTCACCCGCTTTCGTATACAAACAGGTAAGCGGTGGTACGCTCGTGAGCTGCGCTGCAAGCAAGCGGATGCAACTCGACATCGGGGTGGAATTACGGTCGCGTCGCGTATAAATGTGTGTCCGCGCAGACCCGTGCGAGAGGAAATTGGTGGGGCGTTCTCCTCGGGATTGCGTACCACTGAAGGATTTCCGGATGCCACAGACGGGTCCAGAACATCCGCGCCTCGTTCAAGTGACGCAGCGCTGCTGCTGCTGCCTTTGAAGCCTTTTTGAGCGCACGCGCAAACAGCGGGAGTTGGAGCTACTGCAATGCAACTTGTTTTCAAGGGCACTATATAGCGTAAACAATGAGTTGTACATGTGCCCCTATTCAAGGCGATAATATACGTATGTCGTTGCTGCCAGCGCTTTGTGTCTAACTCGGCGCTATGCGTGAATTTTCTCTTTCGTGTGGTCTCGCACGCGCCTGTGGTCATTTGCACATTCCGCTTTTTTTATTTTATTTTTCCATTTGCCCATGTAATTTATTAGACCGTGAAATAGCCAGAAAACGAGGACACGAAACTGAAGTGAATGCGAACAAGTACGTGTCGTGGAAGAAGAACTCTTCACGAACGTCGTGGCGCTACTGCACTTTACAAAACTAACCCATAGAGTCCTCCCCTTACGCCTTTTACGCGACATAAGAGAGCATAACAAGTAAATGCCCGGATTACATGTGGTATATGTTTGCTGACATCGGCTATGTATGGCAAATGGCTTACATGCGGAGATGTCAATCAACTTCACCACGGAAGACGAAGATGGGCATTATCAGACCAAACGCTGCCGTCAGTGCTGTGAACGCAGGCTAACCGTTCGATCAATAACGTACGTACGTTCGTTCGTCATTACAAGTCAGTTCAGTCATTATTAGTCAGTAATACTCATTACTAGACATTTCTAACCATTTCTTATCAATTGTGGTCATTACAAGCAGTCGTTGGACATATTGGTCGTTTCGGAGTCATTAGTAGTCATTATGAGTCATTAGTAAACAATTTTAGTCATTACTAGTCATTATTAACCTCTGCCAATCTCTATTATAATATTATCATTCACTAACTGTCACTATCAATTATTTTTCATTACTTAATCTGTCTTCATATGGCGTGGTGACGCTTCGGCGGACACTCCGGTGGTCAGGTCTGCTGACACGAACTTCACCATGAGCCTATAACGCCTTTCGCCATGAGCCTAGAAAGTCTTTCGCCTTAAAACACTGCAGCGGGAGCATAAAGTTCGACCGCAGGATTATTATTGACCGCTGCGATTGGATGTCTGTCAGAGGAACTCCCCTGAGAGGCCACTGACGACAACTTGCCTGCTGAAACGTTGGGCAATATATTTAACCTATGCACACCACCCCAAACCTCATAGGAGTCGCTTTTTTCATGTTTTTATCTCTCTCGTTAACACAAAAAACCTATATTAACGCGCTGGCCCTCTTGCACTTCGTCCACATATGGCAGTCTAAACCGTGACCTCGGTCTTAGCGTCACAACGCCACGGTCTCCGAGCAACCGTGGTGGAAGCCGTAAACATGCCCCTATCTGTCGCCAGTCAACAGTAAAATTTTCGTCTCGGAGATGTGTAAAAGAAGCATCCTTGCTTTAACGGCTAGTATACGCTGCGTTATGGCTTCAGGACGGCACTGGTATACGATACCGGGGCCCTCTTGGACGATTACAGTGGGGAATGCTGAGCGGGGTCATTGTGTAAAAGAGGGACGCTACAGACAGCCGTGCCCGCGTCATACTTAAGAACCGCGATTAAGTGACACGAGAGATGGTGGAAACGGTCAAATATGTGTCAGCGCTCCGTCCATCACCCCCCAGACAAAGGAATGCCAATATCTTGGCAGCAAGATTGGATAACAGCGAACGTGGATACATTTCAGCATCTTGTGCATGCGTTTTCGTCGAGAGTCCTGATATATAACCTTTGAACGTCGTTAGAGATTCAGCTGGTAGTTCAGAAATGTACCGTCTTCTTTCCGTGCTGTAGATGTCAGGGTCTGCTGATTTCCCGAAAAGTGTGAACCAACTAGCTGAGCCGAGAACCATCATGCCTGCATAGTTATAACGTGTATTGTAGCTGCCATCGCTAAAGAAACTTCGTTGGAATATGTCTAGGGTCCTTCGTTTTCGGGTTTTATGTATATTTATGGTTTCTAGATTTTTATGTATCTTTGTGTATCCTATGTATGGTTATACTCTGGTGCTATTTTTAAAAATGGAAACCGGAGCGAAGTTGGGATTTTGTTGCCCGGCAATCCAAAGCTCGAAATTTTCCTGGTTACGCTTGAAAAGCAACTAACGCAAGCAGTCGTCTTCTTTTGGACAGAAATGTTCGATATGAACAAGAGAAATGGATCACACGAACATGTGATGGCCAGGAGGCCTGCGCACAAGTTATGTGACAAACTCATCTGAACATCTGCTTGTTGTCAGGCATTATTATCACATTTTAAAGAAACCACCATTAACAAAAACAACAAATAGACGCGAGTTTAGCGATCTGTTATTTACATTGTTTTCTGCATTTCTTTAATACAGTAAACAAAAACATACAAGGAGTAGTGCACAAGGTCATGATTCGCAAGAGGTGTGATGCTTTTCTTTATATTACAAGTGCTTGTTAACGCAGATATATGCATTGGGAGCATTTGTGTGTCCATATCAGACCGGTCGGGCGTGCCGTCATTGTCAATTGTCGTCCTGTTTTACTGGGTCCCAATGCATTCGCTTGCAAAGGAATGAATAGAATGTCAACTATACAAATCGGTCACACTTACCTGAGCGCAAAGTATCTAGGTAAACATCGTCTCAATGTCACAGCTACCGTTCGCAATGAGCAGCAACGTCAGCGATGCGTTAATCTGCTTCCTAGCACATACCGTTGTTTGCATGAGGCGACGTGCGGGAATTGTGATGTAATGCGCAATTGTCGTATTCATCTAAACGCGGCTATCAAAAAGAAAAAAAAAGCAACAAGTATTCGTTCACGCCCGCACACACTGAATATATTCTTTCACACACACACACACACACACACACACACACACACTGTGTGTGCGTGCGTGCGTGTGAAAGAATATATTCAGTGTGTGCGGGCGTGAACGAATACTTGTTGCTTTTTTTTTCTCTTTGATAGCCGCGTTTAGATGAATACGACAATCGCGCATTACATCGAAATATATATATATATATATATATATATATATATATATATATATATATATATATATATATATATATATATATATATTGTTGAAGAAACGAAGGGGGCACACTTATGAAAATTGCATGTTTAATGATTTAACGTTTCGGCTGTGGCACGGCCGAAACGTTAAAACATTAAACATGCAATTTTCGTAAGTATGCCCCTTCGTTTCATCAACTACCTATGCACCGGACCTACTGAACTTTTCCTGGAATTGTGTATATATATATATATGAGTTGGGTATACGCCTAGAACGAGGCGTTTACCCAACTCATATACTAATAGCGCCAAACGGTATCAGTCGTGGTTAACGAGCTCTCTGCCTTTCATTTATCCGTCTTTCCCTTTCCACGAATAATAGTATGACACGCTCACCATCCGCTCATAAAAAAATGTGCCGCATTCACTAGTTTTGTAACAACTCCATTTATTATTATCCTTTACAAAAGGGCGAAATTCGAGAAGCAATCGGGTTTAACCCGATTTTACTGAATTTCGTTCGGGGTGCAAAAATCGGGTATTATCTGGTTTTACCCGAAAACGAAGGACTTTAAGTATGTCTCATCACGAACCCGCCTTCAAAGGCGCAGGTGTCGATAGAATGGCGACACCGCAATAAGAAAACAGACAAATTTTGGGAGTACGTGTTATGAACAAACTGACGTGGTGCCGAATCAGCCTGTAGAACAAATTTCGTAGCAGATACAAACTTCCAATCTTTTGCACATTTGTGCAGAGGACGCGTGAGCGTTCGTTAAAGTTGGATGTGATAAGCTTTAACGGCAGCGTACACGAAGGAGGCCGAAAGAGTTTCTACATTAACAATGGAAAAGTTTGTGTTCCTCACTTTGGTTAGCAGCACAGAAGGATTGCGAAGCTAGTATAGGAGCAAGCTTTAGCCGAGACCAACTAGTCTAGTTGGTGTTGCACTTTAGCACGGGAGCCCCGATCTAAATGAGTGAGGAAGGATAAATCGTTTTTCTCGGTGGCCGCTGTGCAGATTTTGATGAGGTTTGTTGTACTAAAAAGGAAAAGTTAAAGTGTATTAACTGTAGGGAAATGGGTCTTCAATTTAAACGATATGTTTATTTTCATTAACGATCCTGAAAATTGCAATTATTTCAAGAACTCAATTATCCAATTCACTGTCAGACCTGTTTGCCGCAATGACACACGAAAAAAAAAAATCCCTGTGTAGTCATCTACGTGCATTTCTTTTTAAGTGTTCGACGGAAATTTGTGTGGTCGGGAAGCACGTTTGACAGAATAAAATGCAGTCGCTCACCATGTAAAAAAAAAAGCAAAAATTCCGTTTCGGAATTCCTACGAGCACCGCGTTCCTTTGTTGTGTGTGTGTAGTTTGCGGCAAATACCAGCTATATATATATATATATATATATATATATATATATATATATATATATATATATATATATATATATATATATATATATATATATATATATATATATATGCATGCTTAGAAGCAGTTTTCATCAAGTGCACAATTCTCGGCAATTCAGAACGATGTAACAAGTCCGTGTGTATATATATCACTACTATGGAAGCAGGAATTTGCAAGACGCTCGTAAACATTGTACCCATTTCTCCATATCACTAGAGCTCTAAAAGCATACATTAAATCTGTCAGCTTCAGATGCTCTAACTGATGCAGTTTACGAAACTGCGTCATCTGTATTTATAGCAGATACGTTTGTGAACTTCTTGCTTCTGCTTTATTTTTTAGCTGAATCCTTGAATTTTCATAATTTCCATAAAAAAATTTTTTGAGGTCCCAAGTTAATATCCAGCTTGCTACAGTGGCTATAATTTCACTTATATCTTATACTCTGAAACATCAAATTTAATTAAATCGCTCTAGCTGTTCCCTAGAGCAAGCATTTTTGCGTGTGCTTCAATAGGCGGAATCGGAGCTGACCCCGAGCTAAAGCCTCCTCATAAGCAGCTATAGAGGCTGCAAAACGAACCACTTCACGGTGGAGGCAGCCACGGCTTTAACAGAGCGCATTCGCGGTGCCTACCTGAGCAAGGTAATCGTAACCTGACAGTGACGGAAGGTATTCGGTTAAATAAAATGTGGCTGGCGTGCTTGTGTTGCTGTTGTTCCTGCGCACAAATGTTGCTTGTCGTCCCAGCGGCCACGCCCAAATACCGCTTTCTCCAGCCCATCTCTCGAGCGCTCAGGAGAAATAAGGAAACATTTCATTAATTGTTGGAATCTAACCTGGAAACTATACCTCCAACATCCATCACATGAAATATCAGGAAAATTATTGAAAATCAAGGCTTTACTGTCGCTATATATGAACGACGTGTGCATTGAAGGTCTGCCGATTAATTGCGCCAAAGACAGTCGCAGTTTTGGCCTTTGCATACAACTCTCACCGCAATGTGTCCGGTCGCGGCCGTGTTATTCGCTCCCGCGACCTCGTATTCTGCCGCGAAACGCCCCGATTTGAGCCAACGAGACGGATAAACGAAGTGCAGTTGCCACGTCGTAACGCAGTCATGTAGAGACTCCAGCGATGACCCTCGTACTGAAAGGAGCTTCTCTGTTAAGAGGATACAAAAACGCTCAATTACACCGTCCCCGTTTCGCTATTCCCACAGCGCGCAACTTCGCTCTCGTCGGGCGAACCGCGGCGCGGCGCGTCTCAAAGCAGCGTATATTGCGAGGCGACGCCGCGCGTAACCGAGCTCGCGACTGCATCACGCGCTACCTTGCGCGTGCTCGAATGCGCGCGCGAAATAAAGGTCTCCGGGCCGGACTGCGTGGACCGCCAGCTGTGGCAGCTGGCCGCAGCCTCGACGCGTTTCGGAGAGGAGAGAGCGCAGCTGCGCGTCGCCGTAAATCGCTCGGCTCCCTCGGCGACCGCGAAAGAGACGTGCGCGCGGCCGAGCTGTCACTGAGGGCCAGCGCGCGACGCAGCTCGCTCGGCGAGGCCGCTATCAGCTGATGAGGCCGGTCGCGCACGGCCGTTGCCCGCTCGGCGAGCTGGCGTCTAATTGTGGCACGAGACGTCGTTTTCGCGACGCTATATCCACTTATCTAGCGAGTTTAGCTGTGCAATGTAGGCAAAGAAACTTGACAGTGGGGCCGCGCTCTGGCCACGTGCGAGGGCGTTCCGCTGCTTCCGCCGTCTCTGATGAGCCGTAATGAGCGCCGTAGCTGCAGGGTGGGAAACGCTGGAGTGCGAAGGACGGGCAGTCTGCACCGAGAAAGCGTGGCAGCGGTCGCGTCCGTCGACTGCGTGCTAAAATGATAACGGAGAAATCTACACCGTTTCGGGACCGTATAGCGTCGGTTCCCTAGTTTTGTTTCGCAAGTCATCGAGCACCGATGGTTCCATTGAACATGAATCGTGGCTCCGCACTCTAAAAAAAAAAAAGAAACTAAAGGGTGCACTCCGTCGCTTCGCGCCGCAGGCTCGCGCGGTCGAGCAGCAGGACGCAGCACGGTGGAGGAACTCACCTTCGGCCAGCTTGCGCGTGTAACGCGGCTGCCTCACAATGTGGTCCAGTCCCGTGCGCGCGTTCATCAGGGCGCGCAAGCACTCGACGCAGTGCAGCTGCAGCACGGCGTCCTGGAAGGACGCCTCGTGGTGACCGCTGAACGCGTCCAGCGCGCCGAACAGGGCGTCCAGGCCGTCCAGCTCCAAGAAGCGCTTCATCCACGACGAATCGGCGCGGCCCAGCTCGCGCTTGATGATGGTGAGCCGCGGCAGGTCCGCGCTCGCGAGCAGCTTGACGCACTCGTCGGGCTCCCATGGCCCGTCGCCCGGCCCGGATCCCAGGCGCGAGCGCGAGGCCAGGCTACGCCACCGCAAGGACATCTTGGTCGACGCGCGGTTCGCCGCGCGCGACGTTCTGTGCAGCGGCAGCAGGCGCTACAATCCGTCCGCCACGGCCGCCGGCGATAACAGGCACGCTCCTGCGGACAGCGCACAGGTGCCTCTGGCGGCGTGCGCGGCCGAGTCGGCTCGCTTTTGTCACCGGGAATCCCGTATAAAACAGCCGAGTGGAACGTGCCTTCGGTGACAGCTTCATCCGGCGCTTCGCAGCGGCCTTCCTCGAGTCTCCGGCAAGATGCAACAGTTGGAGGAGACGAGGCGGCTGCGTGCGCCCGCGACTCGTCCAGCCACCGCCCGCTGCTGTGGCTGCTGCCACTGGGGGCACTGTTATACTCAGAGGAACGCGGCGCGGAAACCGGTCTTACGAGATTGCGTCGTCGCCGGGACGAAGCTCCGTTTCTAAACAAGCCACATGTTGCGAGCTGCTCGCGCTGGGTGCGCCGGGAGCGCCTCTGTGGCCGAGGGAGCTCTCTCTCTCTATAAACACATGTGGCGAGATTCGAGACCGGCGTGTTGCATTCGGCGAAGGCGCCTCGGATGGCTTTGCGAGAGACTCGGTGACAGGTCACCCGGCCCCCACGGAAAAGTATACAACAATGTTGTCATCAGTCAACCTCGTTGTCATTGGAAGCACCAAGACGAAACTTGGCTCGTTTTGCTCTCTCAGAGCTCAACAAAAGAACGCGTGCGTTCGTGCTTCGATAAATGATGTTCTGCTTTTACGTCGCAATAGCTTCCGCTCATGTGCAGCACTAGTGGCCTTTATCGACTTCCGCGACAGGAAAAAAGAAAAGAAGGACATAGGTGTCTGACATTCGGGGCTCATGAATATTCTGTGTACGTTTGTGTAGGAGCAGCATGTGTTTTGAATCTGCGCAAAAATAGTCGCAAAATCGCTTTTATGAATAAAATTATTGCGCTCATTTTGTTTATCTTTCCCAGTTATCTTGCAACAGAACTGCTTGTTGGCCAAGTTGGTGCTTGCTAAAATACATGTTTTTTGCCGCAAGTTGTCTTCTATGTGGCTTCCTTTTGTGTGCGTTTTAACTTGCGGCAAAAAGAAAACATGTCTTTTACCTAATTATCTAGTTGGGGAGCGATGGGCAACTGAGTGAGTTTCGACACGTGCTAGGCCCCCCTAGAAATTATGTACGCGATATTTATTGTATGACTTATTTTTTAGGACGACCGTGTTTGACTTGCAGGCTTTTGATGCTTCTGCGATCCATAATTACTAATTATTGTTCGGTCTGCACACATGGCAACATTATGGATGCGGGAAAGTGGCAGGAAAGCGAAGATGAAAGTTAAAATAATACGTTAACATATTTTTTTCGCTTAATTTTTCTGATATCTTAATGTTGCTTTAAAGCCCCCTCAAACATTTCCGACGCCACTTAATTCCTGGCAAATCCTTCACAGAGGATACGTCCCACTGCAAACCCGAAGAACGACGACTGTATTGGCTATTGAACTTCTGTTTAAATTCATTTTACATTTAAAAATGATCTAATTAATTTATTTGTGCGACTAGATTCTTGGATAATCATCCAGTGTAGAGTTGTACCATTAAAACGAGACACTACAACTACTGCTACTACTACTATTACTACTGCTGCTGCTGCTGCTGCTGCTGCTGCTACTACTACTACTACTACTACTACTACTACTACTACTACTACTACTACTACTACTGCTACTACTACTACTTTTTTTAAGCAAGCGCCTTGAGTCAACGCATGCTTCAGTATAAGTAACAAAACCAAAAGAACCGAGACCGCTACTTCGGTGCTTAAGGTGAAAAAGCAATACTATGAATTCGTGCGATTACGCCCTTAATGAAGTTAACAAGCCGTTTGTTGCCCTGCACCATCTTCATCCCTACCCGAAACAGCTACTCTGTGTCCGCAAAATGCGCTGAAGAACACACGCACACACACACGCATGCTATAATCGTATTTGTACGTACATGCCTTGCTATTTTGAGTTTTGCTCACTTTTTTCTTTTTATGTACTTTATAATCTGGCTTGTTCTATACATTTG
The DNA here is from genome assembly GCF_050947875.1 of Dermacentor variabilis. Lineage (NCBI taxonomy): Eukaryota > Metazoa > Arthropoda > Arachnida > Ixodida > Ixodidae > Dermacentor > Dermacentor variabilis. The sequence goes on from NC_134571.1 coordinate 37,338,553, forward strand.
TAGTTGTGTTGTTACCTTTCATTCCCTTGTAGTTAGATTGTGCCCCCCCCCCCATCTTATGTAAGGCCCTCCACCGGCCCCTTATGGTATGTAAATGAAATGAAATACAATGCAACATAAAATGGGTACGATTGAAATAATACAACGTATGGGCAGCTCTGTACTTTCTTCAGTTGCTCTGAATGCACCTCTGTAACTTCTCCTTTATTCAAAGCTGGCTTAAAGAAAGTACAGAAAAAATTAATCGAATTATTCACTTGAAATTCCTGTTTCAACTAATTAAACGACAATATTTAATGAACATTCCTGATACCATATTCTTTTCCAGCGGATATGCTACACGTCAGTGGATTAATTTAACTATCTCTTCCTTTACCATGATAAAAAAATATCCTCTCAAAATACTTTTTTTCCGCTGGGCCGTACTAGACTGGGACGCGCTTACTAACGACTTTGTGTTACTACTGTCAATACCGAACTTGTCCGTTTATCCCATTAAACAGTATTCTCTTGTATGGTTTGGCTGCCATTTATGTAAGCCTGCCAACATTCCCATTGGCTATTGCAGCAACAGTTAATTAACAAAATAAGTTTCTGCGTGGGTCAAGATTCTAAATGATCTGAAAGGGCCGCTCTTTGTGTACTAGCAGAAGTGACAATGTGGAAAGTTGGGCTAGTTGGTGATTAATCATCATACCTTGCTGGTGAAGCAGCGCTCTGACAGGGACACAGTGAAGACACAGAAGAAAAGACGATACTCGCAGTTGCAAGTGCAGCGAGTGTCGTCTGTTCTTGTGTGTCTTCACTGTCCGTGTCAGTGCCACCAGCAAGGTATGATGATAGCAGAAGTGGGTTCATGAGAACAAACAGCTTGGACTATAACAACCTTTAGTAACGAACAGAACGCTTTAAAGCATACCACTGCCGTTTTACTGTATAAGACTCGGCTGATTCGCAGCTGCGAGCGCTAGTAATAAAATCTCTCGAGGCTTCAACAGTTAACACCCAAAGGAATTCGCGTTAGCGGTATGCGGCAACGTTCTAATAGGGCCCAAGCGCCGATGTCTATTCTTCAACCACAATGGCTAAGACATTCCGTGCACGGGGACGATGTATCACTGATCACTTTACTGGGCACTCAAGAAGAGCAATGACGCAACCGCTTCTCTGTATAGCATAAACGTTACTGAGTTTCTCCTGACTGAAAACACATGGAAGAAGGCCGCGGATACGCCATTTGAAATCAGTTCACGGTAGTCTAAATGAGACCGCGCCTTATTGGAGAATGTTATATCGACTACGGCTTATTTGCAGTGAATGCTTAGTCGATGGCGCTGAGCTGCGGAGCTCAAAGTCGAGGGTTTGATCCCTGCTGCGGCAGCCGCATTCCGGTGGGGGCGGAATGCTAGAAGACTCGTTTACTTAGATTCTGGTGCACGTCAAAGAACCACAGGTGGTCAAAATCAGTCCGGTGTGTCCCACAACGGCGCGTGAAACCCGAGTGTTTGATTAAAATTTAATGGACGGCGACTTTAGCACTGCTCTTAGTTACATGAGCGCCAACATCAAGATAACGAGTATGCGCACAGATCAGGCCATTGTTATAAGGAGACGCAGTCGTTGTACTGCTTATTTTACAGCAACCATTTATATGACCAATAGGTCATATACGGGGTGTTTTATTTTTAACAGGATTATGCGTTACATGGTCCCGTTACGAGAAAATCGGTCGTAGTCGGCGTGACCGAAAGATGGTACCAAAAATGGCCGACAGCGCAGTGAGAAAATACACGTCGAAAATGCTCGGACTGACGTCAAATCTATCAGGGAAGTTCATGTAAACGACGTAAATAACGGCTTTGAAAAAACATTTTTGGTACATTTCGGTCTGGGTGGAAATCAAATCCGGGTCCCCGGCTGCGAGACGAGCAAGCTTCTCCGACGCCACCGCGGCTCCAGGGTTCTGGCTGACTGAAGGTGTGACTTAGTGCATGCGTCATTGGACACGTGATGGCGCAGGCGGCGCCACGTCAGGAGTGTATAAAACGAGCGCGTTCATAACGTTCGGAGGTCTACAAACGGAATAATGCCTCCGCATTCGTACACCTAAGCAGTCTTAAGTGTCTATGCCGAATATTATTGTTAACAGAAATTTTAAAAATCACCCGTGACATGTAGCAAAATTCTGCAAAGTTCTTGAGTCGGGTTACTCTCAGAGATATACACTATTCGCACGAGAAATGAAAGTGAATATTTGACTAATTAACAAAGCTTGCTACTTAACATTTAAACTGATTACTTTACGCCACAGGTCGCAATTTGCGTATTGTAAGCGGTGACTGTTAAAGTCGTATCCACTTAGAACGAACTCTAAGGATGACACCAGTTTCGAGATATGCTTTCTCAAAATGTTCAACGAAATGCATTGGTGTTCCAGTAACTTTTGAGCTTGAATACATCAAATGAGTTTTGTTAGAAAAAGCAAGTCGAACAACCGTCCATTTTTACGGCAAGTTCGACTAAGCGCATCTCAACATTGGCGCTTGTTTCAAAATTCGTTCCAAGTGGATATGCCTTGTGAAATCACTGGCTTCAATTTGTGCATTGCAATATGTCCGCTAAATTAATAAGTTCAACAGTTACTTAGTTAGATTTTGTTAATTGGTCCATTGTACGCATTGGTTTCCAGTATAAGTAATGCACACGTCTTTGAGTAAACTAGCTCAATGAGTAGATTCTCACGGGAGAGTAGCGGCGATGTTGCTCAAAATCCTCTTCTGCTTTCACATGCAGACTGATGCAGCCCCGTCTCTTTATTGTAAACGTTCAAGCAAGAGATGTCTCTTGCTCTTCCCACGCCCAAATGTTGTTTGCGATACCTTGAACGACTGTATATTTGTTGTTACACTCCTGATGTGAAGTGTTGACCCTAGCAAATTGCACAAGGAACTGCTTGATGTCGTTACTGCCTTGTCAACTAAATTTGACAAGCGTCATACGGAAGTAACGGAAATTTCCACCGAGTTAAAGGAAAACCAAGAGGTACTTACGCAAAAGGTCACAGATCTTACAGAAAGATTTTTAACTTTGAAATCTATTGTTGGATCTATTGAAGATGCGTCAGCCTCCCAGCTCAAACTAACCGCCTTGTTCATGAAACTGTTACAACTGAAGGTGCCGCACTCAGCTCAAGGCTATTTGGAATATCGGTCCCGAAGGGATAACTTATTATTTTAAAGCATATGTGACAGTGCTAACGAGACGTGGGCACAGTCTGAATACTGTGTTATAGATTGGCTGTCGCGCCATCTAAGATTGAATGTTACCGAAGGTATGATCGACAGAGTGCACAGGCTGGGTTCGTTTGAGCAACTAACGACACAACCAGCTATCATCAAGTTTTCGTCTTTTAAAACTTTCAGAAAGTTCTCTTTCTGAAAGCTAAGCTGAAAACAGCTGGCATTTCTGTGGGCCAAGGCTTCTGCAGATCAACACGGTTGTCACGAAAAAAAAAAGTAATTGAATACTGAAAACCTAGCGGCCAGCCCTTTTCACTGCGCTTTAACAATCTTATCATCGCGAAAAAATGCTGCATCTTCTACGCAGCCACTGATACCGTTTGTGAAGTTGACTCCCCTCGTGAGGCACGCCTACCTAGTAATCGCAACGCGGCTTCAAGCACCACTGGCAATCCGTCAGCGTAGTTATCTGCCCGCCATGCAAATGATGCCTATTCTATTTAGCAATGCACGCATTGTGCTCAAGAGGCGAACGGCACTCTCAGCTATTATTGATTCATGTTATGCAGACATTGTTATTTCATCCGAAACTTGGCTTTCTGCAAAAGTTCAAAGCAGTGAAATTTCGACTGTGAAAAGAAATGCGTTATTTATCGATATGACCGCGACATTCGTCTCGACGGGGGTGTCTGGATCGCTGTGAATGAAAAATTTCCTTCCTCAAGTGTCCCAGTCGTGTCAGCTTTAGAAGTGCGTGCGTGTTGCCATTGACAATAGGGATTGTAATTTTTGCGCAGGTTACAGACCCACAACTGCACCCCGTTCTTTCTGTGATGAACTTCATGACGTCTTAAATAATGTTGTTACGCGATGCCCCACATTGCCTTTTTTTTTGTCGGGAGATGTCAACTTTCCAAACATCTCATGTCACAATGGCACTATGGCACTATTACAAAAAGTTCTTCGGAATGCGCACAGTTTCTTGATGTTTGTTCCGATTTCAACCTCGCACAACTTGTTGACGAGCCCACTCGTACTACTGCAGTTTCCGCTAATATTCTTGACCTCATTTTTACTACTACACTTGACTTAGTTTCCAAACTTACTTACATCCCTGGTTTAAGTGATCACTTGCTTATTCATTTGACTTTGTGTGCGCATGTTTCTACTAAAAAGAGCTTTAAGGTAGTTCGTGATTACAAGCGCGCCGATACGGCTTCTATCACGGCAGAAATAGAATCATTCACAGATGCTTACACCGCCGGTTTTGACGAGCGCTCAGTTAGGAAAACTGGCAACTTTTCAAAAAATAGGCTATTATTTGTCGTTGCCAGCTATGTGTCTCAAAGAAATATACCCTCAAACACACGATCGCCACGGTTCAACAACTCTCTTTAACGCCTGCGCAACAAAATAACGGTTATTCCGTCGGGCCAAGCAAACGAATTTCCCCGATCATTGGTCATCGTACCGCCAAGTGGAAAAAGAGTACATCCAAATGACTAGAAACACTACAAATACCTACTTGAGTGCTACATTGCCCTCGTTTCTTCAAACGAGCCCGCGCAAGTTTTGGAGTGTTGTTAATGTCGCTAAAACAAACATTATAAATTTAACTTACCCTGATGGCATGTGTATTCCACCTAATAAATATTGCAGTGTTTTGAATGAGGCGTTTGTCTCTTTCCTCAATACTAATATAATCGCCGATTCCCCGAATGCGCCAAGTTTAAACTTCCCTGTAATTGATCCCATGATAATTGACTGGATTGGTATTAGCCGGCTAATCAATAACGTAAAGATTTCGTTTGCAGTGGGCCAGACAGTATTAATTCCAAAATATTAAAATGCACTGAAGCGTTTTCATCTGTTATTCTTTCTAAAATTTTTGCTCTGTCGTTGCAGTATTCCTCGCTCCCGCGTGGAATAAAGGAAGAAAGGAAAGGTGGTGCCAGTCCCAAAGTCAGGTAATGCGCATGCTCCCGAAAACTACCGTCTCATTTCATTGACAAGTATCCCATGCAAACTTTTGGAACATATCATTTAGTCTCACCTTATTGACCTTTTGGGGCCCAATCCATTCTTTCATTCCTGTAAACATGGCTTCAGAAAATTGTTCTCGTGCGAAACTCAACTAGCTTGCTTTACTAATGATTCTTTTGCTGCAACTGACAATAAATTTGACGTTGACTGCATCTTCTTGGACTATGCTAAGGCCTTCGATACCGTAACGCACGATCTACTAAACCTCAAACTTGGTCAGCTTAACATTGTTCCTGTAGTATTAGCTTGCATTAAGGACTTTCTTTCTAATCGAACCCAGTACGTGACTTCTAATATTGCTTCCTCTGCTTTTTCATCGGTTACATCAGGGGTCCCGCAGCGATCTGTCCTGGGGCCTTTGCTCTTCGTAATTTATATTAACGACCTACCTGACTGCGTGAACTCGTCTTCAATTAACTTATTTGCTCATGACTGCGTGATATATCATCAGATTAGTGACCCCGTCGATTCGACTAAACTACAAGACCGGAACAATTTATTCATATGGTGTAAGGCATGCAACATGAAATTAAACGTGAATAAATGTAAATATATGCGCACTTCACGTCGCACTAACAACACTGACGCACGCATGTATTTTCTGAATAACACCATGCTCTGTCAAGTTAATTTCTGCAAGTATCCCGGCCTTTGTATGACTCACGATCTATCATGGCACAAGCATGTTGAATATATAACCTCTAGCGCTAGTCGCACGCTAGGCTATCTGCGCAGAAACTTTTTACGCTCTTCCTGCATCTTTAAAGCTGACACTCTACAAAAGACTTGGTCGCTCAAAATTAGAATATGCCTCGGCCATCTGGGATCCCCCTCAAGCATCACTTACCCTCTCCTTCGAAGTCATTCAGAATCGCGCGACCCGCGTAATTCTATCTAGTCACTCTCGTCATTGTAACGTAACTCTCATGAAGGAAACCCTTAGCATACGGGATCTCTCAGTACGTCGCGCATACAGTCGTCTCTGCCTTTTCCACAAGATTCACCCCAACCCGTTATTAAAAGGGAAACCTTAACGCCTGCTTCTTACTTTTCATGCCGCAGCGATCACCTTCACATAGTTTTCGTGCCATCTTAAAAAAAACGCGTACCATTACTCGTTTTTTTCCTCGTACGTGCAATGACTGGAACCACCTTCCCGCATCGGTCGCCACTATTACAGACGCATCGAGATTCAAGACTACTGTTCTCCATGCCATCTAACAAATCATTTATTCATTGCTGTGTATTCTTTTTTGTGCATGTACCACTTAATTCTGGAGCGCCTATGGACCTTGAAAGTATGTAAAGTAAATAAGCAAGCAAGCAAATAAATAATACCACATGATATTTCTAAAAGTTCTGCTAACGTTAACATAAAACACCGAAATATATATATATATATATATATATATATATATATATATATATATATATATATATATATATATATTAGCACACAACTCGTCTACTGTGACTTAGCGAAGCAGTCAGTAAAAGAGAAAAAATACTTCTTTGAAGAAGCACTTATTTAAATAAATGATACCTAGTTGTTATTGCTGATGTACGTTTCGTTAATCAAGTGGAACAATTTTTTTAATTGTCTCGAAGAGTGCTTGTGCTGTGTATATTTCTGAGTGAAAGTTGGCACTCGAGTCAGTTCACTGAGGTTCCAAAGGCACAAAGCTCGTCCCAAATGCCGAAGCCAATTTCGTGCCAATTTTTAGGCAACATCGAGTACATATTATATAGGGTACTTCGTTTTCTGGTTTTCTATATTTTTAGGAATTCGGGGAGGAGGGGTGGGGGGGAGTAAAAGTCGGCCGTTATTTGTAAAGCCGAAAATAAATCAGCCTTTTGTGTCTGGCATGAAAGCTGGGGACGAATTGGTGGTTTTGTTTTCCGCAGTCCAAGTTCTAGGTTCTGCTAACTTTTACAAGCATTTAACACAAGCAATATGGTTTCCTCTTGGACACAAGCTTTCCATTTAAACAAGCCAAATCACTCGCAAGAACATGCAACGGCAAGGAGAGCTGCTCGCCAATCATGTGACATAGTCACCTATACGATATCCTCATTTGCAGGCGTTATTAACACATTTAAAACAAATCGCATCAATATAAAGGACAAATAGAGATGTGTTTGACGATATTTTCTTTACCTTATATACGTCACTCTTTAACAAACATAAGCACAAAAATTTGTGCGCACATCCATACTTCGCACAAGGTGGGATGCTTTTCCTTATCTCACAAGTCCTTGCCGACGTAATTTCTATTTCAGTGTTCCTTAGCAGACTTTTTGTGTCTTTAGTCATTGTCCGTGGTCGTACTGTTTTACTGTTTCCCAATATAAGCTCTTGTAACCAAATGGCATGCCAACTAGACAGAACACCAACTGGACGAATCGGCCGCACCTCATTGTACGTAACGCAGGTCAGTAAGCAACCTCTCAACGCCCCAGCTAGCATTTGCAATGCAGAGCAATCGCGGCGCAGCGTTAATTCGTTTCCTTGCGCGTTAACGCAGTTTAGATTTATGCGACGTGCAGGAAATGCGATGCAATGCGCTATTGTCGTATTCGTGTAAACAGAGCTACTAAAAAATGTTAAAAAGAGGTTTTAGTCCACTGGAGGCTGGCAGGCACTGAATATATTTTGTTTTCATGTATGCCAGTTTCCGCTTGACCGCTAAGCGAAAGCGAAGTATATAGTATATCAATATGATAAGAATATCACTAACATGGTATAACTTGACCACTTGCTCACACAAAGCGGGCAGCGTTCATTAGTTTTCTAACACCTGCATTTGTTATCATTTACGAAGAGCCAAACTTCAGGGAGAAATCGAGAAGGGAGAAATCGAATGAGCTGATTGACTGGTTGAGCGCTAACTCACGCGAAGGCGACAGTATCACCGATACCGATAATCTCGGAGTACGTTCCCATAAGTTGTTGGTGACTTTTGGGCCTTGTAACAGCACGGGAAAGAGCACCGTTCATCACTACATATGGTCAGCAATACATCGAACTTCCCTCTGTACATGGTGCAGTACTGTCGATGCGGGCAAGTTTTTCCATCAGCGGACGCCGGGTGCCAATTATACATGCCTCATTATGCTCGCAACTTAAATTCTTGGTTCTTCCCCGTTTTTACCGGGCGCAACAGAAAAAAAAGAAACCTTAACACAGACATGCGGGCGATTTGGTTCATTTACCGAGAGAGGTAGAGAAAAAGAAAGGTAAGGCAAGGAGGTTAACCAGAAAATGTTCGGTTTGCTACCGTATACGGGGGGAAAGGAAAAACTGTTTAAGGAGATTATAGAAGAGAGAAGTAGGAGCGAAATTTATTATTTTATTTGGGCAGAGTATTGACGCAACCAGTATTTGTTGTGTCTATGCACTCATATTCGCGGCCTAGTGCATCTGCAATGTGCGCGTTATGTTTTACGAAGTGAAAAGAAATTGCACCTCTGCGTGTGCATACCAAGGCCGAAAGGCCAAAAAAAGGAAGCCTGCGGACAGCCTGCGGTTGTAACGCGACCTTAACGCAGCGCTCGTGCTGTGTCTGCCTGTATTGACATTCCATCCGCGGGTGCTGTTTCTTCTGTGTTATTTTGTGTTTTTTTTTTTCGTCTGTACTAGCCTGTGCATCTGCCCTTTCCCATCACTCCACAGTGAGCAACAGCAGGCCTAGAGACACGCTCTTCCAACCAACCTTTCCTCCTTTCTCTTCACCAAAACACTCCGTTCCCTCTTCTTCTTCATCCTCCTCCTCCTTTATGAGCATCGTCAACCCTCAGAGGCGACTCTGTAGCTACAGCGCTGTGCTGCTGGCCACGAGGTTGCGGTGTGGAATTTCGGAGATGACGGCCGCGTGCCGATGAGGTCGGAATGTGAGAATGCTCTCCATGGTGCTGACATTCCTGTGCACGTTAAAGAATTGTATCGCGTTGAACGACACTTCCGGTGAATTTTCGCCCCGGTGGTCTCCAGTATTACGGAATCCTCTCTACTACGGCAGCCCGAGCAGTTGACAGTGCGTAGTTTTGGCAAGCCAAGGCACGCTGTTTCGGCAACCTCGCCGAATAAATTGTGGGCGTGGTCAGCAGCTGACACCTGAAATATTGTACGTGTTACACACGCTGCGGGTTTACAGTGCCTACGGTGTAATTCGTTCCATATCGTACAGCAAAAAAGTTTCACAAAACCAGTGTGTCGGAACGGAACGAAAACGAAAAACAAAACAAACAACGACATTTTTTACCGCAACGAAGACGTAACCGAAACGTTATTTATTATTTTGTTTCGAAGTGAAACCGAAATATTCTTTTTATCTGTTTTCAGTGCACCGGGAACGTCGGCAATCTGAAACAACCGACGTCAGGCATCGTCAGGATGAGCGCGTCTCGGAAGTGCGCATTAGCGCGTATCTCAGGCAGGGATAGTGCGAGCGATAACCGGTCAAGCGCTCCACTAATCTAAGCCTGCCGTTCGGTGCATCTAGGGCTGGCGCGCAGTAGAGCTCATCGTTTCTTTTTCTACGTCTACAGAGCTTTGTCACCCAAGTTTTATCGTTCGTTTAATTTCGCTTTATCAGAACAGCGGTCTCACATTTCGGCGAGTACCCTGGAAGGTGTGCTGCTTCTGAGTTCATGCCCAGCGCTTTGACTCTAAATTATGAATTCTGAGATGATGCTCAGTACCTTGACTCTGAGTTATTATACATTCTGAGATCATGCTCAGTGCCATGACTTAAGGCACTGAGCATGATATCATAATTCATAATTTAATTATTGAGAACAATAAATACTAATGCAAAGAAGGGGTAAGGCGTGCAGACACGGACACAAGAGAAGTGGACAACACGAACGCCAACTATCAACTGAAGGAAGCACTAAGATGTTTCGCCTATGAGCTTCCTTCAGTTGATAGTTAGCGTTCGTGTTGTCCACTTCTCTTGTGTCCGTGTCTGCACGCCTTACCCATTCTTTGCGTTATGAATCCTTACCAACTAGCTCAGCTTTCTGTCATTCTAATAAATACTATGTTCTTATCGTTACTCTGCTTCGAAATTTTTTGCATGCCAACAGAAGCCGTTATTTTTTCTTTCGCTCCGGAACAGAATTAGAAGGGAACTTTAAGTGGAATGAAACTAAAACCAGAACAAAAAGTTTTTCTTTCCGACGCCTTACACAAAAACAAAATCCGTGGGAGATTGTTAGAGCTTTACTGTAGTTTAAAAGTGGAACTAAATACAAGGGAGGGATTTACCAAATCACCTTGCGAATAATTCATCTCTGAGCAGTATTCGTGGGCCTTCTGTTGCGAGCACGCGGCTTAAAACGAGCGTTATGTAAAAGAAAAAAAAAACTGTATGAAAATGTCACTGTGAAAAGCATATTGTTTCCTTATTCCTTGCTAAACTGCGAGCCCATTTAACTTTTAAGAAAATCTCCTGTTACACTGGGGAAGTCATCACATCGCAAACAAGACGACCACAAAAGGAATAAAAGGGGGATCAGCGAGGGCGCTGCGCCCAAGATTGATTTACTAGCGATAGGGAAAACCAAAACATATACACAAACTAATGCGTATTTATAAAATTCATCGCGTCATCCATATTTTGCTTATATTTTCTGCTTTTCCGATGACTGCAAAAATCAGTTGCAAAGGCAAATCCCACGCTGACCCATTTCGTTGGCTCTTTCAGCAGCTTTCATAGTTGGGCGTTGGTGGGTCGTCGGATCAGCAAGGATAACGTTCGTTCGCTCTCGTTTGCTATCTCTCTCTCTCTCTCTCTCTCTCTCTCTCTCTCTCTCTCGTTCGTTCGTTCGTTCGTTCGTTCTGTCCACTTACATTGACAATAATTATCCATGATTTCTGCGCAATTTTTATTGTGTTTGCCTTCGCGCTACGATGCGCTCCGCACGTATCAACTTGCCCAGCAACAAGTTATTTTGAGTATCATTAGCCGTTCAACGTCTGATAATACTGTGGCCGATAACCGCCCATTGCGGAGCCCTTCAAGATTTTCTCCCGATTGTCGGACAAGAGTCAGCGATGATAAGATATCTAACTTCAATGCAGTCTCCATCATTGCAGTATTTGTATATAGATTACGTGGGGCGGTGCTCTGCGCTACCAAGAAAGCGTAATCTGACAACAGCTGTTGGGTTCGAGGCGCGGTATTCAAGTGTATATCAGGCTCGTCTTATCCATGCGGTAGGTTCTGCGAAGAAGAACTGGGTCGTGCAGCCGAGCGCAAGCAGGAATTGCGTACAGAGGATCCGGCAGCCTACCAAGCCGTTGTTTAAGTAACCATCGGGATTAACCCAATGATAAACACCATGACAGCTTCGTTGAAATTAAGAAAAAGAAATGAGCATGGGCAGGGCATCTAATGAAGAGGGAAGATAACCGATGGTCATTAAGGGTTACGGACTGGATTCCAAGAGAAGGGAAGCGTAGCAGGGGGCGGCAGAAAGTTAGGTGGGCGGATGAGATTAAGAAGTTTGCAGGGACAACATGGCCACAATTAGCACATGACTGTGGTTGTTGGAGAAGTATCGGAGAGGCCTTTGCCCTGCAGTGGGCGTAGCCAGACTGATGATGATGATGATGATGATGATGATGATGATGATGATGATGATGATGATGATGATGATGATGATGATGATGATGATGATGATGATGATGATGATGATGATGATGATGCAACATCAGGGGCGCACATTTCAGCTTCGCTAGTTAGCCATCTGTACGTCGTGCTTGGGCGGTGATTTTTTTTAGACTTAGTGTCTTGTTTGGCTTGATTCTTAGAGAGCAGGCATAGCGCTCTGAACGAATCTCTCCCGAGCAACGCATCCCTGGAAAACCGGATGCCTGGCCAGGGAGCTGCTAGCACCCATTTTATAGATCGGTAGGTGTCCGGCAGCGGGGATCGAACCACGCACCTCCCGTGATTGAGCTGGCTGTCCAGCCACGGTTGCGGCTACACCCCAGAAAATATTTACCTAAAAGAGCAATGCATTTCGCGGCACACTTCGAGCTCGTATTTCTCTAAACTGGTGCTAGGCACAATTAAAGTTTCCAACAAAAAGTTACCGTTCGTGTACTGAATGGAACATGACCCCTACAGCCATCATACGAAATTTTGCATGATTTGTAAAATTTTCTAATTAATAATCTTATTTTCTTGTGGAGGCGTTCGGCCTTCTCGCGTCCCCTCACTTTCGGCGTCCCAGCAAAACACACGCGATAGTGGAGATTTGGTTTTGTAATTTCCGGCTGCGACGACGAAAGATGGCGCTAGTGTACTAGTAAAATCCCTCAATAATTTAAAGCACGGAAAGGCTTTGATCCAGCCGACAACGCCAGCGATAGGCTGATCGGTGACATGTGACCTTGCTCCGCCCCTTTGCCGGCATGAAAGTTCCTGCGCGCCGGGCGAAGAGCGCGCGTTCCGCCTGTTGTGCTATGCACATCGCTGCGATAATTTCTTTCCGGGAGGGTCGAAATGCCTTGTTGCTATGCGGATGGGTGCCGAAACCGGACGAAGGATGGCAAGAAGTTATTTTGCATCCCGAGCGGCAACCAGAACCTAACCAGAAGAAAAGTATGGTTGCACAGAATTGGACGGAAGGACTTTGAACCGTCGGTAACTGCACGACTATGCGAGGCAAGTAACATAGAAGGATAGAAAGGTGCGATATAAAGCATGCACGTGCGTGTGTCGAGCTGTGATAGTACTTAACTCGCGCGCATAAATGTTGATGGCCGAAGTTTGTGGTGATTATTTATTTCAGTTCGGTATGGGGGAGCCTGCTGAATAGGTCAGCATGACCTAGGATGCGAAGGACCGAAATGCTTTGTTGCTGTGCGGGTGGGTGCCGAGATCAGGCGGAGGACGGCAACAAGTTATTTTGCATCCCACGCGGCAAACAAAACCTAACCAGAAGGTAAATGTGGTCGCATAGAATTGGACGGAAAGACTGAACGGTCGGTAACTGCACGACTATGCGAGGTAAGTAACGTAGAGTGATACGAAAGTGCGAGAGAAAGTATACACGTGTGTGTGCAGAGTTGCGATAGTATTTCATTCGCGCGCATGAATGTCGGCGGCCGAAGTTTGTGGAGATTATTGATTTTAGTGCATTATGAGCCAGTTGACTTAGCAAGTGCAGTATTGCCTAGCATGCAAGTAAATAGCGGGGCAGAAGCGCCTTAACTCGTTGACAAATATCCGCATTGCGTTACGTGCGATAAAAAATCACAAATTTCAGCAGCGAATTCTACTTTTACACTTTCCTGTGTTTGTGCGCGCGTTGTTAACTGCGTTTTACAATATGTCCAAAAAGTCATTTCCAACTCTGCATTTCCTAATCGTATTTTGTGCATTGCATATGTGAATAAATATATTTCTAAATGCCTGCATTACTCTGCTTTTAAAAACAAATACTGCATAGCCTTTGCTACTGGCCACCAAATAATAAAGTATAATACAACATATCAAAGTACATTACATGCAGCTACGGGCTTGTTCCTTCCAAGTTTTCCTTACACTCGAAGATATTTCAGTAATCGGCGATGCCATTTTACTGGTGAAATACACACAACTGCAAATTAACATAAGAAAAACGCCAGAAGCGATACACGGATTGCCAGCAAAACATAGTGCAGTAATAGCTAGGCCAATTCGCGTGCGTTTCGTATAAGGGCCATCTAATTCTTACGGGGCTTTAGCGGTGCCCGGAAGCGAAAAGCATAAACACAATAATGCGCGTCATGATTCAAGTTTATGTGGCGACGTCGCACGGTTCACAAGAACAGTCAACCGCATTCACGCACGCACACACATCACGTTCGATGTTGGTGTGCCGCGAGATTAGATCGCGCTGGCAGCCCGAACAACATCGAGGAGACTCTCTGACACGATCCATACCTCCGCTTTAGAATGTCACGACAGTTGCACTGGCTCGTAGCACTGAGCCACAAACACAACAGCCGTCGTGTAATCGCTGCACGGCTGTTGGCTGTTGGCGTACTCGTTTCCACACACACACAGGGCGTTCAGCTGCCGTGAGGGTCGCACGTTTCAGCGACGTTATGTCGAAAGTATTCCGGTCCTAGCGACTGCCCGCCTTCTTTTTTACATGAATTATCCGTTCAAAGTAACCGCTATGTGTACGCAGCACACTTACAAGCAAAAGAATTCACCGAGCAAACCGAATTAAGCGCAAGCAACCACCAAGGCTCGCGCGGTGATTGAGCGCAAACGAACGAAATGCAAAACATGCAGAATCGAGGCGATCAAGGACTCATTCCGCTCTCTTGAGCGTTTTTCTTTCGGCGCTCATTCGAAATTAGAGGACTAGATTTAGCAGTTCTGGCCCTTCTTTCTTCTTTCACCAGTACGGAAATAAAACCAGTAGGTTTTATTTCCGCGCGTGTGCAGATATTTTTTCACCTCACGAATGCCGCGGCGCCGCGGTTTAGCGTGGGCGCCGTCTGCTACAGGAGCTTCCTAGGTGCGCGCGCGGCAGATGTCGCTACCTTAAACATTATAGAGGGACCTTAAGTACTAGTGCCTCCTGACGGTAAGGCGCCGCTGGGTTGACTCCGGTGTAAAAGGAACTTTCTTCTTTTGTATCGACTGCGGACTCTCAGGCTTCGGATTTCCGGGGTGGTCGCTCTACCATCTGAGCTAACCAGGTGGTCAGCAGATTGCCATGTGGGGCCGAATTATTTGACAAATAGTGCGTTGTTAATTATTAATAGAGAAAACGGAGCGAGCCACGAACCATCTACCTCTCTCTTTCCTTGTATACCTCCCGCTACTCCTTATTCCAGTGAGCAGTAGCAAGCTAGAGACACGCTCTTCTCGCCTATATCTCCTCCTTTCTCTTAATTTCCTCCTTCTTGACAAAACCATTACCAGAGGCTAATGCGTCGCGTAGAATTCTCATGCGCTTGGATGCATGCAGTGAGCTGCCGACTTGTTAATTCGGCATTTTTCTGCTGTCCTCCTGCTTAGTTCCGATGGCAGAGTCACCGCCCCGGAAAGTCGGGTCCTGGGTCAAATCCCGGGCCAGGACGCATCTTTCGTCTACTGTGAAGCGTTCGCAAGTCCGCATGGGTTTGCTTTTTCTCAAGCGAAGCTTGTATTTACTCACAATTGGCGTTGTTGTGGTCACGCAAAAAAAAATATATAGCTGCTCCCAGAGCAGAGCAGCTGCGGTAAATGGCAATTTGATTAGTTGACAGCGGCGCCGGCGCCGGAGCGCGAGTCATTAGCAAGGATTCCAGCTGCATAGGCGCGCGTTCACGCCACGCATGCAACCAATCAGAGCCGCTTCGCTTCTGCCGGGGAGGGAAAGGGCAGGAAAGAGTTGCGCGCGCGCTTCGCCGGCTTCGTTTTCGTTCAATTCAGGGCGCTATTCTGGACATTCCGCCATTTTCTTCGATGCGTGACGTAGACACGACGTGACTAAAATGGCACCGATGGCCCCATTTTGCTTTCGTAACGTGACACCAACTTGATGTTTTGTCTAAGAAACTGAAATGAAGGCGCTGAACGTAAGGTTCTCGGTAAAGCAAAAAACTTTTCCTCCGCAGTAAAAATAAAGCAGCTAGCTCAAAGCGCATGATTATTCCGTCGAAAACGCCTCTCGCTTCCGCCGTCTGCTGCGTACTAGCCGTCGTCTGCTTCATAAGGTAAGATGCGTGTCCCCGGGAAATGGAATGAGTCATCGTATGTTGGCGCCAACGCGTTTGTTTTCTACCTTGAGACAACATACGCGACCTATCAGTGGTGATGCGCGCGCGTTCTAGGCCACGTTATCGCTATCTCGTGAAGCGCAAGTGACTCAGCCCGACTCGGCTGGCTTAGAAATGGCCGAACATCATAGCGTTGCGCGCGCCAGAGATATCCACTAGCGCGACGCAAGCGCCGGCGCTGCCATCTCTTCTTCACTTCGCTGGTTACTCGTACCACGGGAGGAAACTTCAAGGCGCCGCCTTGCGTACATTTCCTTTTATAAATTAGAAAGACGCCGTGTCATAACTTTTGATTGTGCGAAAAGGCATTAATCTTGATTACAATACAAATGTAGCAGTGAAAAGTAGACAACATTGCCAAAAGTTTGCTATGTTCAATCAATATTATTTCCTATAAACGCGTTCTTTTAACGAATGATGGCCCCAAACACAAATGCCAACACCACCCGAGAGCGATGCAAATACTATGAGCACGCGTTATGAACAAAAGATTTTTATGGCGCCAAACGACGGGGAAAATGTGGCGATACGCATTCCTCTCGGCTGCCATTGGATATGGCTGCTCATTAGCATAATTCGCGCGGCTCGTCGCACCACAAATTATGACGAAAAATCAGCAATGGCGGCCCTGCGCAACGTCACGCATCGTCAAAGTGACGTTTACGAAACAGCCCTTCCTGTGAAGCTTCTCACGGGAGATTCCTTCAGCTAGTTAGCAAGCTGGCATGGCGGCTATCTTGGATCGTCACCACATATTCGCGAAATTGCAGATGCATTGCACTGGCTTCTGTACGCTATCACTCACTTTCTTTTTGAAGCGCTAACGTCGCAATATAGCTGCCAAGGACCCAAAAGATGTATTAGTCGAGAAAATTTGCAGCTCCACGTCACGTTTCGTCATCTTGATGAAAACGCAAAATTGCATTTTGCAAAACTTCCGTTTCCCGGCACAAATTTCAAGGCACGTGAGCTCTCCACAGCCAATCAGAGAGTCAACATTGCGGATAATGGCGGCCGTGCAGCCGCCATGTGTGTCGAGAATAGCGCCCTCAGTCTCGGAAAACGGATGCGACTTCTACGCGTTGTGCGTTCCCCTAAAGAACGGGCAGCGTTCGACGAGCGGCGGCGAGAAGTCGCCCGTGAAAAGGCTCACCGTCGGCGCGCCGATTCAGCCGTTAGAGCCGCCCGAGCCCAGGCAAACCAACAGCAACGAGAAAAAGATCCTGAGCTGAGGGAGCGGGAGGCCAAAGCAATCCGGCACCATTACATGGCGGTTACTTGACCGTTACGTAGGTTAGGTGCACGCAGGACAAGCATCGCTTACCTACACATTCCGGCAGGGGAAGGGTTGACCATTTTCTTTTCTCATTCTTTTTTTTTTTCTTGTAGCTTTGTGCAATTGTCGGGTGGATGATAATTTTTCCCATTCATGAAACTCACTGCGCCTTGCGGATATGCGCAGATCTGATTCGTCATACTCATAGTCATACTCGCACTTCGTAAGACTCATTCAGGCTCACTCGTGCTCAGACTCCAGGCAGAGCAGCGCACGCAACATGGCTCCGGCTCCCAGGGGGCGGCGTGTTGCCTTTTTACCTACGTTCTTCATCATTACCTTCGATGTGAACGAAAACAAAAACGTTGAGGGAAGAGAAAGAAGTGCCCAGAGCTCACCGGTGCTCTGGGCCTCTCGCTAGTATGCATTTTTTTACGTTCTTGCCGTTTTCGTGAGAGTCATTTCATCAAGGATGCGCAAGAAGATGTTCCCGCGACCACCGGAACAAGGTCAGTCGTCTACTTCATCGCTCATTTTTGGACGACGTGCCTTTAGAAGCTCGGACCAGCTCGATTCCTGGGAGAGCTCAACGCCAGAAGCCATGGACTCTGACAGCGAGTACACCGTACTCATGGGCCGCTGTATGAAGAAGATGCGCCGTGTGTCGACTGAGGCGACTTTATCGCATCAGAGTGAGCAAGAATCCTTCATGGTTTCTTACGTGCCGCTCTCGACGTCACACACCATGAATTCCCTCAGCAGGCAGTTTCTAACCGAATATTTTGAAAGTGCGGCCACTGGGCAAATTAACGAGATCAGGATCAACGCTCGCAAGAACATCCTGACAATAGATGTGAAGAATTCCGCAATACTTGAGAAGTTAAAGACCATTCCACAGTTAAGCGCAATCCCCGTCCGCTCCTTTATTAGTTACGGGAAGGTGACAACAACTGGAGTGATTTCCGACGTGGAGCTGCTTGAAATCAAGCATGCGGACCTCAAGAGTCTTTTGAGGTCATCGGTGCGCATTCTTGAGATTCACCGCTTGGGACACTCCCGATGTATCAAGTTAACGTTTGCTTCTTCGACATTACCAGCGTCTGTCAAAGTGGGCTACGTTATACACCGAGTACGACCATTCGTTCCGAGGCCTATTCAGTGCCGGAAATGTCACAAGATAGGACATGTGAGCGCTGTTTGTAGAAGCAAAGCCACCTGCTCGTGTTGCGGCGGAGAGCATGATACCACCGACTGTGAGGCGTCCTCATTTAAATGTCCCAACTGTACTGGCTCTCACGAAGCGACTTCGAAGGAATGCCCGAAGATGAAACAGGAGGTTCGTATTCTTAGAAAAATGGCAAGAGACCAATCTTCACGTAAAGAGGCTGCTCAATCTGTTCGCCAAAGTGCCCAACGCTCGCGACAGAAGCATCACAAAACCATTTCAGGAGAACTACCTAGCGTGGCACAGGTACCACGACCACCTCTGCCTGTGCGTGCGTCGAGGACGGTAACGGCGTCTACTGATAATTCAAGGCCGACGAGAGCACGCGGCAAACATTCACCTCCACCGGCTGATACAGGCACGGGATGGCCTTTACTGCCCTCTAGGCCCACGGCCGTGCTAGCGGGCACTAGCGGTCCTCTGCGCCATGAAGCCAAGAATTATAGGGCCAGTGAAACCGGTGACACTACGGGCAAGCAAGGAGATGAACACAATGAGAAGGAGAATGTCCAAAAAATGCTGAAGCACCTAGCAGAATCAATGCGCGTGATTCTCGGTGGTCTCGAGACTCTGGCCGCTAAAAGTGCCCTACAAGTGCTCGCCGTGCTAGATCCGCTTATCGCAGCTCTTTATATGCTATAAAGATTTTGTTTGGCGCTTGTGCTGTTCACGCAAGGGAGGCCCACACCAGCTTCGTCCTAGCGCCTCTATTTTTAAGTTCACTCAAATTGTTGACTACAGACTTGATGCGATACCTGATTTTGGCTTCATGGATGAAATTTGTGAATGTTTATCATCAGAGTATTGAACTTGCTTTCATGTTTGCGCATCCCTCTTGCTATGTCATCATCATCCCTCATCACATCTTTATGTCCCCGTTCCCCCTCCCCCTGTGCAGAGTAGCAGGCTAGAGCACCTTAACTCAGGCCGACCTCTCTGCCTTCTTTCAATTAAATTATCTCTCTCTCTAAAAACGTTGAGGTAACGTTACCTCGCCCTTCAAGTAAAGTACCTCGATTCTCATGTGTCTTCCTCTTATTTCGTAATGATTGCCTTCAGGATATTAGCTGTTCAGTCCGATTTACGAGTCAATTCATTGCTACTTCTTCGACTCTGCTTATGTCACATTTTAGGTAAGGAAAGAACAAACAGCCGAAGAAGTACTGTGTGCATTTCTTTTTCATTTTCTCTGGCAACTATGTGCATTTAAACTTTAATATAAGTTTTAATTTGGTTATGATATTATTCACTAAAAAGAAACGCACTTTCAAACCCTTGTATGCCAATCCTCCGTAACGGGTAAGGAGCGAGTTCAGTTTTACGCCGCGCAAGCCTTATTTAGAATATAATGAAATTTAGTCAAAAGTCCACTTTTCTTCATCTTGCCGATGGTCTTCAAAAGAGAAGAAGAGGCTTTTCGAAGCTTTTTTTCCTTGACTAGATCGGACTAGTATCTTTTTCATGCTATCATTTTGGGACTCGATATTAGGCTCTAGCCAGAGAGATGCTTACTGCGCAGTACCTAAGTTTCATACTCGAAGCAAAACGGTTACCCCGTTAATTTCATAGTTGTTTTTATCTATATCTCTATTCACTATTAACTTCACTTCAGTACATTTTATTCGTTCAATACAGCGGGTTTTTTTTTTATTTCTCGCTTTGTAATATCTATTTGATGGCTCAGACTGAGTTGGTCTGACTACTCAATCAGTACAACTACGCGTTCTTCTTGCCTTTCGCCATCTTTTTTCTTGCCTTCTTTCTATCTCTCTTTAGAGTACTCATTGGTGTTATGTCTCCGGCTGCCTACCGATCCCTGACTTATCCTACATATAGTGGGTACGTTCCATAGTTGAGAACCAGGATCGCCCTCACTAAGCCATTTCACGGTGCACCCGACCGAGACGACAACGACCTCCTCAGAACAAGGGTGAGCTCCACAGTGCACGTTATTCGTCACCATAAAGTCAGTTCGAGCACGGTGGGCTCTCGGCGAAAGCGCCACAGCGACCCTATCACGCTTATGCCTCTCAGCGCGTCTGTGCCATTATGGGCAGCTGCATGCGTGTATACACACTCAAAATGGTTGTCGTACGGCTACCGGTTCAATATAGGCATGGCTACTGTAGGCATCAATTTTAAGTTACGCTGCATTAGTAAATTGCACTTCTCCGATAGCCTAAAGGACCCTCCTATAGCATGACAGGAGGACTGGTAATCCTCCTGTCACGACTCCACTTTGCGACTTTGTGAAATCTTTCCTGCACCAATACTGCCGAAATACGAGAAATACGCTCGAAATCCATGACCTCACGCTGACGGCCGGTACTTAGGTTCCGGCGCGAGATTCAAATAAGCAACGTTAGTCTTTAAATCTTTCACTATATAGTAATCGATCCTTTTTCAGTCAAATGCATGAGCATGTGGCTTTGAGAAAACAGTTTACCATTCTAAACTGATTTAGTGCTCCATCTTTATCGTTCCTTCAAAGTAATTGTAATGCAGTGAACTAGAAGCACTGCAGTACATCGGAAACTCAGTTATCGTCGATCGGACCGAAGAAAGGGTTTGTGAATTATTGTACAACAAAGCAAGCGCTCATGCAAAGATAAATCAGCGCGCGCTCATCATGAACTGCGTTCACGCATACGTTCGGCTTTCGTTGCTGTATTCGCTCAGCGTCTTCGGTCGACGT
Organism: Dermacentor variabilis; assembly: GCF_050947875.1. NCBI lineage: Eukaryota > Metazoa > Arthropoda > Arachnida > Ixodida > Ixodidae > Dermacentor > Dermacentor variabilis. The sequence continues at coordinate 37,359,805 of NC_134571.1, forward strand.
GAGCACTTTTCTCGGCGCCATGAAGAAAGTTTTGATGATGACTGCCATGCAGGGTTGTTAGGAGCAACGGCACAGTGTTCTCGACGTTCGTGATTATCGGGGAGAGCGATACCAAGAAGGAGTGGACCAGCAGTCACTTACCGCGCCGGTCACTTGGCAGCATCCGGTGAGTTGTTTGTTGGCAGTCATTGGAGGGTAAGGAGAGGGCGGTGCCCCTCCCCCTGAATCCGTACGTCTGATGCTGCTGCTTTATCATGTAAGACAGTAATGCGTTGATTCTCTCTTTACCAACGGCAATAATTGTTGCCTTTGCCGTATGTGTGATCCATTAAAGGCAGTATATATAAGATCAAAATTTTTAGTTTCAATGGCAAAATACGTGACACTTCCACGGTTTAAAAGAAAATAAGCAAACAAGTATTCCTTCCTTTCGTGGATTTAAACGAAACAGGAAGGAAACTTTTTCACCCACATCCCCGTGCAGAAACAATTGGTTAAAGGTTTGGACAGTAAGGTGCACTTTTAAATGGAACACCTAATTAATATTTGACTGCCGACTGCAGCTTAAATATCGCATGATGACATGAAAACTACTTTTTAACGCAAACGCGCCAGCCTAATGCATCCTTTCACTAATTTCTTTCTCTAGATAAAGTAGAATTGCTGGACTTGTATTGGCTTTACTACAAGCTAGGCGTTCTCTTTAACAAAGGATCGTACTGTAGATGTGCCGTTAGGCGAGGAAAGCTATGGATGGTAGGTGCCAGCCATGAAGTTTGTGCAACCACCTCTGCCTCAAAGATCTGAAGATCTCCAGTGAGAGAGCGCTGACGGTTAGCTCAGAATTTACGCAAATCAGCTTGGTTAGCTGAGGGTGTCCGCAAGGCCTCCTACATAGCACAAGGCCGGTGCACTTCGATCCGTGACGTCATGCTACCTTGCCCGACTGCCATAGAATCTAATGGGGACGCTCCCGAGTAAGCCGCGGTGATTTTGACGTCGCCGCTTTCGTCACGCCGGGCTTGGCAATGGAAATTTCGGGCCAGATAGCATGTCGTCATAAAGCAGAATGCACAGGCCTGCTATCTAAGAGGCGCTGGTGTCTGCTGTGCAGCGTTCTGTGTGGGCTGAACATCGTAAATGGCAGACTAGTTCATCAAAGCTCTGGTCGTGAGCGCAATTATGCTATGGCAAAGAATCGGTGATGCCTAAAACGTGGTGGCCACGACGTGCTTCCGGCTCCGCGATCATTTCTGGCGACGCATGCAGCCCGCAAAAGCACAGCCTTCGAGACCTGTTTCCGTTACTCAGAGCGCAACCGGCGCTGGGGTCTGTTGCGTACTCCAGGGTAGCGTATCGTGCTGCTCCCGAGTTGTAGCGACGCCTGCCTATCGAAGCTCTACCGACGTTACTTATTGGGTAGCCTGGCGTTGTCGGCGGACTGCAGGCATCCGGTAGACCATGGCGACCAAGCAAGGGCGAGACGATTTCTAGTGCGAAACTTGCACGGTTTATTCAAAGGTAGATGAAAGAAAATGAGGAGAGCATGAAGTGATCAAAAGTACATTTCGGAGCCCCTTAAATAGGCTCTCTACAATCGTGAGGGCTCTCTACAATCGTGACGTCGACGTCACGCTTCCGTCGACGTCACAGAAAGAGGGCCCCTCCTCCTCTGGTTATACCGAGCCTGCTCAAAGGAGGAGGCCGTCCCGCCTCCTGGAATTGTAGGCGCCTGTCCGTCTCTGCTGCGCGTTGCGAGTTCGTGGAAGTTCTCCTGCAGCTTGTTCGAGAAAAGGGTGTCTCTAAACTCGCGCGCACGCACGCACGCACGCACGCGCACACGCGCGCACGCACGCACACACACACACACACACACACACGCACGCACGCGCACACGCACACACACGCACACACAAGAGGCCTGTACACTGCGGGTCTTCCGCCAGACCGGCAGACACTCGAAATGGTCATGGCGAATTAGGTAGTCACGCTTCATTTCGACGAGGTCTGGTGGAAGAAGGTCGGGTGAGAGAAAGTTCTTTCTGCACGTGGTGCGGGACGCCAACCATCGCAGGAGAAGTCACGCCTCATTTCGACGAAGATGGTCGGATGAAATTCCTTTCTGCACGTGGTGCCAGAAGCCAACCCTAACTGGGCGTGTACTTGGACACCGCCTATTAGCTGGCAGGGTCTGGTACCTTGTATCTAAAATTATCAGCCCTATAGCAGCGGATACGCCTTGATATACGAACCAGTAATGAGAGGTCACAAATTAAATATTGATTTCACGCAGCACTCCATTGTTACTGGTACTAACTGCAGCGTTTATTGTCTCTTTTTGTTTTTTCATCGTCCTCATTGTGAAAGAGATGCTCGAAACACTATGGCTTCCTGAAGTGGTGAACAAGGGGATGAGCAAGGGAAGCTTCAGCCTGCGAGTCGGCTTGTCTTCGACAGGACGCATGCCCTCTCGTCCAAACGTTGGCTCCATGCTGATGCCTGCCTTGCTCGCCCGCTCTTCATCATCTCCGCTTCTCCATCTACCTGTGATCCCTCTGTCCTGTTTGCATAATCCCTTTAAGAACGACACAGATAAGTGCTTAAAGGAAAGGTTTATTTTTTCGTCGGAGTGTGCAAAATACAGCGAGAATATGGATATTCGATGACAATAAAAATATGTTTAGCAGAAATCCTTTCACCAATAGCTACGTTTGTTGCCTGTGGGCAACGCCATGCAGAACACCGAAAGCATATGGCTTAGGGTGCCTCGATATTCTCCTCGCCCGCCGTTACGTACGGAGTGGCAGACGAGGAGGACATCGAGACATTCTAAAATGGCTTCGTGTGAAACGTGTATTTCAACCAGAAGCGTACATGGCATTTCCTCTACATTACCTCACGATACTGCAGCAGTAGGGGATTTTGCATTGGTCTTTCTCATCTGAAATTGTTGTTGTTGTTGTTGTTGTTGTTGTTGTTGTTGTTGTTGTTGTTGTTGTTGTTGTTGTTGTTGTTGTTGTTGTTGTTGTTGTTGTTGTTGTTGTTGTTGTTGTTGTTGTTGTTGTTGTTGTTGTTGTTGTTGTTGTTGTTGTTGTTCGTCGTCGTCGTCGTCGTCGTCGTCGTCTTGAGTGGCTCTGAGCATGCTCTCAAAGAAATCGAGTCACCTGCCACACTTCGTCCTCTGTTCCTAGTTAGTACAACAAATGACGTTTGCAGCCTGTTATTCAGTATTTGCAAAAATATTTAGCCAGAAACTTCTTTCTTAAAAACGAAACTCAGTAAGAAAAAAAATTGTTTGTTTGTTACCTGTACGCAACACTCGTCCATAAAGCGATATGCCTCTATGGAAATTGTTAGGGCTTCTCCGTCGTCTCCACGTATACGGCAAATTCTGGCGCTGTCCGCGCATGTGCCACGATGTGCAGATGAACGACGACAACAGCGAAATCCGCAGCCCAGACGAAAGGGACTTCGGAGCTGACAGAGATGAAGAAGGAGAAGGAGGAGGAGAAGGAGAAGGAAAGGAGGATGGAGAAGAGGGTACCGCCGCCGCTTGCTGCTCACCAGACAGCGACTATGACGCCGGAGGCGAAAAGCGCTCTGTCGCTTTCTCTATCTTCCAGGCCTGCAAAGATTATCGCCAAAAGTGAGAGCCCAGTCGAAGTTCGAAGCGATACCGAATTTTCGTCTTTGGCGTCAACAGTGTTTATTTCTGTGCGTCTACACGAGAAAGAAAAGAAAATGAAATAAACAGAAGAAAAACAAAGTTAGAATGCGATTCAACCTCAATAGTTGGCGTCGATCAAAGACAAGGTCTTGCTGAGCGAGTTGGTGATGAGAACATGTGGGGCGACGTCACCGCGCTACACTCTAACGCGTCAACCCTTAAGTGAAGCAAGTAGAAGGAACGTCGGACTACTTTTTTCTTTTTTACTGTGCCATCATCGGCCCGCATATTTAGAGCTCACATACTCACGGGTACGACTTTACTCGGCACTACCTTCGGGATCGGCCCACATCTTAATGCAAATCATTCTTCTTGGAGTCAACCAAGGGACGTATTTTCGGGCGATCACTTTCGGTGATACTACTGCCTTCGCGTGGCGTAGTGCTGAAGCAGCCAATGAGCGCACACTAAAGCTGATATCACTGAGAGCAGCCGTCCAAGAATACTTACCCCAATTTTTGGCGCGTATCTGGACGTTTTCGACGGCCATTCGCTTTTCCTAAAGACAGCGAAGTCTAAAAAAAAGCTGCTAATAAAAAGACAAAAAACGCGGTCAGTCGTACATGTCTTGTGCCCGAATTGCACTAAAAACTTTGTGTCTCGAAAGAAGCTGCATAAAACAACATAATTAACCATGACATCAATCACCTCTTGAGAAGCTGCTTTGCATCAAAAGCCGGGCACCCTTTGCTTTAGATTTGAGTTCGCGCTTCCAATAGGGCGATTGCTCGACTTTAGACCTGTCACTGGCGCCAACTCTAATATCAAGCTTTGATTTAGGGTTCTTGGAACCAATTTAGTGATATGGAGTCTTCGTGGTGATATCTAGGAATATTTAAAAGATGCTGAGAGCTTTTGACGCAGTGCCTTTCTGACTACGAATTCACACAACTGGGAGTGTGTTTTCAAATTATTCATCTCAATTCGTACTATTTTGTGCCTTTATCGTTATCTGGAAAACCGTCATTATCACTGGAATTCACTACATGGCGCGACGATATCATAGATATGAAGAATGAATTGTTACAAAGTGTAACTTCTCTAATTAGGTCTATATTAATACAAGCTGCATAAAGAAGCGAAAACAGATGGTTCCAATCTCGCTTTTGTATCTTGTCCAACACTGGCGTTCCCGGTAATATAAATATATACATTTGGCTCGTTTGGAAGGGAGAATCAAAACTAGTTATCTAAGTTTCAAGTTTGAATTTCATTTGTAGTCCGTGCATACCTTTTCAGCGGTTCATTAGGAGGCCCCAAAGTAGAACTGTTCGGGAGACCTCCTGCATGGTTCACTCCGCACAAAATAACTACACAAGCAGTAACAGGATGCATCCTACAAGAAATTGCATATTGTAGAATGATATATGCATACAAAATCAAGAGGTAAAATCACAAACTAAAGAACTGTGCTCACACACACACACACACCCACACCCACCCACACACACACACACACACACACACACACACACACACACACACACACACACACACATATATATATATATATATATATATATATATATATATATATATATATATATATATATATATATATATATATATATATATATATATATCATCAGCCTGGTTACGCCCACTGCAGGGCACAGGCATCTCCCATACTTCTCCAACTACCCCGGTCATGTACCAATTGTGGCCATGTCGTTCCTGCAAACTTCTTAACCTCATCCGCCCACCTAACTTTCTGCCGCCCCCTGCTACGCTTCCCTTCCCTTCGAATCCAGTCCGTAACCCTTAATGACCATCGGTTATCTTACCTCATCATTACATGTCCTGCCCATGCCTATTTCTCTTTCTTGATTTTAACTAAGATGTCACTAACACGCGTTTGTTCCCTCACCCAATCTGCTCTTTTCTTATCCCTTAACGTTACATCCATCATTCTTCTTTCCATAGCTCGTTGCGTCGTTCTCAATTTAAGTAGAACCCTTTCCGTAAGCCTCTAGGTTTATGCCCCGTACGTGAGTACTGGTAAGGCACAGCTGTTATACACTTTTCTCTTGAGGGATAATGGCAACCTGCTGTTCATGATATGAGAATGCCTGCCAAATGCATCCCAGCCCATTCTTATTCTTCTGATTATTTCAATCTCATGATCCGGATCCGCGGTCACTGCCTGCCCCAAGTAGATGTATTCCCTTACCACTTCCAGTGCCTCGATACCTATCGTAAACTGCTGTTCTCTTCCGAGACTATTAAACATTACTTTAGTTTTCTGCAGATTAATCTTTAGACCCACCCTTCTGCTTTGCCTCTCCAGGTCAGTGAGCATGCATTGCAATTGGTCTCATGAGTTACTAAGCAAGGCAATATCATCAGCGAATCGCAAGTTACTAAGATATTCTCCATTAACTATTATCCCCAATTCTTCCCAATCCAGGTTTCTGAATACCTCCTGTAAACACACTGTGAATAGCATGGGGGAGATCGTATCTCCCTGTCTGACGCCTTTCTTTATTGGATTTCAATGTTTCAGCATGTTCAATTCTATCCACATTATATTTCCTTATGTCAGCTGTCTTACGCTTGTTGATTAACTTCGAAAGTTCTGCCAGTTCTATTCTAGCTGTACGGTTAGAGGCTTTCATACAATGGCGTTTCTTGATCAGTTCTTTCGTCTCCTGCGATAGCTTACTGGTATCCCGTCTAACGAAGTTACCACCGACTTCTATCGCACACTCTTTAATGATGCCAATAAGATTGTCGTTCATTGCTCCAACGCTAAGGTCCTCTTCCTGAGTTAAAGCCGAATACCTGTTCCGTAGCTTGATCCGGAATTCCTCTATTTTTCCTCTTACCGCTAACTCATTGATCGGCTTCTTATATACCAGTTTGTTCCGTTCCCTCCTCAAGTCAAGGCTAATTCGAGTTCTTACCATCCTATGGTCCCTGCAGCGCAATTTGCCGAGCATGTCCACATCTTGTATGATGCCAGGGTTAGCGCAGAGTATAAGGTCTATTTCATTTCTAGCCTCGCCATTCGGGCTCTTCCACGTCTACTTTCGGCTATCCCGCTTGCGGAAGAAGGTATTCATTATCCGCATATTATTCTGTTCTGCAATGTCTACTAATAATTCTCCCCTGCTTTTCCTAGTGCCTATGCCATATTCCCCTACTGACTTGTCTCCAGCCTGCTTCTTGCCTACCGTGGCATTGAAGTCGCCCATCAGTATAGTGTATATTGTTTTGACTTTACCCATCGCCGATTCCACGTCTTCATACAAGCTTTCGACTTCTTGGTCATCATGATTGGATGTAGGGGCGTAGACCTGTACGACCTTCAATTTGTACCTCTTATTAAGTTTCACAACAAGACCTGCCACCCTCTCGATAATGCTCTACAATTCCTGTATGTTACCAGCTATATCCTTATTAATGAGGAATCCGACTCCTAGTTCTCGTCTCTCCGCTAAGCCCCGGTAGCACAGGACGTGCCCGCTTTTCAGCACTGTATATGCTTCATTTGTCCTCCTAACGTTACTGAGCCCTAGTATATCCAATTTACTGCCGTCTAAATCCTCCAATAGCACTTCTAGACTCGCCTCACTAGATAACGTACTAGCGTTTAACGTTACCAAGTTCAGATTCCAATGGCGGCCTGTCCGGATGCAGGGATTCTTAGCACCCTTTGCTGCGTCACAAGTCTGACCGCCGCCGTGATCAGTTGCTTCGGAGCTGCTGGGAACTGGGGGCGGGGATTTGATTGTTGCATTCATATAGGAGGTTGTGGCCAAGTACTGCACCAGGGTGGCCAATCCTGTTGTGGTGAGGTACATATATATATATATATATATATATACATATATATATATATATATATATATATATATATATAATTCATTTCGTAATAAGCCAACAAAGGCACCAAATACAACATAGGGGTGATAAATTAATGCAAATGAAAGTCGATGAAAAACAACTGGCCGCATGTGGAATGGGAACGCACGTCTTCGCATTACGAGTGCGATACTCTTAGCAATGGAGCTACCGCAGCGCTGTTTTCCTATCCACTTTCTGGAGTATACTCATTCATCACATTACGAGGGTCTCGAATCCGGCAAGATTGATGCCTTCAGGTAGCATGTGTAGGTTTACTGACTAGTTGCCGTCACCGAAGAAGATCACGTACTCGTGGCGCCAACGGCAGAGAGGATGTTCCACATCCGCCATCAAGGCGTGTGACTGGTGGCGCTGGCTAACACTCCCAGAGTTAGTTCTCGCAGTAACATTTAGTGTTCACCAGTCTAGGAGGCACATATATGCTGACACTTAAGATAGTTAAGATATGGAGGACGGAAATAAACTACGATGAATCATGGCGTCACGCAGCCAGCCTTTGCAAGCCAACTCTCCGTGAGGTTGCTCCCTTCGCATTTTATCTCTCCCGTGCCCCCAATACAGCAACATCGGTCGTTCATTGCAACGTATCAGTGCGGCAGCCGCACATTACTGTGATGCTCCCTTCTAATAGGCATTTCCTTCCTCCACGGCTTCAAACAAGCGGCATCATGAAATGGTGCAAACACTTAGCATAGGCCAATGTTGCAAGTGCAAGAAAAAAAAGAAAGAAAATAATTCGCATTCTCGAGAGCCGCAGTTCACAATTTGACGTCAAGTCCTTCGGGCACTCGTCTGCTGCCCCTCCAGTTCATCATATTCGAGACGAATGCGTACAAACTGGTCCAACTATCCACCTCGTTGCAGCATCGTCAACCAAGCCGACTCGTACTCGTTCCGGGCGACCCTGCTTGCTGTGGGTGGGACGATCTGCTTTCTCGTGCTGGCCGTCTCCATCTTTTTTGTCATCATCTCCGGCATGGTGGACGGCAGCACAAGCAACAGTGACGGTGCGCGTAGTCACTGGCACCTCTGTTCTTTTTGGCGTGAGAAA